>NW_028225184.1:10766762-10799262 GCF_052327205.1 Somniosus microcephalus
ATTAAATGGGTGGGTAGAGTCCGTGATAGGGGAGAGTGTACACGGGCTGTGGGAGGAGATTAAATGGGTGGGTAGAGTCTGTGATAGGGGAGAGTGTACACGGGCTGTGGGAGGAGATTAAATGGGTGGGTAGAGTCATAGAGTCATAGAGTCATAGAGTCATAGAGTTTTACAGCACAGAAAGAGGCCCTTCGGCCCATCGTGTCTGCGCCGCCCATCCATCCCTGTCCAGTCTAATCCCATTTTCCAGCATTTGGTCCATAGCCTTGTATGCAATGGCATTTCAAGTGCTCATCCAAATGCTTCTTGAATGTTGTGAGGGTTCCTGCCTCTACCACCCTTTCAGGCATTGAGTTCCACATTCCAACCACCCTCTGGGTGAAAAAGTTCCTCCTCAAATCCCCTCTAAATCTCCTGCCCCTTACCCTGAATCTATGCCCCCTTGTTATTGACCCCCCTACTAAGGGGAAAAGTTCCTCTTTGTCTACCCTATCTATGCCCCTCATCATTTTGTACACCTCAATCAGGTCCCCCCTCAGCCTTCTTTGCTCCAAGGAAAACAACCCCAGCCTGTCCAGCCTCTCTTCATAGCTGAGGCGCTCCATCCCAGGTAACATCCTGGTGAATCTTCTCTGCACCCTCTCCAAAGCAATCACATCCTTCCTATAGTGAGGCGACCAGAACTGCACACAGTACTCCAGCTGTGGCCTCACCAGCGTTTTGTACAGTTCCATCATAACCTCCCTGCTCTTATATTCTATGCCTCGGCTAATGAAGGCAAGTATCCCATATGCCTTTTTAACCACCTTATCTACCTGTTCCGCTGCCTTCAGGGATCTATGTACATGTACACCAAGGTCCCTCTGACCCTCTGTACTTCCTAGGGTCCTACCACTCATTGTGTATTCCATTGCCTTATTTGTCCGTCCAAAATGCATCACCTCGCACTTTTCAGGGTTAAATTCCATTTGCCACTTTTCCGCCCATCTGACCAACCCGTTTATATCGTCCTGTAGCCTGAGGCTTTCCTCCTCACAATTGACCACCCCACCAATTTTCGTGTCATCTGCGAACTTACTGATCATACCTTTTACATTCTCATCCAAATCATTTATGTAGATCACAAACAACAAGGGACCCAGCACCGATCCCTGAGGTACCCCACTGGACACAGGCTTCCAGTCACAAAAGCAACCTTCGACCATCACCCTCTGCCTCCTGCCACTCAGCCAGTTTAGGATCCAACGCGCCAAGGCACCCTGGATCCCATGGGCTCTTACCTTCTTGACCAGTCTCCTATGCGGGACTTTGTCAAAAGCTTTACTGAAGTCCATGTAAACCACATCCACAGCATTTCCCTCATCCACCCCCCTAGTCACCCCCTCGAAAAATTCAATCAGATTTGTCAGACATGATTTACCCTTGACAAAGCCATGCTGACTATCCCCGATTAATCCTTGCCTCTCCAAGTGGAGACTAATTTTGTCCCTCAGAATTTTTTCCAATAATTTCCCTACCACAGATGTTAGGCTCACTGGCCTGTAATTCCCTGGTTTATCCCTGCTACCCTTCTTGAATAATGGTACTACGTTAGCTGTTCTCCAGTCCTCTGGTACATCCCCTGTGGCCAGAGAGGTTCTGAAAATTTGTGTCAGAGCCCCTGCAATCTCCTCCTTTGCCTCCCACAGCAGCCTGGGATACATCTCGTCTGGGCCTGGGGATTTATCCACTTTTTGGCCTGCTAAAACCGCTAGCACCTCCTCCCTCTCGATGCTAATATGTTCAAGTATGTCACAGCCCCCTTGCCCGATTTCTATGTCTGCATCGTCTTTCTCCATAGTGAACACAGATGCAAAAAATTCATTTAAAACCCCGCCTACATCATCTGGCTCTACACACAGATTGCCACTTTGGTCCCTAATGGGCCCTACCCTTTCCCTGGTTATCCTCTTGCCCTTAATATACTTATAAAACATCTTAGGATTTTCCTTTATTTTGCTCGCCAGTGTTATTTCATGGCCCCTCCTCGCCCTCCTAATTTCTTTTTTAAGTATGCCCCTGCATTTTTTATACTCCTCTAGGGCTTCTTCCGTCTTTAGTCTTTTGTAACTGCCAAAAGCCCCCCTTTTATTTCTAATGCATTTTTGTATGTCCCTTGTCATCCAAGGTTCCCTTTGCTTGTTGGTCCCACCCTTGACCTTTACAGGAACATGTTGGCGTTGTACTCTCTCTATTTCCCTTCTGAAAGTCTCCCACTGTTTTGATGCGGATTTTCCTATAAGTAGCTGCTCCCAGTCCAATTTGGCCAGATCCTGCCTTATCATATTAAAATCGGCCTTCCCCCAATTTAGAACCCTTATTTCCGGGCCGTCTTTGTCTTTTTCCATGACCACCTTAAATCTCACCGAATTGTGGTCACTGTCGCCAAAATGCTCTCCTACTGACACTTCCACCACTTGCCCGGCTACATTCCCCAGAATTAGGTCCAGTACCGCCCCCTCTCTTGTAGGACTTTCTACATGTTGGCTCAAAAAGCTCTCCTGGATGCACTTTAAGAATTCTGCACCCTCTAAGCCTTTCACACTCTGACTATCCCAGTTAATATTGGGGAAGTTGAAATCCCCCACTATTATTACCCTATTATTTTCGCACTTTTCTGAGATTTGCCTACATATCTGTTCCTCTATCTCCCCCTGACTGTTTGGGGGCCTATAGTACACTCCCAGCAAAGTGCTTGCCCCCTTTTTGTTTTTAAGTTCTACCCATATGGCCTCATTAGAGGAACCCGCTAATATATCATCCCTCCTTACAGCAGTAATTGACTCCTTAATTAATATTGCAACACCCCCTCCCCTTTTACACCCCCCTCTGTCTCGCCTGAAGATTCTATACCCCGGAATATTGAGCTGCCAGTCCTGACCCTCCCTCAACCATGTCTCCGTGATAGCAACAATATCGTACTCCCATGTGTTCAACAACAACTTCAGTTCATCCACCTTATTTGCAAGACTCCTTGCATTAAAATAAATGCCTTCCAGCCCTGCCATATTCTCTTTTGCCTTCACATATTTGCTTTGCCTTCCCAGCTGACTTGTTTTTCCCTCTGTATTTGGCTGTAAATCACCCCCTACTATAGCTCCACTCTGTACCCCATCCCCCTGCCAAGTTAGTTTAAACCCCCCCCAGCAGTGCTAGCAAACCTCCCCGCAAGGATATTGGTTCCCCTCTGGTTCAGGTGTAAACCGTCCGACTTGTACAAGTCCCACCTTTCCCAGAAGCAGACCCAGTGATCCAGGAAACTAAAGCCCTCCCCCCTGCACCATCCCTTTAGCCACGCATTCATCTGTTCTATCTTCCTATTTCTATACTTACTAGCACGTGGCACCGGGAGTAATCCAGAGATTACAACCCTTGAGGTCCTGCTCTTTAATCCTTCACCTAGCTCCCTAAATTCTTGCTGCAGGACCTCATCCCTCTTTTTACCTATGTCGTTGGTACCAATGTGGACCACGACCACTGGCTGTTCACCCTCCCCCTCCAGAATGCCCTGCAGCCGCTCAGTGACATCCTTGACCCTGGCACCAGGGAGGCAACAAACCATCCTGGATTCACGTCTACGGCCACAGAAACGCCTATCTGTTCCCCTTACTATAGAATCCCCTACCACTATTGCTCTCCCACTCTTTTTCCCCCCTTCCTGGGCAGCAGGAGCACCGCCAGTGCCAGGAAGTTGGCTGCTGCTGCCTTCCCCTGGTGAGTCATCCCCCTCAACAGTATCCAAAGCGGTATACTTGTTTGAAAGGGGGATGTCCGCAGGGGTTCCCTGCACTACCTGCCTGCCTTTGTTGCTCCGCCTGATGGTCACCCCCTGTGCTGCCCTACCCTGAGGCGTGAACAACTCGCTAAACGTGCTATCCACGAGCCTCTCAGCATCGCGTCCATGATAGGGGAGAGTGTACATGGGCTGTGGGAGGAGATTAAATGGGTGGGTAGAGTCCGTGATAGGGGAGAGTGTACACGGGTTGTGGGAGGAGATTAAATGGGTGGGTAGAGTCCGTGATAGGGGAGAGTGTACACGGGTTGTGGGAGGAGATTAAATGGGCGGGTAGAGTCCGTGATAGGGGAGAGTGTACACGGGCTGTGGGAGGAGATTAAATGGGTGGGTAGAGTCCGTGATAGGGGAGAGTGTACACGGGTTGTGGGAGGAGATTAAATGGGTGGGTAGAGTCCGTGATAGGGGAGAGTGTACACGGGCTGTGGGAGGAGATTAAATGGGTGGGTAGAGTCTGTGATAGGGGAGAGTGTCCATGGGCTGTGGGAGGAGATTGAATGGGTGGGTAGAGTCCGTGATAGGGGAGAGTGTACATGGGCTGTGGGAGGAGATTGAATGGGTGGGTAGAGTCTGTGATAGGGGAGAGTGTCCATGGGCTGTGGGAGGAGATTAAATGGGTGGGTAGAGTCCGTGATAGGGGAGAGTGTACATGGGCTGTGGGAGGAGATTGAATGGGTGGGTAGAGTCCGTGATAGGGGAGAGTGTACACGGGCTGTGGGAGGAGATTAAATGGGTGGGTAGAGTCAGTGATAGGGGAGAGTGTACATGGGCTGTGGGAGGAGATTAAATGGGTGGGTAGAGTCCGTGATAGGGGAGAGTGTCCATGGGCTGTGGGAGGAGATTAAATGGGTGGGTAGAGTCCGTGATAGTGGAGAGTGTCCATGGGCTGTGGGAGGAGATTAAATGGGTGGGTAGAGTCCATGATAGGGGAGAGTGTCCATGGGCTGTGGGAGGAGATTAAATGGGTGGGGAGAGTGTACACGGGCTGTGGGAGGAGATTAAATGGGTGGGTACAGAGATATTTGAGGATGAGGAACTCTGCTGTGTTGGGAAGGTTAGTGAAAGCGACCTTACCTGCCCTTGACTCTGCAATTAGAAATTGGAACTCGGTCTGAATGTTTTGTAAACTTGAGGTATTATCTCTGCGCTTATCTCTGGCGCACATCTTCTCCTTCTGCTGTCCACTGCCCAACAACCTGTATTTATATAGCGCCTTTAATGTAGTAAAACGTCCCAGCGTCCTTCACAGGAGCGATAATCAAACAGAATTTGACACGGAGCCACATCAGGAGATATTAGGGCAGGTGACCAAAAGCTGGGTCAAAGAGGGAGGTTTTAAGGAGCGTCTTAAAGGAGGAGAGAGAGGCGGAGAGGTTTAGGGAGGGAATTCCAGAGCTCGGGGCCCAGGCGGCTGAAGGCACGGCCGCCAATGGTGGAGCGATGGAAATCGGGGGAGGCTCAAGAGGCCAGAATTGGAGGAGCGCAGAGATCTCGGAGTGTTGTAGGGCTGGAGGGGATTACAGAGATGGGGAGGTGTGTAGGGGCTGGAGGGGGTTACAGAGATAGGAAGGGGTGTAGGGGCTGGAGGAGGTTACAGAGACAGGGAGGGGTGTAGGGGGCTGGAGGAGGTTACAGAGATAGGGAGGGTTGTAGGGGCTGGCGGAGGTTACAGAGATAGGGAGGAGTGTAGGGGCTGGAGGAGGTTACAGAGATAGGGAGGGTTGTGGGGCTGGAGGAGGTTACAGTGATAGGGAGGGGTGTAGGGGCTGGAGGAGGTTACAGAGATAGGGAGGGGTGTAGGGGCTGGAGGAGGTTACATAGATTGGGAGGGTTGTAGGGGCTGAAGGAGGTTACAGAGATAGAGAGGGGCGTAGGGGCTGGAGGAGGTTACAGAGATAGGGAGGGTTGTAGGGGGCTGGAGGACGTTACAGAGATAGGGAGGGGTGTAGGGGCTGGAGGAGGTGACATAGATTGGGAGGGTTGTAGGGGCTGGAGGAGGTTACAGAGATAGGGAGGGTTGTAGGGGCTGGAGGAGGTTACAGAGATAGAGAGGGGCGTAGGGGCTGGAGGAGAATACAGAGATAGGGAGGGTTGTAGGGGCTGGAGGAAGTTACAGAGATAGGGAGGGTTGTAGGGGGCTGGAGGACATTACAGAGATAGGGAGGGTTGTCGGGCTGGAGGAGGTTACAGAGATAGGGAGGGTTGTAGGGCTGGAGGAGGTTACAGAGATGGGGAGGTGTGTAGGGGCTGGAGGAGGTTACAGAGATAGGGAGGGGTTTAGGGGCTGGAGGAGGTTACAGAGATAGGGAGGGGTGCAGGGGCTGGAGGAGGTTACAGAGATAGGGAGGGTTGCAGGGGCAGGAGGAGGTTACAGAGATAGGGAGGGGTGTAGGGGCTGGAGGAGGTTACAGAGATAGGGAGGGTTGTAGGAGCTGGAGGAGATTACAGAGATAGGGAGGTTTGTAGGGGCTGGAGGAGGTTACAGAGATAGGGAGGGTTGTGGGGCTGGAGGAGGTTACAGTGATAGGGAGGGGTGTAGGGGCTGGAGGAGGTTACAGAGATAGGGAGGGGTGTAGGGGCTGGAGGAGGTGACATAGATTGGGAGGGTTGTAGGGGCTGGAGGAGGTTACAGAGACAGGGAGGGTTGTAGGGGCTGGAGGAGGTTACAGAGATAGAGAGGGGCGTAGGGGCTGGAGGAGGTTACAGAGATAGGGAGGGTTGTAGGGGGCTGGAGGACATTGCAGAGATAGGGAGGGTTGTAGGGCTGGGGGAGGTTACAGAGATAGGGAGGGCTGTAGGGCTGGAGGAGGTTACAGAGATAGGGAGGGTTGTAGGGGCTGGAGGAGGTTACAGAGATAGGGAGGGTTGTAGGGTTGGAGGAGGTTACAGAGATAGGGAGGGTTGTAGGGGCTGGAGGAGGTTACAGAGATAGGGAGGGTTGTAGGGGCTGGAGGAGGTTACAGAGATAGGGAGGGGTGTAGGGGCTGGAGGAGGTTACAGAGATAGGGAGGGTTGTAGGGGCTGAAGGAAGTTACAGAGATAGGGAGGGTTGTAGGGGGCTGGAGGACGTTACAGAGATAGGGAGGGTTGTAGGGGCTGGAGGAGGTTACAGAGATAGGGAGGGGTGTAGGGGCTGGAGGAGGTTACAGAGATAGGGAGGGTTGTAGGGGCTGGAGGAGGTTACAGAGATAGGGAGGGGTGTAGGGTTGGAGGAGGTTACAGAGATAGGGAGGGTTGTAGGGGCTGGAGGAGGTTACAGAGATAGGGAGGGTTGTAGGGGCTGGAGGAGGTTACAGAGATAGGGAGGGTTGTAGGGTTGGAGGAGGTTACAGAGATAGGGAGGGTTGTAGGGGCTGGAGGAGGTTACAGAGATAGGGAGGGTTGTAGGGGCTGGAGGAGGTTACAGAGATAGGGAGGGTTGTAGAGCTGGAGGAGGTTACAGAGATAGCGCGGGTTGTAGGGTTGGAGGAGGTTACAGAGATAGGGAGGGTTGTAGGGGCTGGAGGAGGTTACAGAGATAGGGAGGGTTGTAGGGGCTGGAGGAGGTTACAGAGATAGGGAGGGTTGTAGGGGCTGGAGGAGGTTACAGAGATAGGGAGGGGTGTAGGGGCTGGAGGAGGTTACAGAGATAGGGAGGGGTGTAGGGGCTGGAGGAGGTTACAGAGATAGGGAGGGTTGCAGGGGCTGGAGGAGGTTACAGAGATAGGGAGGGGTGTAGGGGCTGGAGGATGTTACAGAGATAGGGAGGGTTGTAGGGGCTGGAGGAGGTTACAGAGATAGGGAGAGGTGTAGGGGCTGGTGGAGGTTACAGAGATAGGGAGGGGTGTAGGGGCTGGAGGAGGTTACAGAGATAGGGAGGGGTGTAGGGGCTGGAGGAGGTTACAGAGATAGGGAGGGTGTAGGGGCTGGAGGAGGTTACAGAGATAGTGAGTGGTATAGGAGCTGGAGGAGGTTACAGAGATAGGGAGGGGTGTACGGGCTGGAGGAGGTTACAGAGATAGGGAGGGTTGTAGGGGCTGGAGGAGGTTACAGAGATAGGGAGTGGTGTAGGTGCTGGAGGAGGTTACAGAGATAGGGAGGGGTGTAGGGGCTGGAGGAGGTTACAGAGATAGGGAGCTTTGTAGGGGCTGGAGTGGGTTACAGAAATAGGGAGGCTTGTATAGGCTGGAGGAGGTTAACAGATAGGGAGGGGTGTAGGGGCTGGAGGAGGTTACAGAGATAGGGAGGAATGTAGGGGCTGGAGGAAGTTACAGAGATAGGGAGGGGTGTAGGGGCTGGAGGAGGTTACAGAGATAGGGAGGGTTGTCGCGGCTGGAGGAGGTTACAGAGATAGGGAGGGTTGTACGGGCTGGAGGAGGTTACAGAGATAGGGAAGGTTGTAGGGGCTGGAGGAGGTTACAGAGATAGGGACGGTTGTAGGGGCTGGAGGAGGTTACAGAGATAGGGAGGGGTGTCGGCTCTGGAGGAGGTTACAGAGATAGGGACGGTTGTAGGGGCTGGAGGAGGTTACAGAGTTAGGGAGTGGTGTAGGGGCTGGAGAAGGTTACAGAGATAGGGAGGGTTGTAGGGGCTGGCGGAGGTTACAGAGTTAGGGAGTGGTGTAGGGGCTGGAGGAGGTTACAGAGATAGGGAGGGGTGTGGGGGCTGGAGGAGGTTACAGAGATAGGGAGGGTTGCAGGGGCTGGAGGACGTTACAGAGATAGGGAGGGTTGTAGGGGCTGGAGGAGGTTACAGAGTTAGTGGGTGTTGTAGGGCTGGCGGAGGTTACAGAGATAGGGAGGGTTGTAGAGGCTGGAGGAGGCTACAGAGATAGGGAGGGTTGTTGGGGCTGGAGGTGGTAACAGAGACAGGAAGGGGTGTAGGGTCTGGAGGAGGTTACAGAGATAGGGAGGGTTGTAGGGGCTGGAGGAGGTGACAGGGAGAGTTGTAGGGGCTGGAGGAGGTTACAGAGATAGGGAGGGTTGTTGGGCTGGAGGCGTTTACAGAGATAGGGAGGGGTGTAGGGTCTAGAGGCGGTTACAGAGATAGGGAGGGTTGTAAGGGCTAGAGGCGGTTACAGAGATTTGGAGAGTTGTAGGGGCTGGAGGAGTTTACAGAGATAGGGACGGTTGTAGGGTCTGGAGGAGGTTACAGAGATAGGGAGGGTTTAGGGTCTGGAGGAGGTTACAGAGATAGGGATGGTTGTAGGGCTGGAGGAGGTTACAGAGATAGGGAGGGTTGTTGGGGCTGTAGGAGGTTACAGAGATAGGGAGGGGTGTAGGGTCTGGAGGAGGTTACAGAGATAGGGAGGGTTATAGGGGTTAGAGGCGGTTACAGAGATAGGGAGGGGTGTAGGGGCTGGAGGAGGTTACAGAGATAGGGAGGGGTGTACGGGCTGGAGGAGGTTACAGAGGTAGGGAGGGGTGTAGGGGCTGGAGGTGGTTTCAGAGATAGGGAGGGTTGTAGGGTCTGGAGGAGGTTACAGAGATAGGGAGGGTTGTAGAGGCTGGAGGAGGTTACAGAGATAGGGAGGGTTGTAGGGGCTGGAGGAGGTTACAGAGATAGTGAGGGTTGTAGGGGCTGGAGGAGGTTACAGGGATAGGGAGGGTTGTAGGGGCTGGAGGAGGTTACAGAGATAGGGAGGGTTGTAGGGGCTGGAGGCGGTTACAGAGATAGGGAGGGGTGTAGGGGCTGGAGGTGGTTTCAGAGATAGGGAGGGTTGTAGGGTCTGGAGGAGGTTACAGAGATAGGGAGGGTTGTAGAGGCTGGAGGAGGTTACAGAGATAGGGAGGGTTGTAGGGGCTGGAGGAGGTTACAGAGATAGGGAGGGGTGTAGGGGCTGGAGGAGGTTACAGAGATAGGGAGGGTTGTAGGGGTTAGAGGCGGTTACAGAGATAGGGAGAGTTGTAGGGGCTGGAGGAGGTTACAGAGATAGGGAGGGTTGTAGGGGCTGGAGGCGGTTACAGAGATAGGGAGGGGTGTAGGGGCTGGAGGAGGTTACAGAGATAGGGAGGGTTGTAGGGTCTGGAGGAGGTTACAGAGATAGGGAGAGTTGTAGGGGTGGAGGAGGTTACAGAGAAAGGGATGGTTGTAGGGGCTGGAGGAGGTTACAGAGTTAGGGAGTGGTGTAGGGGCTGGAGGTGGTGACAGAGATAGGGAGTGTTGTAGGGGCTGGAGGAAGTTACAGAGATAGGGACGGTTGTAGGGGCTGGAGGAGGTTACAGAGTTAGGGAGTGGTGTAGGGGCTGGAGGAGGTTACAGAGATAGGGAGGGTTGTAGGGGCTGGAGGTGGTTACAGAGTTAGGGAGTGGTGTAGGGGCTGGAGGAGGTTACAGAGATAGGGAGTGTTGTAGGGGCTGGAGGAGGTTACAGAGATAGGGAGGGGTGTAGGGGCTGGAGGAGGTTACAGAGATAGGGAGGGGTGTAGGGGCTGGAGGAGGTTACAGAGATAGGGAGGGTTGTAGGGGCTGGAGGACGTTACAGAGATAGGGAGGGGTGTAGGGGCTGGAGGAGGTTACAGAGAGAGGGAGGGTTGTAGGGGCTGGAGAAGGTTACAGAGATAGGGAGGGTTGTAGGGGCTGGAGGAGGTTACAGAGATAGGGAGGGGTGTAGGGGCTGGAGGAGGTTACAGAGATAGGGAGGGGTGTAGGGGCTGGAGGAGGTTACAGAGATAGGGAGGGTGTAGGGGCTGGAGGAGGTTACAGAGATAGGGAGGGTTGTAGGGGCTGGAGGAGGTTACAGAGATAGGGAGGGGTGTAGGGGCTGGAGGAGGTTACAGAGATAGGGAGGGGTGTAGGGGCTGGAGGATGTTACAGAGATAGGGAGGGGTGTAGGGGCTGGAGGAGGTTACAGAGATAGGGAGGGTGGTAGGGGCAGGAGGAGGTTACAGAGATAGGGAGGGGTGTAGGGGCTGGAGGAGGTTACAGAGATAGGGAGGGTTGTAGGAGCTGGAGGAGATTACAGAGATAGGGAGGTTTGTAGGGGGCTGGAGGAGGTTACATAGATTGGGAGGGTTGTAGGGGCTGGAGGAGGTTACATAGATTGGGAGGGTTGTAGGGGCTGGAGGAGGTTACAGAGATATGGAGGGGTGTAGGGGCTGGAGGAGGTTACATAGATTGGGAGGGTTGTAGGGGCTGGATGAGGTTACAGAGATAGGGAGGGGTGTAGGGGCTGGAGGAGCTTACAGAGATAGGGAGGGGTGTAGGGGCTGGAGGAGTTTACAGAGATAGGGAGGGTTGTAGGGGCTGAAGGAAGTTACAGAGATAGGGAGGGTTGTAGGGGCTGGAGGAGGTTACAGAGATAGGGAGGGTTGTCGGGCTGGAGGACGTTACAGAGATAGGGAGGGTTGTAGGGCTGGAGGAGGTTACAGAGATAGGGAGTGTTGTAGGGCTGGAGGAGGTTACAGAGATAGCGAGGGTTGTAGGGCTGGAGGAGGTTACAGAGATAGGGAGGGTTGTAGGGGCTGGAGGAGGTTACAGAGATAGGGAGGGTTGTAGGGGCTGGAGGAGGTTACAGAGATAGGGAGGGTTGTCGGGGCTGGAGGAGGTTACAGAGATAGGGAGGGGTGTAGGGGCTGGAGGAGTTTACAGAGATAGGGAGGGGTGTAGGGGCTGGAGGAGGTTACAGAGATAGGGAGGGTTGCAGGGGCTGGAGGAGGTTACAGAGAGAGGGAGGGGTGTAGGGGCTGGAGGATGTTACAGAGATAGGGAGGGTTGTAGGGGCTGGAGGAGGTTACAGAGATAGGGAGAGGTGTAGGGGCTGGAGGAGGTTACAGAGATAGGGAGGGGTGTAGGGGCTGGAGGAGGTTACAGAGATAGGGAGGGTGTAGGGGCTGGAGGAGGTTACAGAGATAGGGAGTGGAATAGAAGCTGGAGGAGGTTACAGAGATAGGGAGGGGTGTACGAGCTGGAGGAGGTTACAGAGATAGAGAGGGGCGTAGGGGCTGGAGGAGGTTACAGAGATAGGGAGGGTTGTAGGGGCTGGAGGCAGTTACAGAGATAGGGAGGGTTGTAGGGGGCTGGAGGACATTACAGAGATAGGGAGGGTTGTAGGGCTGGAGGAGGTTACAGAGATAGGGAGGGTTGTAGGGCTGGAGGAGGTTACAGAGATAGGGAGGGTTGTAGGGGGCTGGAGGACGTTACAGAGATAGGGAGGGGTGTAGGGGCTGGAGGAGGTTACAGAGATAGGGAGGGTTGTAGGGGCTGAACGACGTTACATAGATAGGGAGGGTTGTAGGGCTGGAGGACGTTACAGAGATAGGGAGTGTTGGAGGGCTGGAGGAGGTTACAGAGATAGCGAGGGTTGTAGGGCTGGAGGAGGTTACAGAGATAGGGAGGGTTGTAGGGGCTGGAGGAGGTTACAGAGATAGGGAAGGTTGTAGGGGCTGGAGGAGGTTACAGAGATAGGGAGGGTTGTAGGGGCTGGAGGAGGTTACAGAGATAGGGAGGGGTGTAGGGGCTGGAGGAGGTTACAGAGATAGGGAGGGGTGTAGGGGCTGGAGGAGGTTACAGAGATAGGGAGGGTTGTAGGGGCTGGAGCAGGTTACAGAGATAGGGAGGGGTGTAGGGGCTGGAGGATGTTACAGAGATAGGGAGGGTTGTAGGGGCTGGAGGAGGTTATAGAGATAGGGAGAGGTGTAAGGGCTGGAGGAGGTTACAGAGATAGGGAGGGGTGTAGGGGCTGTAGGAGGTTACAGAGATAGGGAGGGGTGTAGGGGCTGGAGGAGGTTACAGAGATAGGGAGGGTGTAGGGGCGGGAGGAGGTTACAGAGATAGGGAGTGGTATAGGAGCTGGAGGAGGTTACAGAGATAGGGAGGGGTGTATGGGCTGGAGTAGGTTACAGAGATAGGGAGGGTTGTAGGGGCTGGAGGAGGTTACAGAGATAGGGAGTGGTGTAGGTGCTGGAGGAGGTTACAGAGATAGGGAGGGGTGTAGGGGCTGGAGGAGGTTACAGAGATAGGGAGGTTTGTAGGGGCTGGAGTGGGTTACAGAAATAGGGAGGCTTGTATAGGCTGGAGGAGGGTAAAGAGATAGGGAGGGGTGTAGGGGCTGGAGGTGGTTACAGAGATAGGGAGGGTTGTCGGGGCTGGAGGAAGTTACAGAGATAGGGAGGGGTGTAGGGGCTGGAGGAGGTTACAGAGATAGGGAGGGTTGTAGCGGCTGGAGGAGGTTACAGAGATAGCGGGGGCTGTAGGGAGGATACAGAGATCGGGAGAGGTGTAGGGGCTGGAGGAGGTTACAGAGATAGGGAGGGTTGTAGGGGCTGGAGGAGGTTACAGAGATAGGGAAGGTTGTAGGGGCTGGAGGAGGTTACAGAGATAGGGAGGGTTGTAGGGGCTGCAGGAGGTTACAGAGATAGGGACGGTTGCAGGGGCTGGAGGAGGTTACAGAGATAGGGAGGGGTGTAGGGGCTGGAGGAGGTTACATAGATTGGGAGGGTTGTAGGGGCTGGATGAGGTTACAGAGATAGGGAGGTGTGTAGGGGCTGGAGGAGGTTACAGAGATAGGGAGTGGTGTAGGGGCTGGAGGTGGTTACAGAGATAGGGAGGGTTGTCGGGGCTGGAGGAAGTTACAGAGATAGGGAGGGGTGTAGGGGCTGGAGGAGGTTACAGAGATAGGGAGGGTTGTAGCGGCTGGAGGAGGTTACAGAGATAGGGAGGGTTGTAGGGGCTGGAGGAGGTTACAGAGATAGGGAGGGTTGTAGGGGCTGCAGGAGGTTACAGAGATAGGGACGGTTGCAGGGGCTGGAGGAGGTTACAGAGATAGGGAGGGGTGTAGGGGCTGGAGGAGGTTACATAGATTGGGAGGGTTGTAGGGGCTGGAGGAGGTTACAGAGATAGGGAAGGTTGTAGGGGCTGGAGGAGGTTACAGAGATAGGGAGCGTTGTAGGGGCTGCAGGAGGTTACAGAGATAGGGACGGTTGCAGGGGCTGGAGGAGGTTACAGAGATAGGGAGGGGTGTAGGGGCTGGAGGAGGTTACATAGATTGGGAGGGTTGTAGGGGCTGGAGGAGGTTACAGAGATAGGGAGGGGCGTAGGGGCTGGAGGAGGTTACAGAGATAGGGAGGGTTGTAGGGGCTGGAGGAAGTTACAGAGATAGGGAGGGTTGCAGGGGGCTGGAGGACATTACAGAGATAGGGAGGGGTGTAGGGGCTGGAGGAGGTTACAGAGATAGGGAGGGTTGTAGGGGCTGAAGGAAGTTACAGAGATAGGGAGGGTTGTAGGGGCTGGAGGAGGTTACAGAGATAGGGAGGATTGTAGGGGCTGGAGGAGGTTACAGAGATAGGGAGGGTTGTAGGGGCTGGAGGAGGTTACAGAGATAGGGAGGGTTGTAGGGGCTGGAGGACGTTACAGAGATAGGGAGGGTTGTAGGACTGGAGGAGGTTACAGAGATAGGGAGGGGTCTAGGGGCTGGAGGAGGTTACAGAGATAGGGAGGGGTGTAGAGGCTGGAGGAGGTTACAGTGATAGGGAGGGGTGTAGGGGCTGGAGGAGGTTACAGAGATAGGGAGGGTTGTAGGGGCTGAAGGAAGTTACAGAGATAGGGAGGGTTGTAGGGGCTGGAGGAGGTTACAGAGATAGGGAGGGTTGTAGGGGCTGGAGGAGGTTACAGAGATACGGTTGTAGGGGCTGGAGGAGGTTACAGAGATAGGGAGGGGTGTAGGGGCTGGAGGAGGTTACAGAGATAGGGAGGGGTGTCGGGGCTGGAGGACGTTACAGAGATAGGGAGGGTTGTAGGGCTGGAGGAGGTTACAGAGATAGGGAGTGTTGTAGGGCTGGAGGAGGTTACAGAGATAGCGAGGGTTGTAGGGGCTGGAGGAGGTTACAGAGATAGGGAGGGTTGTAGGGGCTGGAGGAGGTTACAGAGATAGGGAGGGGTGTAGGGGCTGGAGGAGGTTACAGAGATAGGGAGGGTTGTAGGGGCTGGAGGAGGTTACAGAGATAGGGAGGGTTGTAGGGGCTGGAGGAGGTTACAGAGATAGGGAGGGTTGTAGGGGCTGGAGGAGGTTACAGAGATAGGGAGGGTTGTAGGGGCTGGAGGAGGTTACAGAGATAGGGAGGGGTGTAGGGGCTGGAGGAGGTTACAGAGATAGGGAGGGGTGTAGGGGCTGGAGGAGGTTACAGAGATAGGGAGGGTTGTAGGGGCTGGAGCAGGTTACAGAGATAGGGAGGGGTGTAGGGGCTGGAGGATGTTACAGAGATAGGGAGGGTTGTAGGGGCTGGAGGAGGTTACAGAGATAGGGAGAGGTGTAGGGGCTGGAGGAGGTTACAGAGATAGGGAGGGGTGTAGGGGCTGTAGGAGGTTACAGAGATAGGGAGGGTTGTAGGGGCTGGAGGAGGATACAGAGATAGGGAGGTTTGTGGGGCTGGAGTGGGTTACAGAAATAGGGAGGCTTGTATAGGCTGGAGGAGGGTAAAGAGATAGGGAGGGGTGTAGGGGCTGGAGGTGGTTACAGAGATAGGGAGGGTTGTAGGGGCTGCAGGAAGTTACAGAGATAGCAAGGGGTGTAGGGGCTGGAGGAGGTTACAGAGATAGGGAGGGTTGTAGCGGCTGGAGGAGGTTACAGAGATAGCGGGGGCTGTTGGGAGGTTACAGAGATCGGGAGAGGTGTAGGGGCTGGAGGAGTTTACAGAGATAGGGAGGGTTGTTGGGGCTGGAGGAGGTTACAGAGATAGGGAAGGTTGTAGGGGCTGGAGGAGGTTACAGAGATAGGGAGGGTTGTCGGGGCTGCAGGTGGTTACAGAGATAGGGACGGTTGCAGGGGCTGGAGGAGGTTACAGAGATAGGGAGGGGTGTAGGCTCTGGAGGAGGTTACAGAGATAGGGTGGGTTGAAGGGGCTGGAGGAGGTTACAGAGATAGGGAGGGGTGTAGGGGTTGGAGGAGGTTACAGAGGTAGGGAACGTTGTAGGCGGCTGGAGGCGGTTACAGAGATAGGGAGGGTTGTCGGGCTGGAGGAGGTTACAGAGATAGGGCGGGTTGTAGGGGCTGGAGGAGTTTACAGAGATAGGGAGGGTTGCAGCGGCTGGAGGTGTTTACAGAGATAGCGGGGGCTTTAGGGAGGTTACAGAGATAGGGAGGGGTGTAGGGGTTGGAGGAGGTTACAGAGGTAGGGAAGGTTGTAGGCGGCTGGAGGCGGTTACAGAGATAGGGAGGGGTGTAGGGGCTGGAGGAGGTTACAGAGATAGGGAGGGTTGTAGGGCTGGAGGAGGTTACAGAGATAGGGAGAGTTGTAGGGGCTGGAGGAGGTTACAGAGATAGGGAGGGGTGTAGGGGCTGGAGGAGGTGACAGAGATAGGGAGGGTGTAGGGCCTGGAGGAGGTTACAGAGATAGGGAGTGGTGTAGGGGCTGGAGGAGGTTACAGAGATAGGGAGAGTTGTAGGGGTGGAGGAGGTTACAGAGATAGGGTGGATTGTAGGGGCTGGAGGAGGTTACAGAGTTAGGGCGTGGTGTAGGGGCTGGAGGAGGTTACAGAGATAGGGAGTGTTGTCGGGGCTGGAGGAGGTTACAGAGATAGGGACGGTTGTAGGGGCTGGAGGAGGTTACAGAGTTAGGGAGTGGTGTAGGGGCTGGAGGAGGCTACAGAGATAGGGAGGGTTGTAGGGGCTGGAGGAGGTTACAGAGTTAGGGAGTGGTGTAGGGGCTGGAGGAGGTTACAGAGATAGGGAGGGTTGTAGGGGCTGGAGGAGGTTACAGAGATAGGGACGGTTGTGGGGGCTGGAGGAGGTTACAGAGATAGGGAGGGGTGTAGGGGCTGGAGGAGGTTACAGAGATAGGGAGGGGTGTAGGGGCTGGAGGAGGTTACAGAGATAGGGAGGGTTGTAGGGGCTGGAGCAGGTTACAGAGATAGGGAGGGGTGTAGGGGCTGGGGGATGTTACAGAGATAGGGAGGGTTGTAGGGGCTGGAGGAGGTTACAGAGATAGGGAGAGGTGTAGTGGCTGGAGGAGGTTACAGAGATAGGGAGGGGTGTAGGGGCTGTAGGAGGTTACAGAGATAGGGAGGGGTGTAGGGGCTGGAGGAGGTTACAGAGATAGGGAGGGTGTAGGGGCGGGAGGAGGTTACAGAGATAGGGAGTGGTATAGGAGCTGGAGGAGGTTAGAGAGATAGGGAGGGGTGAATGGGCTGGAGGAGGTTACAGAGATAGGGAGGGTTGTAGGGGCTGGAGGAGGTTACAGAGATAGGGAGTGGTGTAGGTGCTGGAGGAGTTTACAGAGATAGGGAGGGGTGTAGGGGCTGGAGGAGGTTACAGAGATAGGGAGGTTTGTAGGGGCTGGAGTGGGTTACAGAAATAGGGAGGCTTGTATAGGCTGGAGGAGGGTAAAGAGATAGGGAGGGGTGTAGGGGCTGGAGGTGGTTACAGAGATAGGGAGGGTTGTAGGGGCTGGAGGAAGTTACAGTGATAGGGAGGGGTGTAGGGGCTGGAGGAGGTTACAGAGATAGGGAGGGTTGTAGCGGCTGGAGGAGGTTACAGAGATAGCGGGGGCTGTAGGGAGGTTACAGAGATCGGGAGAGGTGTAGGGGCTGGAGGAGTTTACAGAGATAGGGAGGGTTGTAGGGGCTGGAGGAGGTTACAGAGATAGGGAAGGTTGTAGGGGCTGGAGGAGGTTACAGAGATAGGGAGGGTTGTAGGGGCTGCAGGAGGTTACAGAGATAGGGACGGTTGCAGGGGCTGGAGGAGGTTACAGAGATAGGGAGGGGTGTAGGCTCTGGAGGAGGTTACAGAGATAGGGTCGGTTGAAGGGGCTGGAGGAGGTTACAGAGATAGGGAGGGGTGTAGGGGTTGGAGGAGGTTACAGAGGTAGGGAACGTTGTAGGCGGCTGGAGGCGGTTACAGAGATAGGGAGGGTTGTCGGGCTGGAGGAGGTTACAGAGATAGGGCGGGTTGTAGGGGCTGGAGGAGTTTACAGAGATAGGGAGGGTTGTAGCGGCTGGAGGTGTTTACAGAGATAGCGGGGGCTTTAGGGAGGTTACAGAGATAGGGAGGGGTGTAGGGGTTGGAGGAGGTTACAGAGGTAGGGAAGGTTGTAGGCGGCTGGAGGCGGTTACAGAGATAGGGAGGGGTGTAGGGGCTGGAGGAGGTTACAGAGATAGGGAGGGTTGTAGGGCTGGAGGAGGTTACAGAGATAGGGAGAGTTGTAGGGGCTGGAGGAGGTTACAGAGATAGGGAGGGGTGTAGGGGCTGGAGGAGGTGACAGAGATAGGGAGGGTGTAGGGCCTGGAGGAGGTTACAGAGATAGGGAGTGGTGAAGGGGCTGGAGGAGGTTACAGAGATAGGGAGAGTTGTAGGGGTGGAGGAGGTTACAGAGATAGGGAGGGTTGTAGGGGCTGGAGGAGGTTACAGAGATAGGGAGGGTTGTAGGGGCTGGAGGAGGTTACAGAGATAGGGAGGGTTGTAGGGGCTGGAGGAGGTTACAGAGATAGGGAGTGGTGAAGGGGCTGGAGGAGGTTACAGAGATAGGGAGAGTTGTAGGGGTGGAGGAGGTTACAGAGTTAGGGCGTGGTGTAGGGGCTGGAGGAGGTTACAGAGATAGGGAGTGTTGTCGGGGCTGGAGGAGGTTACAGAGATAGGGACGGTTGTAGGGGCTGGCGGAGGTTACAGAGTTAGGGAGTGGTGTAGGGGCTGGAGGAGGCTACAGAGATAGGGAGGGTTGTAGGGGCTGGAGGAGGTTACAGAGTTAGGGAGTGGTGTAGGGGCTGGAGGAGGTTACAGAGATAGGGAGGGTTGTAGGGGCTGGAGGACGTTACAGAGATAGGGAGGGTTGTAGGGGCTGGAGGAGGTTACAGAGATAGGGACGGTTGTAGGGGCTGGAGGAGATTACAGAGATAGGGAGGGGTGTAGGGGCTGGAGGAGGTTACAGAGATAGGTAGGGGTGTAGGGGCTGGAGGAGGTTACAGAGATAGAGAGGGGTGTAGGGGCTGGAGGAGGTTACAGAGATAGGGAGAGTTGTAGGGGCTGGAGGAGTTTACAGAGATAGGGAGGGGTGTAGGGCTGGAGGAGGTTACAGAGATAGGGAGGGTTGTAGGAGCTGGAGGAGGTTACAGAGATAGGGAGGGGTGTACGGGCTGGAGGAGGTTACAGAGATAGGGACGGTTGTAGGGTATGGAGGAAGTTACAGAGATAGGGACGGTTGTTGGGGCTGGAGGAGGTTACAGAGGTAGGGAGGGGTGTAGGAGCTGGAGGAGGTTACAGGGATAGGGAGGGGTGTAGGGGCTGGAGGAGATTACAGAGATAGGGAGGGGTGTAGGGGCTGGAGGAGGTTACAGAGATAGGGAGGGTTGTAGGGGCTGGAGGAGGTTACAGAGATAGGGAGGGGTGTAGGGGCTGGAGGAGTTTACAGAGATAGGGAGGGTGTAGGGCCTGGAGGAGGTTACAGAGATAGGGAGTGGTGTAGGGGCTGGAGGAGGTTACAGAGATAGGGACGGTTGTAGGGGCTGGAGGAGGTTACAGAGATAGGGAGGGTTGTAGGGGCTGGAGGCGGTTACAGAGATAGGGAGGGGTGTAGGGGCTGGAGGAGGTTACAGAGATAGGGAGGGTGTAGGGGCGGGAGGAGGTTACAGAGATAGGGAGTGGTATCGGAGCTGGAGGAGGTTACAGAGATAGGGAGGGGTGTACGGGCTGGAGGAGGTTACAGAGATAGGGAGGGTTGTAGGGGCTGGAGGAGGTTACAGAGATAGGGAGTGCTGTAGGTGCTGGAGGAGGTTACAGAGATAGGGAGGGGTGTAGGGGCTGGAGGAGGTTACAGAGATAGGGAGGTTTGTCGGGGCTGGAGTGGGTTACAGAAATAGGGAGGCTTGTATAGGCTGGAGGAGGGTAAAGAGATAGGGAGGGGTGTAGGGGCTGGAGGTGGTTACAGAGATAGGGAGGGTTGTAGGGGCTGGAGGAAGTTACAGAGATAGGGAGGGGTGTAGGGGCTGGAGGAGGTTACAGAGATAGGGAGGGTTGTAGCGGCTGGAGGAGGTTACAGAGATAGCGGGGGCTGTAAGGAGGTTACAGAGATAGGGAGAGGTGTAGGGGCTGGAGGAGGTTACAGAGATAGGGAGGGTTGTAGGGGCTGGAGGAGGTTACAGAGATAGGGAAGGTTGTAGGGGCTGGAGGAGGTTACAGAGATAGGGAGGGTTGTAGGGGCTGCAGGAGGTTACAGAGATAGGGACGGTTGTAGGGGCTGGAGGAGGTTACAGAGATACGGAGGGGTGTAGGCTCTGGAGGAGGTTACAGAGATAGGGTGGGTTGTAGGGGCTGGAGGAGGTTACAGAGATAGGGAGGGTTGTGGGGGCTGGAGGAGGTTACAGAATTAGGGAGGGTTGTCGGGGCTGGAGGAGGTTACAGAGATAGGGAGGGTTGTCGGGCTGGAGGAGGTTACAGAGATAGGGCGGGTTGTCGAGGCTGGAGGAGTTTACAGAGATAGGGAGGGTTGTAGCGGCTGGAGGTGTTTACAGAGATAGCGGGGGCTTTAGGGAGGTTACAGAGATAGGGAGGGGTGTAGGGGTTGGAGGAGGTTACAGAGATAGGGAAGGTTGTAGGCGGCTGGAGGCGGTTACAGAGATAGGGAGGGGTGTAGGGGCTGGAGGAGGTTACAGAGATAGGGATGGTTGTAGGGCTGGAGGAGGTTACAGAGATAGGGAGGGTTGTAGGGGCTGGAGGAGGTTACAGAGATAGGGAGGGGTGTAGGGGCTGGAGGAGGTTACAGAGATAGGGAGGGTGTAGGGCCTGGAGGAGGTTACAGAGATAGGGAGTGGTGTAGGGGCTGGAGGAGGTTACAGAGATAGAGAGAGTTGTAGGGGTGGAGGAGGTTACAGAGATAGGGAGGGTTGTAGGGGCTGGAGGAGGTTACAGAGTTAGGGAGTGGTGTAGGGGCTGGAGGAGGTTACAGAGATAGGGAGTGTTGTAGGGGCTGGAGGAGGTTGCAGAGATAGGGACGGTTGTAGGGACTGGAGGAGGTTACAGAGTTAGGGAGTGGTTTAGGGGCTGGAGGAGGTTACAGAGATAGGGAGGGTTGTAGGGGCTGGAGGAGGTTACAGAGTTAGGGAGTGGTGTAGGGGCTGGAGGAGGTTACAGAGATAGGGAGGGTTGTAGGGGCTGGAGGAGGTTACAGAGATAGGGAGGGTTGTAGGGGCTGGAGGAGATTACAGAGATAGGGAGGGGTGTAGGGGCTGGAGGAGGTTACAGAGATAGGGAGGGGTGTAGGGGCTGGAGGAGGTTACAGAGATAGAGAGGGGTGTAGGGGCTGGAGGAGGTTACAGAGATAGGGAGAGTTGTAGGGGCAGGAGGAGGTTACAGAGATAGGGAGGTGTGTAGGGCTGGAGGAGGTTACAGAGATAGGGAGGGTTGTAGGAGCTGGAGCAGGTTACAGAGATAGGGAGGGGTGTACGGGCTGGAGGAAGTTACAGAGACAGGGACGGTTGTAGGGGCTGGAGGAGGTTACAGAGATAGGGAGGGGTGTAGGGGCTGGAGGAAGTTACAGAGATAGGGACGATTGTAGGGGCTGGAGGAGGTTACAGAGATAGGGAGGGGTGTAGGGGCTGGAGGAGATTACAGAGATAGGGAGGGCTGTAGGGGCTGGAGGAGGTTACAGAGATAGGGAGGGTTGTAGGGGCTGGAGGAGGTTACAGAGATAGGGAGGGGTGTAGGGGCTGGAGGAGGTTACAGAGATAGGGAGGGGTGTAGGGGCTGGAGGAGGTTACAGAGATAGGGAGGGAGTAGGGCCTGGAGGACGTTACAGAGATAGGGAGTGGTGTAGGGGCTGGAGGAGGTTACAGAGATAGGGAGAGTTGTAGGGGCTGGAGGAGGTTACAGAGATAGGGAGGGTTGTAGGGGCTGGAGGAGGTTACAGAGTTAGGGAGTGGTGTAGGGGCTGGAGGAGCTTACAGAGATAGGGAGTGTTGTAGGAGCTGGAGGAGGTTACAGAGATAGGGACGGTTGTAGGGGCTGGAGGAGGTTACAGAGTTAGGGAGTGGTGTAGGGGCTGGAGGAGGTTACAGAGATAGGGAGGGTTGTAGTGGCTGGAGGAGGTTACAGAGTTAGGGAGTGGTGTAGGGGCTGGAGTAGGTTACAGAGATAGGGAGGGTTGTAGGGGCTGGAGGACGTTACAGAGATAGGGAGGGTTGTAGGGGCTGGAGGAGGTTACAGAGATAGGGACGGTTGTAGGGGCTGGAGGAGGTTACAGAGATAGGGAGGGTTGTAGGGGCTGGACGCGGTTACAGAGATAGGGAGGGGTGTAGGGCTGGAGGAGGTTACAGAGATAGGGAGAGTTGTAGGTGCTGGAGGAGGTTACAGAGATAGGGAGGGGTGTAGGGGCTGGAGGAGGTTACAGAGATAGGGAGGGTTGTAGGGGCTGGAGGAAGTTACAGAGATAGGGAGGGGTGTAGGGGCTGGAGGAGGTTACAGAGATAGGGAGGTTTGTAGCGGCTGGAGGAGGTTACAGAGATAGCGGGGGCTGTAGGGAGGTTACAGAGATAGGGAGAGGTGTAGGGGCTGGAGGAGGTTACAGAGATAGGGAGGGGTGTAGGGCTGGAGGAGGTTACAGAGATAGGGAGGGGTGTAGGGGCTGGAGGAGGTTACAGAGATAGGGAAAGTTGCAGGGGCTGGAGGAGGTTACAGAGATAGGGAGGGTTGTAGGGGCTGGAGGAGGTTACAGAGATAGGGACGGTTGTAGGGGCTGGAGGAGGTTACAGAGATAGGGAGGGGTGTAGGCTCTGGAGGAGGTTACAGAGATAGGGTGGGTTGTAGGGGCTGGAGGAGGTTACAGAGATAGGGAGGGTTGTGGGGGCTGGAGGAGGTTACAGAATTAGGGAGGGTTGTAGGGGCTGGAGGAGGTTACAGAGATAGGGAGGGTTGTCGGGCTGGAGGAGGTTACAGAGATGGGGCGGGTTGTAGGGGCTGGAGGAGTTTACAGAGATAGGGAGGGTTGTAGCGGCTGGAGGTGTTCACAGAGATAGCGGGGGCTGTAGGGAGGTTACAGAGATAGGGAGGGGTGTAGGGGTTGGAGGAGGTTACAGAGATAGGGAAGGTTGTAGGCGGCTGGAGGCGGTTACAGAGATAGGGAGGGGTTTAGGGGCTGGAGGAGGTTACAGAGATAGGGAGGGTTGTAGGGCTGGAGGAGGTTACAGAGATAGGGAGAGTTGTAGGGGCTGGAGGAGGTTACAGAGATAGGGAGGGGTGTAGGGGCTGGAGGAGGTTAAAGAGAAAGGGAGGGTGTAGGGCCTGGAGGAGGTTACAGAGATAGGGAGAGTTGTGGGGGTGGAGGAGGTTACAGAGATAGGGAGGGTTGTAGGGGCTGGAGGAGGTTACAGAGTTAGGGAGTGGTGTAGGGGCTGGAGGAGTTTACAGAGATAGGGAGTGTTGTAGGGGCTGGAGGAGGTTACAGAGATAGGGACGGCTGTAGGGGCTGGAGGAGGTTACAGAGTTAGGGAGTGGTGTAGGGGCTGGAGGAGGTTACAGAGATAGGGAGGGTTGTTGGGGCTGGAGGACGTTACAGAGATAGGGAGGGTTGTCGGGCTGGAGGAGGTTACAGAGATAGGGAGGGTTGTAGCGGCTGGAGGTGTTTACAGAGATAGCGGGGGCTTTAGGGAGGTTACAGAGATAGGGAGGGGTGTAGGGGTTGGAGGAGTTTACAGAGATAGGGAAGGTTGTAGGCGGCTGGAGGCGGTTACAGAGATAGGGAGGGGTGTAGGGGCTGGAGGAGGTTACAGAGATAGGGAGGGTTGTAGGGCTGGAGGAGGTTACAGAGATAGGGAGGTTTGTAGGGGCTGGAGGAGGTTACAGAGATAGGGAGGGGTGTTGGGGCTGGAGGAGGTTACAGAGATAGGGAGGGTGTAGGGCCTGGAGGAGGTTACAGAGATAGGGAGTGGTGTAGGGGCTGGAGGAGGTTACAGAGATAGGGAGAGTTGTAGGGGTGGAGGAGGTTACAGAGATAGGGAGGGGTGTAGGGGCTGGAGGAGGTTACAGAGATAGGGAGAGTTGTAGGGGTGGAGGAGGTTACAGAGATAGGGAGGGTTGTAGGGGCTGGAGGAGGTTACAGAGTTAGGGAGTGGTGTAAGGGCTGGAGGAGGTTACAGAGATAGGGAGTGTTGTGGGGGCTGGAGGAGGTTGCAGAGATAGGGACGGTTGTAGGGGCTGGAGGAGGTTACAGAGATAGGGAGGGTTGTAGGGGCTGGAGGAGGTTACAGAGTTAGGGAGTGGTGTAGGGGCTGGAGGAGGTTACAGAGATAGGGAGGGTTGTCGGGGCTGGAGGACGTTACAGAGATAGGGAGGGTTGTAGGGGCTGGAGGAGGTTACAGAGATAGGGACGGTTGTAGGGGCTGGAGGAGATTACAGAGATAGGGAGGGGTGTAGGGGCTGGAGGAGGTTACAGAGATAGGGAGGGGTGTAGGGGCTGGAGGAGGTTACAGAGATAGAGAGGGGTGTAGGGGCTGGAGGAGGTTACAGAGATAGGGAGAGTTGTAGGGGCAGGAGGAGGTTACAGAGATAGGGAGGTGTGTAGGGCTGGAGGAGGTTACAGAGATAGGGAGGGTTGTAGGAGCTGGAGGAGGTTACAGAGATAGGGAGGGGTGTACGGGCTGGAGGAGGTTACAGAGATAGGGACGGTTGTAGGGTCTGGAGGAAGTTACAGAGATAGGGAGGGGTGTAGGAGCTGGAGGAGGTTACAGAGATAGGGAGGGGTGTAGGGGCTGGAGGAGGTTACAGAGATAGGGAGGGTTGTAGGGGCTGGAGGACGTTACAGAGATAGGGAGGGGTGTAGGAGCTGGAGGAGGTTACAGAGATAGGGAGGGCTGTAGGGGCTGGAGGAGGTTACAGAGATAGGGAGGGTTGTAGGGGCTGGAGGAGATTACAGAGATAGGGAGGGCTGTAGGGGCTGGAGGAGGTTACAGAGATAGGGAGGGTTGTAGGGGCTGGAGGAGGTTACAGAGATAGGGAGGGGTGTAGGGGCTGGAGGAGGTTACAGAGATCGGGAGGGAGTAGGACCTGGAGGACGTTACAGAGATAGGGAGTGGTGTAGGGGCTGGAGGAGGTTACAGAGATAGGGAGAGTTGTAGGGGCTGGAGGAGGTTACAGAGATAGGGAGGGGTGTAGGGGCTGGAGGAGGTTACAGAGTTAGGGAGTGGTGTAGGGGCTGGAGGAGGTTACAGAGATAGGGAGGGTTGTAGGGGCTGGAGGAGGTTACAGAGATAGGGAGGGTTGTAGGGGCTGGAGGAGGTTACAGAGATAGGGACGGTTGTTGGGGCTGGAGGAGGTTACAGAGATAGGGAGTGGTGTAGGGGCTGGAGGAGGTTACAGAGATAGGGAGGGTTGTAGGGGCTGGAGGACGTTACAGAGATAGGGAGGGTTGTAGGGGCTGGAGGAGGTTACAGAGATAGGGACGGTTGTTGGGGCTGGAGGAGGTTACAGAGATAGGGAGGGTTGTAGGGGCTGGACGCGGTTACAGAGATAGGGAGGGGTGTAGGGCTGGAGGAGGTTACAGAGATAGGGAGAGTTGTAGGGGCTGGAGGAGGTTACAGAGATAGGGAGGCGTGTAGGGGCTGGAGGAGGTTACAGAGATAGGGAGGGTTGTAGGGGCTGGAGGAAGTTACAGAGATAGGGAGGGGTGTAGGGGCTGGAGGAGGTTACAGAGATAGGGAGGTTTGTAGCGGCTGGAGGAGGTTACAGAGATAGCGGGGGCTGTAGGGAGGTTACAGAGATAGGGAGAGGTGTAGGGGCTGGAGGAGGTTACAGAGATAGGGAGGGGTGTAGGGCTGGAGGAGGTTACAGAGATAGGGAGGGGTGTAGGGGCTGGAGGAGGTTACAGAGATAGGGAACGTTGCAGGGGCTGGAGGAGGTTACAGAGATAGGGAGGGTTGTAGGGGCTGGAGGAGGTTACAGAGATAGGGACGGTTGTAGGGGCTGGAGGAGGTTACAGAGATAGGGAGGGGTGTAGGCTCTGGAGGAGGTTACAGAGATAGGGTGGGTTGTAGGGGCTGGAGCAGGTTACAGAGATAGGGAGGGTTGTGGGGGCTGGAGGAGGTTACAGAATTAG
Organism: Somniosus microcephalus; assembly: GCF_052327205.1. NCBI lineage: Eukaryota > Metazoa > Chordata > Chondrichthyes > Squaliformes > Somniosidae > Somniosus > Somniosus microcephalus. The sequence goes on from NW_028225184.1 coordinate 10,792,583, forward strand.
GGAGGGTTGTAGGGGCTGGAGGAGGTTACAGAGATAAGGAGGGTTGTCGGGCTGGAGGAGGTTACAGAGATGTGGCGGGTTGTAGGGGCTGGAGGAGTTTACAGAGATAGGGAGGGTTGTAGAGGCTGGAGGTGTTCACAGAGATAGCGGGGGCTGTAGGGAGGTTACAGAGATAGGGAGGGGTGTAGGGGTTGGAGGAGGTTACAGAGATAGGGAAGGTTGTAGGCGGCTGGAGGCGGTTACAGAGATAGGGAGGGGTTTAGGGGCTGGAGGAGGTTACAGAGATTGGGAGGGTTGTAGGGCTGGAGGAGGTTACAGAGATAGGGAGAGTTGTAGGGGCTGGAGGAGGTTACAGAGATAGGGAGGGGTGTAGGGGCTGGAGGAGTTTAAAGAGAAAGGGAGGGTGTAGGGCCTGGAGGAGGTTACAGAGATAGGGAGTGGTGTAGGGGCTGGAGGAGGTTACAGAGATAGGGAGAGTTGTGGGGGTGGAGGAGGTTACAGAGATAGGGAGGGTTGTAGGGGCTGGAGGAGGTTACAGAGTTAGGGAGTGGTGTAGGGGCTGGAGGAGGTTACAGAGATAGGGAGTGTTGTAGGGGCTGGAGGAGGTTACAGAGATAGGGACGGTTGTAGGGGCTGGAGGAGGTTACAGAGTTAGGGAGTGGTGTAGGGGCTGGAGGAGGTTACAGAGATAGGGAGGGTTGTAGGGGCTGGAGGACGTTACAGAGAGGGAGGGTTGTAGGGGCTGGAGGAGGTTACAGAGATAGGGACGGTTGTAGGGGCTGGAGGAGATTACAGAGAAAGGGAGGGGTGTAGGGTCTGGAGGAGGTTACAGAGATAGGGAGGGGTGTATGGGCTGGAGGAGGTTACAGAGATAGAGAGGGGTGTAGGGGCTGGAGGAGGTTACAGAGATAGGGAGAGTTGTAGGGGCTGGAGGAGGTTACAGAGATAGGGAGGGGTGTAGGGCTGGAGGAGGTTACAGAGATAGGGAGGGTTGTAGGAGTTGGAGGAGGTTACAGAGATAGGGAGGGGTGTACGGGCTGGAGGAGGTTACAGAGATAGGGACGGTTGTAGGGTCTGGAGATAGTTACAGAGATAGGGACGGTTGTAGGGGCTGGAGGAGGTTACAGAGATAGGGAGGGGTGGAGGAGCTGGAGGAGGTTACAGAGATAGGGAGGGGTGTAGGTGCTGGAGGAGATTACAGAGATAGGGAGGGGTGTAGGGGCTGGAGGAGGTTACAGAGATAGGGATGGTTGTAGGGGCTGGAGGAGGTAACAGAGTTAGGGAGGGGTGTAGGGGCTGGAGGAGGTTACAGAGATAGGGAGTGTGTAGGGCCTGGAGGAGGTTACAGAGATAGGGAGTGGTGTAGGGGCTGGAGGAGGTTACAGAGATAGGGAGAGTTGTAGGGGCTGGAGGAGGTTACAGAAATATGGAGGGGTGTCGGTGCTGGAGGAGATTACAGAGATAGGGAGGGGTGTAGGGGCTGGAGGAGGTTACAGAGATAGGGAGGGTTGTAGGGGCTGGAGGAGTTAACAGAGATAGGGAGGGGTGTAGGGGCTGGAGGAGGTTACAGAGATAGGGAGTGTGTAGGGCCTGGAGGAGGTTACAGAGGTAGGGAGTGGTGTAGGGGCTGGAGGAGGTTACAGAGATAGGGAGAGTTGTAGGGGCTGGAGGAGGTTACAGAAATAGGGAGGGGTGTAGGGGCTGGAGGAGGTTACAGAGATAGGGAGTGGTGTAGGGGCTGGAGGAGGTTACAGAGATAGGGAGAGTTGTAGGGGCTGGAGGAGGTTACAGAGATAGGGAGTGTTGTAGGGGCTGGAGGAGGTTACAGAGATAGGGAGGGGTGTCGGGGCTGGAGGAGGTTACAGAGATAGGGAGTGTTGTAGGGGCTGGAGGAGGTTACAGAGATAGGGAGGGGTGTAGGGGCTGGAGGAGGTTACAGAGATAGGGAGGGTTGTAGGGGCTGGAGGTGGTTACAGAGATCGGGAGGGGTGTAGGGGCTGGAGGAGGTTACAGAGATAGGGAGGGGTGTCGGGGCTGGAGGAGGTTACAGAGTTAGGGAGGGGTGTAGGGGCTGGAGGAGGTTACAGAGTTAGGGAGGGGTGTAGGGGCTGGAGGAGGTTACAGAGATAGAGACGGGGAGCGAGGAGGCCATGGAAGGATTTGAAAACCAGGATGAGAATTTTAAAATTGAGGCGTTGCCGGACCGGGACCCAATGGAGGTCAGCGAACACAGGGGTATTGACAGGGTAGATGCAGGGATGATGTTTCCCCTGGCTGAGGAGTCTAGAACCAGGGGGCACAGTCTCAGGATAAGGGGTAAGCCATTTAGGACTGAGATGAGGAGGAATTTCTTCACCCAGAGGGTGGTGAATCTTTGGAATTCTCTACCACAGAGGGCTGTGGAGGCTCCGTCGTTGAGTATATTCAAGGCTGCGATCGATAGATTTTTGGATTTTAAGGGATATGGGGAGTGGAGTTGAGGTCGATGATCAGCCATGATCTCATTGAATGGCGGAGCAGGCTCGAGGGGCCGAATGGCCGGCCCCTGCTCCTATTTCTGATGTGCTTTTGTAGGCAAGTGGGGTTCAATATTCCTTCTCTCGCTCTGGACTCGGATTGAACCTCTGGTACCTGGGGTGAAAAGTCATGTGTCCGAGTGACCTCCCCATCCCACCTCTTAACCACTTGTGTTTATCGTCCAGCCGCCCACCCAAGTTCCCAACATGGACCTCCAGGAACTGCCGAAGATTTGCAATGAAGAACGAGAGAGCATGGTTGGATACGTCTATGGAGTGTCTGGACCAGGTGAGGGACACCAGACCGTGTACAGATATCTCCCTGAGGGAGAGGGACTGAGCGACCAGTTTACAGATATCTCCCAGAGAGAGAGGGACTGAGAGACACCAGTCAGTGTACAGATATCTCCCAGAGAGAGAGGGACTGAGAGACACCAGTCAGTGTACAGATATCTCCCTGAGAGAGAGGGATTGAGAGACACCAGTCAGTGTACAGATATCTCCCTGAGAGAGAGGGACAGAGAGACACCATTCAGTGTACAGATATCTCCCTGAGAGAGAGGGATTGAGAGACACCAGTCAGTGTACAGATATCTCCCTGAGAGAGAGGGACTGAGAGACACCAGTCAATGTACAGATATCTCCCAGAGAGTGAGAGGGACTGAGAGACACCATTCAGTGTGCAGATATCTCCCTGAGAGAGAGAGGGACTGCGAGACACCAGTCAGTGTACAGATATCTCCCTGAGGGAGAGGGACTGAGAGACACCAGTAAGTGTACAGATATCTCCCTGACAGAGAGGGACTGAGAGACACCAGTCAGTGCACAGGTATCTCCCTGAGAGAGAGGGACTGAGAGACACCAGTCAGTGTACAGATATCTCCCTGAGAGAGAGGGACTGAGAAACACCAGTCAGTGTACAGATATCTCCCTGAGAGAGAGAGGGACTGAGAGACACCAGTCAGTGTACAGATATCTCCCTGAGAGAGAGGGACTGAGAGACACCAGTCAGTGTACAGGTATCTCCCTGAGAGAGAGGGACTGAGAGACACCAGTCAGTGTACAGATATCTCCCTGAGAGAGAGGGACTGAGAAACACCAGTCAGTGTACAGATATCTCCCTGAGAGAGAGAGGGACTGAGAGACACCAGTCAGTGTACAGATATCTCCCTGAGAGAGAGGGACTGAGTGACACCAGTCAGTGTACAGATATCTCCCTGAGAGAGAGGGACTGAGAGACACCAGTCAGTGTACAGATATCTCCCTGAGAGAGAGGGGACTGAGAGACACCAGTCAGTGTACAGATATCTCCCTGAGGGAGAGGGACTGAGAGACACCAGTCAGTGTACGGATATCTCCCTGAGAGAGAGAGGGACTGAGAGACACCAGTCAGTGTACAGATATCTCCCTGAGAGAGAGAGGGACTGAGAGACACCAGTCAGTGTACAGATATCTCCCTGAGGGAGAGGGACTGAGAGACACCAGTCAGTGTACGGATATCTCCCTGAGAGAGAGAGGGACTGAGAGACACCAGTCAGTGTACAGATATCTCCCTGAGAGAGAGGGACTGAGAGACACCAGTCAGTGTACAGATATCTCCCTGAGGGAGAGGGACTGAGAGACACCAGTCAGTGTACAGATATCTCCCTGAGAGAGAGGGACTGAGAGACACCAGTCAGTGTACAGATATCTCCCTGAGAGAGAGGGACTGAGAGACACCAGTCAGTGTACAGATATCTCCTGAGGGAGAGGGACTGAGAGACACCAGTCAGTGTACAGATATCTCCCTGAGCGAGAGGGGACTGAGAAACACCAGTCAGTGTACAGATACCTCCCGGAGAGAGAGGGACTGAGAGACACCAGTCAGTGTACAGATATCTCCCGGAGAGAGAGGGACACCAGACCTATTTTGTGCTCTCTTTCTCTCTCTGCAGTGGTCACCGCCTCTAATATGTCGGGTGCTGCGATGTACGAGCTTGTGCGGGTCGGACACAGCGAGCTGGTGGGGGAGATCATCCGCCTGGATGGGGAGCTCGCCACGGTGCAAGTCTACGAGGAGACCTGTATCCTTGCGCTACGCAGTCCAGCGGGCTGTGGGACCCGCTCGTTCTCGCGACAGGCCCCGGCAGTGGAGCCTGGGATCCTCCTGTGCCTGTGCGAGCGAGGCTCTGCGCCCCCCCCCCCGCCGCCGCCCCACCACACTCGGGGCCCGGGATCAGCTCGCTCTGCAACAGGGCCGGGAATGGAGCCTGGACCTTTCCTGGCTGTGTGTGGAGATTGAAGGGGTTGGGATTTGATCGTTGGGCATGGGCCAGAGGTGGAACATAGCCTCGGATTACATAGGATATACAGCACAGAACAGGCCATTCAGCCCAACACGTCCATGTCGGTCTTTATGCTCCACCCGAGCCTCCTCTATTCCCGTCTCCCTCATGTGTTTGTCCAGCCTCCCCTTAAATGCCTCTATACTATTCGCTTGAACCACTCCCTGTGGTGGCGAGTTCCACATTCTTACCACTCTCTGGGTAAAGAAGTTTCTCCTGAATTCCCTATTGGATTTCTTGGTGGCTATCGTATATTGATGGCCTCTAGATATGCTCTTCCCCACAAGTCATAGAGTCATAGAGTTTTTACAGCACAGAAAGAGGCCCTTCGGCCCATCGTGTCTGCGCCGCCCATCCATCCCTGTCCAGTCTAATCCCATTTTCCAGCATTTGGCCCATAGCCTTGTATGCAATGGCATTTCAAGTGCTCATCCAAATGCTTCTTGAATGTTGTGAGGGTTCCTGCCTCCACCACCCTTTCAGGCAGTGAGTTCCAGATTCCAACCACCCTCTGGGTGAAAAAGTTCCTCCTCAAATCCCCTCTAAACCTCCTGCCCCTTACCTTGAATCTATGCCCCCTTGTTATTGACCCCCCTACTAAGGGGAAAAGTTCCTCTTTGTCTACCCTATCTATGCCCCTCATCATTTTGTACACCTCAATCAGGTCCCCCCTCAGCCTTCTTTGCTCCAAGGAAAACAACTCCAGCCTGTCCAGTCTCTCTTCATAGCTGAGGCGCTCCATCCCAGGTAACATCCTGGTGAATCTTCTCTGCACCCTCTCCAATGCAATCACATCCTTCCTATAGTGAGGCGACCAGAACTGCACACAGTACTCCAGCTGTGGCCTCACCAGCGTTTTGTACAGCTCCATCATAACCTCCCTGCTCTTATATTCTATGCCTCGGCTAATGAAGGCAAGTATCCCATATGCCTTTTTAACCACCTTATCTACCTGTTCCGCTGCCTTCAGGGATCTATGTACATGTACACCAAGGTCCCGCTGACCCTCTGTACTTCCTAGGGTCCTACCACTCATTGTGTATTCCCTTGCCTTATTTGTCCGTCCAAAATGCATCACCTCGCACTTTTCAGGGTTAAATTCCATTTGCCACTTTTCCGCCCATCTGACCAACCCGTTTATATCGTCCTGTAGCCTGAGGCTTTCCTCCTCGCAATTTACCATCCCACCAATTTTCGTGTCATCTGCGAACTTACTGATCATACCTTTTACATTCTCATCCAAACGTTCTCTCTATATCCACTCTACCAAAACCTTTCATCATTTTTAAGACCTCTATTCCGTCACCCCTCAGCATTCTCTTCTCAAGGGAAAAGAGACCCAGCCTGTTCATCCATTCCTGATATTTATACCCTCGCAGTTCTGGTATCATCCTTGTAAATCTTCTCTGCACCCGCTCCCCAGTTTCTCTACATCATCATTTTTATAATATGGTGACGAGAACTGTGCACAGTGCTCCAAGTGTGGTCTAACCAAGGTATATGGAGACCAGAACTGTGTACAGTGCTCCAAGTGTGATCTAACCAAGGTATATGGAGACCAGAACTGTGCACAGTGCTCCAAGTGTGGTCTAACCAATGTATATGGAGACCAGAACTGTGCACAGTGCTCCAAGTGTGATCTAACCAAGGTATATGGAGACCAGAACTGTGCACAGTGCTCCAAGTGTGGTCTAACCAAGGTATATGGAGAACAGACCTGTGCACAGTGCTCCAAGTGTGGTCTAAACAAGCTATATGGAGACCAGAACTGTGCACAGTGCTCCAAGTGTGGTCTAACCAAGGTATATGGTGACCAGAACTGTACACAGTGCTCCAAGTG
>NW_028225184.1:10801762-10830452 GCF_052327205.1 Somniosus microcephalus
CACCAGGTCTCCGTCTCCTAGATGGAGAAGTGAAATCCCTGTTCTATGCGGACGACCTGGTTCTGCTGTCTCCCACAGAACAGGGATTACAGCAACAACTAGACCTACTCGACAAATACTGCCAAAATTGGGCTCTAACAGTAAATCTAAAGAAAACCAACATCATGATTTTTCAAAAAAGGCCCAGATGTCAGGAAAACAAATACCAGTTTACCCTCAGTGATATCACTATAGGACACACTATGAGCTACACCTACCTTGGTCTAACTATTACAGCATCAGGGAGCTTCAGCATAGCAGTGAATGCACTAAAAGAAAAAGCCCGAAGAGCCCTATATGCAATAAAAAGAAAATTCTACAACATCCAAATCCCAATCAAAATCTGGCTCAAAATATTTGACAGCATAATCCTGCCCATTGCACTGTACGGTAGTGAAGTATGGGGCCCGCTAAATCACCAAAGCTACACTAAATGGGAAAAACATACAATAGAAGCCCTACATGCAGAATTCTGCCGAAGCATCCTTCGCACCCAAAGGAAAACGCCAACAAATGCATGCAGAGCCGAACTAGGCAGATACCCACTGATAATAAACATCCAAAAACGAGCACTAAACTTCCTAAATCACCTCAAATCTAGCTCCCCAGACACCCTTCATTTCAAAGCCTTTCAGACCCAAGAGCTAAACCCAGAAAAGAGTCCCCTGAGTCAGCTGCTACGGAAACTAAGTACTCAGCCGGACCCTGACCAGCCCCAGACCAACACAGCCGCCCAAACACCAATCCGAGTGAACCAAATCATTAAAAAATGCAAAGAAACCTACCTGGAACATTGGAACAAAATAACCGAAAGCCAAAGCAGATTAGAATGTTACCGGGCCCTAAAAAGAGAATATAAACTGGCAGACTACCTCACGACCATCAGAGACACAAAACAGAGACAGACCCTCACCAGGTACAGACTAAGCGACCACCAACTGGAAATTGAAAAAGGCAGATACAAGAAATCCTGGCAGCCTAGAGAGAATAGAATATGCGATCAATGTCTGGCTGGCGAGGTTGAAACAGAAATGCATTTCCTCCTAAAATGCGAAAAATTCAACACATCAAGAAACATATTATTCAACAAGCTAAGCCAAACAACCCCAGATTTCAAGGAATTGGATGATCTGTCAAAATTGAGATTAGTCCTAGGAGAAGGAGACAGACCATACCTTGGGGCCAAATATGTAACAACATGTCACAACCTGAGGACTGTTTAAAATTAAGACTGTTTAAAATTAATATTGAACGTACCAAATGAAGTACAAAGACTGTTTAAAATTAATATTGTTTAAAAGTAATATTGTATGTACCCAACAAATGTCAAATCGATTGACACCTACAGAATGTTGGAAAACTGTACCTTTTTGCTATGTAAGCTTTGGCAATATGGTTCTCTGTAAACTTTCATGCCAATAAAGCATTTTAATTGGAATTGGAATTGGAGAGAGAGAGAGAGACAGAGAGAGAGACAGAGAGAGTGAGAGAGAGAGAGAGACAGAGAGAGAGAGACAGAGAGACACAGAGAGAGAGACAGAGAGAGAGAGAGAGAGACAGAGAGAGAGACAGAGATGGAGAGAGTGAGTGAGAGACGGAGATGGAGAGAGAGAGAGAGAGACGGAGATGGAGGGAGAGATAGTGTGAAAGGCAGAGATGGAGGGAGAGAGTGTGAGGAGGAGATGGAGAGAGAGAGAGAGACGGAGATGGAGGGAGGGAGTGTGAGGAGGAGATGGAGAGAGAGAGAGAGTGAGAGACAGAGGTGGAGGGAGGGAGAGAATGAGAAACGGAGATGGAGATGGAGGGAGGGATTGTGAGGAGGAGATGGAGAGAGAGAGAGTGTGAGACGGAGATGCAGAGAATGAGTGTGAGGAGGAGATGGAGAGAGAGAGTGAGAGACAGAGGTGGAGAGAATGAGTGTGAGGAGGAGATGGAGAGAGAGAGTGAGAGACGGAGGTGGAGGGAGGGAGAGAGTGAGAAACGGAGATGGAGGGAGGGAGTGTGAGGAGGAGATGGAGAGAGAGAGAGTGAGAGACAGAGGTGGAGAGAGAGAGAGAGTGTGAGACGGAGATGGAGAGAATGAGTGTGAGGAGGAGATGGAGAGAGAGAGTGAGAGACGGAGGTGGAGGGAGAGGTATGACGAGTCCCTGTGAGTCACGGAATGATGTCCCCCCTATCAGGTCGGAAGCCACGTGACCGGCGGAGATGTTTATGCTTCGGTGTTTGAGAATTCATTGATTAAGCACAAGATCCTGGTCCCCCCGAGGAGCCGAGGAACAGTCACCTACGTCGCCCCTCCCGGGAACTATGACATCTCTGTGAGTATAACTCCCGTCCCCGAGCTCTGACGCGCCGTGTCTGATGATCTGGGATGAACTTGACGATTCTCTCTCTCTCTCTCTCTCTCCGCGCAGGATGTGGTGCTGGAGTTGGACTTTGAAGGGGTCAAGGAACAGCTGACCATGGTTCAAGTGTGGCCGGTGAGGCAGATCAGACCAGTGTCCGAGAAGCTGCCCTCAAATCACCCACTGCTGACCGGACAACGCGTCTTAGACGCTCTATTTCCGTAAGTGGCTGTCCGCCAGCCTCATCCTTCACTCCCACGTTCCCCAATCCTCTCTCTCAATCCCTCGTCCTTCTTAATCTCCCCTTCCCACCTCCTCCCCTCCCCAAACTCTGATCTCTAAACCCCAAAAACTGTGATCTCCTCACCTCCCAAACTGTGATCTTCTCACCCCCCAAACTGTGATCTCCTCACCCCCCCAAACTGTGATCTCCTCACCCCCCAAACGATGATCTCCTCACCCCCCAAACTGTGATCTCCTCACCCCCCAAACTGTGATCTCCTCACCCCCAAACTGTGATCTCCTCACCCCCCAAACTGTGATCTCCTCACCCCCCAAACTGTGATCTCCTCACCCCCAAACTGTGATCTCCTCACCTCCCAAACTGTGATCTCCTCACCTCCGAAACTGTGATCTCCTCAACCCCCAAACTGTGATCTCCTCACCCCGCAAACTGTGATCTCCTCACCGCCCAAACTGTGATCTCCCCACCCCGCAAACTGTGATCTCCTCACCCCCCAAACTGTGATCTCATCACCCCCCAAACTGTGATCTCCTCACCCCCCAAACTGTGATCTCCTCACCCCCCAAACTGTGATCTCCTCACCCCCCCAAACTGTGATCGCCTCACCTCCCAAACTGTGATCTCCTCACCCCCCAAACTGATCTCCTCACCCCCCAAACTGTGATCTCCTCACCCCCCAAACTGTGATCTCCTCACCCCCCAAACTGTGATCTCCTCACCCCCCAAACTGTGATCTCCTCACCCCCCAAACTGTGATCTCCTCACACCCCAAACTGTGATCTCCTCACCCCCAAACTGTGATCTCCTCACCCCCAAACTGTGATCTCCTCACCCCCCAAACTGCGATCTCCTCACCCCGCAAACTGTGATCTCCTCACCCCCCAAACTGTGATCTCCTCACCCCCCAAACTGTGATCTCCTCACATCCCAAACTGTGACCTCCTCACCTCCCCAAACTGTGATCTCCTCACCCCCCAGACTGTGATCTCCTCACCCCCCAAACTGTGATCTCCTCACCCCGCAAACTGTGATCTCCTCACCTCCCAAACTGTGATCTCCTCACCCCCCAAACTGTGATCTCCTCAACCCCCAAACTGTGATCTCCTCACCCCCCAAACTGTGATCTCCTCTCCTCCCCAAACTGTGATCTCCTCACCCCCGCAAACTGTGACCTCCTCACCCCGCAAACTGTGACCTCCTCACCCCCCAATCTGTGACATCCTCACCCCCCAAACTGTGATCTCCTCACCCCCCAAACTGTGATCTCCTCACCCCCCAAACTGTGATCTCCTCACCCCCCAAACTGTGATCTCCTCACCCCCCAAACTGTGATCTCCTCACCCCCCAAACTGTGATCTCCTCACCTCCCAAACTGTGGGACTCCTCACCTCCCAAACTGTGATCTCCTCACCTCCCAAACTGTGGGACTCCTCACCCCCCAAACTGTGGGGACTCCTCACCTCCCAAACTGTGATCTCCTCACCCCCCAAACTGTGGGACTCCTCACCCCCAAACAGTGATCTCCTCACCTCCCAAACTGTGGGGACTCCTCACCCCCCAAACTGTGATCTCCTCACCCCCCAAACTGTGATCTCCTCACCCCCCAAACTGTGATCTGCTCATCCCCCAAACTGTGATCTCGTCACCCCCCCAAACTGTGATCTCCTCACCTCCCAAACTGTGATCTCACCCCCCAAACTGTGGGGTCTCCTCACCCCCCAAATTGTGGGGACGCCTCACCCCCCAAACTGTGGGGACTCCTCACCCCCCAAACTGTGATCTCCTCATCCCCCAAACTGTGGGGACGCCTCACCCCCCAAACTGTGGGGACTCCTCATCCCCCAAACTGTGGGGACTCCTCACCCCCCAAACTGTGGGGACTCCTCATCCCCCAAACTGTGGGGACTCCTCACCCCCCAAACTGTGGGGACTCCTCACCCCCCAAACTGTGGGGACTCCTCACCCCCCAAACTGTGGGGACTCCTCATCCCCCAAATTGTGGGGACGCCTCACCCCCCAAACTGTGGGGACTCCTCACCCCCCAAACTGTGATCTCCTCATCCCCCAAACTGTGGGGACGCCTCACCCCCCAAACTGTGGGGACTCCTCACCCCCCAAACTGTGGGGACTCCTCATCCCCCAAACTGTGGGGACTCCTCACCCCCCAAACTGTGGGGACTCCTCATCCCCCAAACTGTGGGACTCCTCACCCCCCAAACTGTGGGGACTCCTCATCCCCCAAACTGTGGGGACTCCTCACCTCCCAAACTGTGGGGACTCCTCACCTCCCAAACTGTGAGGACTCCTCACCCCCCAAACTGTGGGGACTCCTCACCTCCCAAACTGTGGGGACTCCTCACCTCCCAAACTGTGGGACTCCTCACCTCCCAAACTGTGGGACTCCTCACCTCCCAAACTGTGGGGACTCCTCACCTCCCAAACTGTGGGGACTCCTCACCTCCCAAACTGTGGGACTCCTCACCTTCCCAAACTGTGGGGTCTCCTCACCTCCCAAACTGTGGGGACTCCTCGCCCCCCAAACTGTGGGACTCCTCACCTCCCAAACTGTGGGACTCCTCACCTCCCAAACTGTGGGACTCCTCACCCCCCAAACTGTGGGGACTCCTCACCCCCAAACTGTGGGGACTCCTCACCGCCCAAACTGTGGGGACTCCTCACCTCCCAAACTGTGGGGACTCCCCACCTCCCAAACTGTGGGGACTCCTCACCTCCCCAAACTGTGGGGACTCCTCACCCCCCAAACTGTGGGGACTCCTCACCCCCCAAACTGTGAGACTCCTCACCCCCCAAACTGTGGGGCTCCTCACCTCCCAAACTGTGGGAACTCCTCACCCCCCAAACTGTGGGGACTCCTCACCTCCCAAACTGTGGGGACTCCTCACCTCCCAAACTGTGGGACTCCTCACATCCCAAACTGTGGAGACTCCTCACCCCCCAAACTGTGGGGACTCCTCACCCCCCAAACTGTGGGGTCTCCTCACCTCCCAAACTGTGGGGACTCCTCACCTCCCAAACTGTGCGACTCCTCGCCCCCCAAAATGTGGGGACTCCTCACCTCCCAAACTGTGGGGACTCCTCACCCCCCAAACTGTGGGGACTCCTCACCCCCCAAACTGTGGGGACTCCTCACCCCCCAAACTGTGGGGACTCCTCACCCCCCAAACTGTGGGGACTCCTCACCCCCCAAACTGTGGGGACTCCTCACCCCCCAAACTGTGGGGACTCCTCACCCCCCAAACTGTGGGGACTCCTCACTCCCCAAACTGTGGGGACTCCTCACCCCCAAACTGTGGGGACTCCTCACCCCCAAACTGTGGGGACTCCTCACCCCCCAAACTGTGGGGACTCCTCACCTCCCAAACTGTGGGGACTCCTCACCCCGCAAACTGTGGGGACTCCTCACCCCGCAAACTGTGGGGACTCCTCACCCCCCAAACTGTGGGGACTCCTCACCCCCCAAACTGTGGGGACTCCTCACCTCCCAAACTGTGGGGACTCCTCATCCCCCAAACTGTGGGGACTCCTCACCCCCCAAACTGTGGGGACTCCTCACCCCCAAACTGTGGGGACTCCTCACCCCCCAAACTGTGGGGCTCCTCACCTCCCAAACTGTGGGGACTCCTCACCCCCCAAACTGTGGGGACTCCTCACCCCCCAAACTGTGGGGACTCCTCACCCCCCAAACTGTGGGGACTCCTCACCCCCCAAACTGTGGGGACTCCTCACCCCCCAAACTGTGGGGACTCCTCACCGCCCAAACTGTGGGGACTCCTCACCCCCCAAACTGTGGGGACTCCTCACCCCCCAAACTGTGGGACTCCTCACCCCCCAAACTGTGGGGACTCCTCACCCCCCAAACTGTGGGGACTCCTCACCCCCCAAACTGTGGGGACTCCTCACCGCCCAAACTGTGGGGACTCCTCACCCCCCAAACTGTGGGGACTCCTCACCCCCCAAACTGTGGGACTCCTCACCCCCCAAACTGTGGGGACTCCTCACCTCCCAAACTGTGGGACTCCTCATCCCCCAAACTGTGGGGACTCCTCACCCCCCAAACTGTGGGGACTCCTCACCTCCCAAACTGTGGGACTCCTCACCCCCCAAACTGTGGGGACTCCTCACCTCCCAAACTGTGGGACTCCTCACCCCCCAAACTGTGGGGACTCCTCACCTCCCAAACTGTGGGGACTCCTCACCCCCCAAACTGTGGGGACTCCCCACCCACCAAACTGTGGGGACTCCTCACCTCCCAAACTGTGGGGACTCCTCACCTCCCAAACTGTGGGGACTCCTCACCTCCCAAACTGTGGGGACTCCTCACCCCCCAAACTGTGGGGACTCCTCACCCCCCAAACTGTGGGGACTCCTCACCCCCCAAACTGTGGGGACTCCTCACCCCCCAAACTGTGGGGACTCCTCACCCCTCCAAACTGTGGGGACTCCTCACCCCCCAAACTGTGGGGTCTCCTCACCCCCCAAACTGTGGGGACTCCTCACCCGCCAAACTGTGGGGACTCCTCACCGCCCAAACTGTGGGGACTCCTCATCTCCCAAACTGTGGGGACTCCTCACCTCCTAAACTATGACCTCCTCACCTCCCAAACTGTGGGACTCCTCACCCCCCAAACTGTGGGACTCCTCACCTCCCAAACTGTGGGGACTCCTCACCTCCCAAACTGTGGGGACTCCTCACCCCCCAAACTGTAGGGACTCCTCACCTCCCAAACTGTGGGGACTCCTCACCCCCCAAACTGTGGGGACTCCTCACCTCCCAAACTGTGGGACTCCTCACATCCCAAACTGCGGTGACTCCTCACCTCCTAAACTATGATCTCCTCACCTCCCAAACTGTGGGACTCCTCACCCCCCAAACTGTGGGGACTCCTCACCCACCAAACTGTGGGGACTCCTCACCCCCCAAACTGTGGGGACTCCTCACCTCCCAAACTGTGGGGACTCCTCACCCCCCCAAACTGTGGGGACTCCTCACCCCCCAAACTGTTTTTCTCGTCTCTCGCAACCCCCTCACCCCCTCTCCCCAATCCAGGTGCGTTCTGGGAGGAACGACGGCCATTCCCGGGGCCTTCGGCTGCGGAAAGACGGTGATTTCCCAATCCCTCTCCAAGTTTTCCAACAGCGATGTCATTGTGTACGTGGGCTGCGGAGAGCGGGGCAACGAGATGGCGGAGGTTCTCCGAGACTTCCCCGAGGTAAGGGGGTCCGGGGGGTGAGGGGAGGGCGGGGCGGTAGGTCGGGCAGCCATATTGCCATAGAGTCATAGAGCAGGATTTTCATTGGGCCACGGAGGCGGGATTGGAGGCGTGTAGGGGGTTAAAATCCCAAAATCGGGGGGGTGGGGGCATGAACACATCCCGCCCCCAACCCGCCTCCATGCCCGTTTCAAAGGAGGCGGATACCCAACCCGCGCTGGGTTGAGGATTAGTGTTGACAGGCAGTTTTTAGCCTAATCCCTATTTTTATTCCTGAAGTGTGGGATTCACGACGGCTCCGAACCACGTCAAGTTAGCGAGGCGGACCGTCGGGCTGAATGGAGGGGTCGAGATGTCCGGTGTTTTCCGAGTGGCAGGCAGTGACTAGTGGGGTACCGCAAGGATCGGTCCTAGGACCCCAGCTGTTCACAATATATATTAATGATCTGGACGAGGGAATTGGATGTAATATCTCCAAATTTGCAGACGACACAAAGCTGGGTGGGAGGGTAAGCTGTGAGGAGGATGTCGTGAAACTCCAGTACGATTTGGACAGATTGGGTGATTGGGCAGAAACATGGCAAATGCACTATAATGTGGATAAATGTGAGGTTATCCACTTTGGTGGCAAAAACAGGAAGGCAGATTATTATTTGAATGGCAATAGATTGGGAGAAGGGGAAGTGCAAAGAGACCTGGGTGTTCTTGTGCACCAGTCGCTGAAGGTAAGCATGCAGGTGCAGCAGGCGGTTAAGAAGGCAAATGGTATGTTGGCCTTCGTAGCGGGAGGATTCGAATACAGGAACAAGGATGTCTTGCTGCAGTTGTACAGGGCCTTGGTGAGACCACACCTTGAGTATTGTGTGCAGTTTTGGTCGCCTTACCTGAGGAAGGACGTTCTTGCCATGGAAGGAGTGCAGCGAAGATTCACCAGGCTGATACCTGGGATGGCAGGAATGACGTATGAGGAGAGATTGTGTCGATTGGGATTATACTCACTGGAGTTTAGAAGATTGAGAGGGGATCTCATCGAAACCTATAAAATTCTGTCAGGTCTGGACAGACTAGATGCAGGAAGGATGTTTCTGATGGCGGGAGAGTCCAGAACCAGGGGTCACAGTCTAAGGATAAGGGGTAAGCCATTTAGGACTGAGATGAGGAGGAATTTCTTCACCCAGAGAGTGGTGAACCTGTGGAATTCTCTGCCACAGAGGGCGGTGGAGGCCAGTTCATTAAATATATTCAAAAAAGAGTTGGATATATTTCTTAAGGCTAAAGGGATCAAGGGATATGGGGAGAAAGCAGGGACCGGGTACTGAATTTGGATGATCAGCCATGATCTCATTGAATGGCGGAGCAGGCTCGAGGGGCCGAATGGCCTACTCCTGCTCCTATCTTCTATGTTTCTATGTGTTCAGGTGAGTGATGGGTGCGTGAGTGCAGAGGTAAGTGCGTTTGGTGTGTGTAAAGTGTTTGAAGAAGTTCTACTTACCTTTACAGCCTTCCTTCCCTCAGGTCTCGGGAGTCCCTCGTCTCACCGGCACAGAAAGCAGAATGGCCGCGAGCTGTCAAAATCTGCAGCATTCAGCTTTCCGTTCTGGAGAGATCTCTAAATCAGCCCGAGGGGAAGGAATTAACCTCAAGTACAGATTGTCAGGGTTTGACAGCTTCAAAGAGCTGTCAAACACTGATATTTCATCTGTCAAAAACTTTTGACAGATGAAATGTCAATCTGTGACGTCACTGATGTGCCTCAATGAATCTGAGACTCAACGTTAACGGAGCAAAGCAAAGCTTTTATTAACTCAGAAAGTAATACACAGTGGAGAAGTGTCTCTCATCCAGAGATCTGCTGTACTGCTGTGAGACACGCTGGGGCTTGCTTAAGTAAGGGCCAGGTATGGGCGGAGCCCTACACACAATACAATACAGGTAAGGAAATGAAACTGAAACTAAACTAAACACAGGGAATACAGTGCCTGATGAATGGCATATTTCATCACAGTCACCTGTTGCCGGGTGGCCCTTAATTGGCCTGCTGAACCCGCTGGGCGGGCTCAACAAGGTCAATCAAGTAAAAATCGTGTGGATTGGCCGCATCTCGAGGGAGGCGGGACTACAACCCCGAAAGTTGTAGCCCCGCCTCCTACACGCCTCCAGTGTCAAAATCCAGCCCATAGAGTCATATATACAGCACAGAAAGAGGCCCTTCGGCCCATCGTGTCCGCGCCGGCCATCAAGCCCTGTCAATTCAATTCAATTCAATTCAAATCACTTTATTGGCATGACAAGGTACATCTTATGTTGCCAAAGCATCGAAAAAACATTTATGGTTGAACACATGAACGCAGATCTATCCATACAGTGTATAAACCGATATATCCCTGAGTGTATAAACATACATTCATATCATTATCATAACCATAATAATAATCAGCTTTATTGTCATTGTTAGTGCACAAGTGCAGTACAACGAAATGTAGGCTTGCGGCTCCCGAGAGTGTACATTTAGATTAAGACATTTAAGCATTCAACATACATTTGGCTTGTAATACATTAACATAAACATGACCATAATAAAGTGCATTGGCAGATGTGCAGGCTTTAGAGTTTATTTGTGGAGTTCAGTAGGATGACAGCCCTGGGAAAGAAGCTGTTCCTAAATCTGGTCGTACGGGTGCGAATGCATCTGTAGCGTCTCCCAGATGGCAGGAGGGCGAACAGACTGTGGCTGGGGTGGGTAGGATCTTTGATGATGGTCCGTGACCTCCGTAAACAGCGTTTCTGGTATATGTGCTCTATGGTCAGTAGCCGGGTGCCGGTAATGCGTTGGGCAGTTTTGACTACCCACTGCAGGGCTTTCCGGTCATAGTAGCTACAGCTGCCATACCATACTGTGATACAGTTCGTCAGGATGCTCTCTATTGTGCAGCGGTAAAAGTTAGAGAGGATCAGGGGTGACAGGTTACATCCCTTCAGCCTCCTTAGGGAATATAGGCGCTGCTGGGCCTTCTTCACCAGAGAGGAGGTATTGAGGGACCAGGAGATGTCTTCCATGATGTGGACTCCGAGGAACTTAAATTTGTATATACTCTATTCTTAGATTTAATGGTTGTCCCTCTATTTGTGGCAAGCTGTAACATAGTGTGCCGCTAAGGTTACACAATTTCTCTGTTCCCCTAGTAGGTATGGGAGTTTTTGGTCGTCCTTCAAATTTTTGAATTCAGGGCATATTTTTGTGAATTTTGGGTAGAAATTCCCCCTTATGCCCTGATATTTTCCACAAGTTGTGAGGAAGCGCATCTCTGTCTCCACCACTCCCTGACTGCAGTGAGAGCATATCCTGTCCTCTCTTGGCAGCCGGGTCTGTCTGTGTCTGCCTTTTTCGATGGCCAGGCTATGTTCACTAAGTCTGTACATTGTCAAGGTTTTTCTCAATTTGCTATCTTGTACCGTGGTCAGGTATTCAGCCATGTTGTATTGTCTGTTTAGGGCCAAGTAGCAATTGAGTTTGTTTTGGGTTTTTGTTCTTTCTGCCCAATATGACAGATATTTTTCCTTTTGCTTAGTGACAATTGTGTTGGGTCGAATTCTCTGTGCTACGATGTCACTGTCCTGGGGCTGGTTATTGTTAGTGGTGTTAGTATTTACTTCACTGAGTCCCAGGACTAGTTGACTGGGGGTATTGTTCTTTATGATCCTCTCTTGGCATTTCAGGGCTTCGTCTATTCTAATCCCATTCCCCAGCATTTGGTCTGTAGCCTTGTACGCTATGGCGTTTCAAGTGCTCATCTAAATGCTTCTTGAATGTTGTGAGGGTTCCTGCCTCTACCACCCTTTCAGGCAGTGAGTTCCAGATTCCAACCACCCTCTGGGTGAAAAAGTTTTTCCTCAAATCCCCTCTAAACCTCCTGCCCCTTACCTTGAAACTATGCCCCCTGGTTATTGACCCCTCTACTAAGGGGAAAAGTTCCTTTCTATCTACCCTATCTATGCCCCCTCATAATTTTGTACAGCTCAATCATGTCCCCCCTCAGCCTTCTCTGCTCTAAGGAAAACAACCCCAGCCTGCCCAGTCTCTCTTCATAGCTGAAGCGCTCCAGCCCAGGTAACATCCCGGTGAATCTCCTCTGCACCCGTCTCCAATGCAATCACATCCCTCCTATAGTGTGGCGACCAGAACTGCACACAGTATTCCAGCTGTGGCCTAACTAGCGTTTTGTACAGCTCCATCATAACCTCCCTTGCTCTTATATTCTATGCCACGGCTAATGAAGGCAAGTATCCCATATGCCTTTTTAACCACCTTATCTACCTGTCCTGCTCACTTCAGGGATCTATGTACATGCACACCAAGGTCCCTCTGATCTTCTGTCCTTCCTAGGGTCTTACCATTCATTGTGTATTCCCTTGCCTTGTTTGTATTCCAGCAATAACTTGCAGGTGATCAGGAAGACCAATGGAATCTTGGCTTTTATTGCAAGGGGGATGGAGTATAAAAGCAGGGAAGTCTTGCTTCAGTTATACAGGATATTGGTGAGGCCACACCTGGAATACTGCGTGCAGTTTTGGTTTCCATATTTAAGAAAAGATATACTTGCTCTCGAGGCGGTTCAGAGAAGGTTCACTCGGTTGATTCCGGAGATGAGGGGGTTGACGTATGAGGAAAGGTTGAGTAGGTTGGGCCTCTACTCATTGGAGTTCAGAAGAATGAGAGGCGATCTTATCGAAACATATGTGAGGGGGCTTGATCGGGTGGATGCGGTGAGGATGTTTCCACTGATGGGTGAGACTAGAACTAGGGGGCATAATCTTAGAATAAGGGGCTGCCCTTTCAAAACTGAGATGAGGAGAAACTTCTTCACTCAGAAGGTAGTAAATCTATGGAATTTGCTACCCCAGGGAGCTGTGGAAGCTGTGACATTAAATAAATTTAAAATGGAGATAGACAGTTTCCTAGCAGATAAGGGAATTAGGGGTTACGGGGTTACGGGGAGAGTACCTGACCATGGTAAAGGATAACAAACTGAGAAAAACCTTGACAAGGTACAGACTTAGTGAACATAGCCTGGCGATCGAAAAAGGCAGACACAGGCAGACCAGGCTGCCAAGAGAGGACAGGATATGCTCTCACTGCAGTCAGGGAGTAGTGGAGACAGAGATGCACTTCCTCACAGCCTGTGGAAAATATCAGGGCATCAGGGAGAATTTCTACCGAAAATTCTCACAAATATGCCCTGAATTCAGAAATTTGAATGACGACCAAAAACTCCCATACCTACTAGGGGAAGAGAGAAACTGTGTAACACTAGCGGCACACTATGTTACAGCTTGCCATAAACAGAGGGACAACCAGTAAACCTAAAAAAAGAGTATATATAAATTATGCGAATGTATATTTATACACTCAGGGATATACCTGTTTATACACTGTATGAATAGATCTGCGTTTATGTGTTCAACCATAAATGTATTTTGATGCTTTGGCAACATAAGATGTACCTCATCATGCCAATAAAGCGATTTGAATTGAATTGAATTGAGAGAGACAGAGAGAGAGACAGAGAGAGAGATTCTGGAGATAGACAGTTTCCTAGCAGATAAGCGAATTAGGGGTTACGGGGAGAGGGCAGGGAAGTGGACGTGAGTCTAGATTCGGATCAGCCAGGATCGTATTGAATGGCGGAGCAGGCCCGAGGGGCCGTATGGCCTACTCCTGCTCCTACTTCTTATGTTCTTGAGCAGGAGGAGGCCATTTGCCCCTCAGGCCTGCTCCGCCATTCAATAAGATCAGGGCTGATGATCAATCTCATCTCCGCTTTCCTGCCCGATCTCCATATCCCTCGATTCCCTTAATACCCAAAGATCTACCGATCTCAGCCTTGAATATACTCAACGACTGAGCCTCCACAGCCCTCTGGGGTAGAGAATTCCAAAGATTCACAACCCTCTGAGTGAAGAAATTCCTCCTCATCTCAGTCCTCAATGGCCGACCCCTTATTCTGAGACTGTGACCCCTGGTTCTAGACTCCCCAGCCAGGGGGAAACACCCTCCCTGCATCTACCCTGTCAATCCCTTTCAGAATCTTCTATGTTTCAATGCGATCACCTCTCATTCTTCTGAACTCTAGAGAATATCGGCCTAGTCTACTCAACCTCTCCTCACAGGACAATCCCCCCCATCCCAGGAACCAGTCTGGTGAACCTTCGTTGCACTCCCTCTACGGCAAGTCTATCCTTCCTTCAGTAAGGCGACCAAAACTGAACACAATACTCCAGGTGTGGTCTCGCCAAAGCCCTATATAATTACAGTAAGACTTCCTTACTCTTATACTCAAATCCTCTTGTAATAAAGGCCAACATACCATTTGCCTTCCTAATTTCTTGCTGTATCTGCCTGTTAACTTTCAGTGATTGGTGTACAAGGACACCCAGGTCCCTCTGTACAACAACGTTTCCCAATCTCTCACCATTTAAAAAATACTCTGCTTTTCTAGTTTTCCTACCAAAGTGGAGAACTTCACATTTCTCCACATTATATTCCATTTGCCATGTTCTTGCCCACTCACTTAGCCTGTCTTTATCCCCTTGAAGCCTCCTTGCATCCTCCTCACAACTTACATTCCCACCCAGCTTTGTATCGTCAGCAAACTTAGATATATTACATTTGGTCCCCTCATCCAAATCATTGATGTAGATTGTGAATAGCTGAGGCCCAAGCACTGATCCTTGCGGTACCCCACTAGTTACAGCCCGACAACCCGAAAATGAACAGAGATAGGGAGGGTTGTAGGGGCTGGAGGAGGTTACAGAGATAGGGAGGGGTGTAGGGGCTGGAGGAGGTTACAGAGATAGGGCGTGTTGTCGGGGCTGGAGGAGGTTACAGAGATAGGGAGGGTTGTAGGGGCTGGAGGAGGTTACAGAGATAGGGAGGGTTCTAGGGGCTGTAGGAGGTTACAGAGATAGGGAAGGTTGTAGGGGCTGGAGGAGGTTACAGCGATAGGGAGGGCTGTAGGGGCTGGAGGAGGTTGCAGAGATAGGGAGGGGTGTAGGGGCTGGAGGAGGTTACAGAGATAGGGAGGGGTGTAGGGGCTGGAGGAGGTTACAGAGATAGGGAGGGGTGTAGGGGCTGGAGGAGGTTACAGAGATAGGGAGGGGTGTAGGGGCTGGAGGAGGTTACAGAGATAGGGAGCGGTGTAGGGGCTGGAGGAGGTTACAGAGATAGGGAGGGGTGTAGGGGCTGGAGGAGGTTACAGAGATAGGGAGGGGTGTAGGGGCTGGAGGAAGTTACAGAGATAGGGAGGGGTGTAGGGGCTGGAGGAGGTTACAGAGATAGGGAGGGGTGTAGGGGCTGGAGGAGGTTACAGAGATAGGGAGGGGTGTAGGGGCTGGAGGAAGTTACAGAGATAGGGAGGGGTGTAGGGGCTGGAGGAGGTTACAGAGATAGGGAGGGGGGGGGCGAGGGCCATGGAGGGGATTACAGAGATAGGGAGGGGAGTAGGCGCTGGAGGAGGTTACAGAGATAGGGAGGAGTGTAGGGTCTGGAGGGGATTACAGAGATAGGGAGGGGTGTAGGGGCTGGAGGAGGTTACAGAGATAGGGAGGGGTGTAGGGGCTGGAGGAGGTTACAGGGATAGGGAGGGGTGTAGGGGCTGGAGGAGGTTACAGAGATAGGGAGGGGTGTAGGGGCTGGAGGAGGTTACAGGGATAGGGAGGGGTGAAGGGGCTGGAGGAGGTTACAGAGATAGGGAGGGGTGTAGGGGCTGGAGGAGGTTACAGAGATAGGGAGGGGTGTAGGGGCTGGAGGAGGTTACAGGGATAGGGAGGGGTGAAGGGGCTGGAGGAGGTTACAGAGATAGGGAGGGGTGTAGGGGCTGGAGGAGGTTACAGAGATAGGGAGGGTTGTAGGGGCTGGAGGAGGTTACAGAGACAGGGAGGGTTGTAGGGGCTGGAGGAGGTTACAGAGATAGGGAGGGTTGTAGGGCTGGAGGAGGTTACAGAGATAGGGAGGGTTGTAGGGGCTGGACGAGGTTACAGAGATAGGGAGGGGTGTAGGGGCTGGGGGAGGTTACAGAGATAGGGAGGGGTGTAGGGGCTGGGGGAGGTTACAGAGATAGGGAGGGGTGTAGGGGCTGGAGGAGGTTACAGAGATAGGGAGGGGTGTAGGGGCTGGAGGAGGTTACAGAGATAGGGAGGGTTGTAGGGGCTGGAGGAGGTTACAGAGATAGGGAGGGAGTCGAGGGCCATGGAGGGATTTGAAAACAAGGATGAGAATGTTAAAATCGAGGTGTTGCCGACCCGGGAGCCAATGTAGTTCAGCGAGCACAGAGGTGTTGGGTGAACGGGACTTGGTGCGAGTTAGGACACGGGGGCAGCGGGAGTTTTGGATGACCTCTGGTTGACGTAGGGTAGAATGTGGGAGACCAGCCAGGCGATCGTTGGAATAGTCAAGTCTAGAGGGGACAAAGGGCATCTTTATTCATTTATGGGCGGTGGGCGCCGCTGGCAAGGCCCGCATTCATTGCGCATCCCGTACGCTGGAGTCATTCCGAGCACAAAGGAAGATGGTTGTGGGGGTTGAAGATCAATCATCTCAGCCCCAGGACATCGCTGCAGGAGTTCCTCAGGGCAGTGTCCCGGGCCCAACCATCTCCAGCTGCTTCATGAAGCTCATTTTGTTTGAGAACGCTCCTGTGAAGCGCCTTGGGAGGTTCTACTGCGTTAAAGGCGCTCTACAAATGCAATTTGTCGCTGTTGGTAGAGGTGGCGGGTTTGGGAGGTGCTGCCGAAGAAGCCTTGGCGAGTCGCTGCAGTGCATCTTGTAGATGGTCCACACTGCAGCCACGGTGCGCCGGCGGTGGAGGGGGTGGGTGTTTAAGGTGGTGGGTGGGGTGCCGATGGGGTTTAGACACTGTCTGAGAGCGAGTCTGGGGTTTGAGACAGTGTCTGAGAGAGTGTCTGGGGTTTTAGACAGTGTCTGAGAGAGTGTCGGGTTGAGCGAGAGTCTGAGAGTGAGTCTGGGCTTCAGACAGTGTCTGAGAGAGAGTCTGGGGTTTGAGACAGTGTCTGAGAGAGTGTCTGGGGTTGAGCGAGTGTCTGAGAGAGAGTCTGGGCTTCAGACAGTGTCTGAGAGAGAGTCTGGGGTTTGGAGAGTGTCTGAGAGAGTGTCTGGGGTTTGAGACAGTGTCTGAGAGAGAGTCTGGGGTTTGGAGAGTGTCTGAGAGAGAGTCTGGGGTTTGGAGAGTGTCTGAGAGAGTGTCTGGGGTTTGAGACAGTGTCTGAGAGAGTGTCTGGGGTTGAGCGAGAGTCTGAGAGTGAGTCTGGGCTTCAGACAGTGTCTGAGAGAGTGTCTGGGGTTTGGAGAGTGTCTGAGAGAGTGTCTGGGGTTTGAGACAGTGTCTGAGAGAGTGTCTGGGGTTTGAGACAGTGTCTGAGAGAGAGTCTGGGGTTTGGAGAGTGTCTGAGAGAGAGTCTGGGGTTTGGAGAGTGTCTGAGAGAGAGTCTGGGGTTGAGCGAGAGTCTGAGAGTGAGTCTGGGCTTCAGACAGTGTCTGAGAGAGAGTCTGGGCTTCAGACAGTGTCTGAGAGAGTGTCTGGGGTTGAGCGAGTGTCTGAGAGAGAGTCTGGGCTTCAGACAGTGTCTGAGAGAGAGTCTGGGGTTTGGAGAGTGTCTGAGAGAGTGTCTGGGGTTTGAGACAGTGTCTGAGAGAGTGTCTGGGGTTTGAGACAGTGTCTGAGAGAGTGTCTGGGGTTTGAGACAGTGTCTGAGAGAGAGTCTGGGCTTCAGACAGTGTCTGAGAGAGAGTCTGGGGTTTGGAGAGTGTCTGAGAGAGAGTCTGGGGTTTGAGACAGTGACTAAGAGAGTGTCTGGGGTTTGAGGCAGTGTCTGAGAGTGTGTCTGGGGTTGAGCGAGAGTCTGAGAGTGAGTCTGGGCTTCAGACAGTGTCTGAGAGAGAGTCTGGGCTTCAGACAGTGTCTGAGAGAGAGTCTGGGGTTTGGAGAGTGTCTGAGAGAGAGTCTGGGGTTTGAGACAGTGTCTAAGAGAGTGTCTGGGGTTTGAGGCAGTGTCTGAGAGAGTGTCTGGGGTTGAGCGAGTGTCTGAGAGAGAGTCTGGGCTTCAGACAGTGTCTGAGAGTGAGTCTGGGCTTCAGACAGTGTCTGAGAGAGAGTCTGGGGTTTGGAGAGTGTCTGAGAGAGTGTCTGGGGTTTGAGACAGTGTCTGAGAGAGTGTCTGGGGTTGAGCGAGAGTCTGAGAGTGAGTCTGGGCTTCAGACAGTGTCTGAGAGAGAGTCTGGGGTTTGGAGAGTGTCTGAGAGAGAGTCTGAGGTTTGAGACAGTGTCTGAGAGAGTGTCTGGGCTTCAGACAGTGTCTGAGAGAGTGCCTGGGGTCAAGACAGTGTCTGAGAGAGTGTCTGGGTTCGGGGGGCAGATCAAGTGGTCGGGGGTTTGGGGGGGAGGAGGCGGTGACATGCGACCCCTGACCCCAGGGCGGTGAGGGGGTCGACCTTGTATCCGTGGTGACCCTGGCTTCTCTCCGTGCCCTACAGCTGACCATGGAGGTGGACGGAAAGATGGAGACCATCATGAAACGCACGGCCCTTGTGGCCAACACCTCCAACATGCCGGTGGCCGCCCGCGAGGCCTCGATCTACACGGGTGAGTGGACGCCCTCTGCCCTCTGACCCTCCCTCCCCACCACCCACCCTCTGACCTTCTCCCTTCTGACCTGCTCGCCCGTCACCCCTGACCTTCTCCCACTTTAGAAGGGGTCTCTGACGGAGAGAGATAGAGAGATTTGGATGTACTGTAATATCTCCAAGTTTGCAGACGACACAAAGCTGGGTGGGCGTGTGTGCTGCGAGGAGGATGCCGAGAAACTCCAGGATGATTTGGACAGGTTGGGCGATTGGGCAGAAGCGTGGCAGATGCAGTATAAGGTGGATAAATGCGAGGTTATCCACTTTAGTGGCAAAAACAGGAAGACAGATTATTATCTGAACGGCAATAGATTGGGAGAAGGGGAAGTGCAACGAGACCTGGGCGTCCTTGTGCGCCAGTCGCTGAAGGTAAGCATGCAGGTGCAGCAGGCGGTTAAGAAGGCAAATGGTATGTTGGCCTTCGTAGCGAGAGGGTTCGAGTACAGGAGCGAGGATGTCTTGCTACAGTTGTACAGGGCCTTGGTGAGACCGCACCTTGAGTATTGTGTGCAGTTTTGGTCACCTTATCTGAGGAAGGATGTTCTTGCCATGGAGGGAGTTCAGCGAAGATTCACCAGGCTGATACCTGGGATGGCAGGAATGACATATGAGGAGAGATTGGGTCGATTGGGCTTATACTCGCTGGAGTTTAGAAGATTGAGAGGGGATCTCATCGAAACCTATAAAATCCTAACAGGACTAGACAGACTGGATGCAGGAAGGATGTTCCCGATGGCCGGGGAGTCCAGAACCAGGGGTCACAGTCTAAGGATAAGGGGTAAGCCATTTAGGACAGAGATGAGGAGGAATTTCTTCACCCAGAGAGTGGTGAACCTGTGGAATTCTCTACCACAGAAGGCAGTAGAGGCCAATTCATTAAATATATTCAAGAAGGAGTTAGATATATTTCTTAAGGCTAAAGGGATCAAGGGATATGGGGAGAAAGCAGGGACAGGGTACTGAATTTGGATGATCAGCCATGATCTCATTGAATGGCGGAGCAGGCTCGAGGGGCCGAATGGCCTACTCCTGCTCCTATCTTCTATGTTTCTATGTTTATATGTCCACAAAAAGCAGGACAAATCCAACCCGGCCAATTACCGCCCCATCAGTCTACTCTCAATCATCAGCAAAGTGATGGAAGGTGTCGTCGACAGTGCTATCAAGCGGCACTTACTCACCAATAACCTGCTCACTGATGCCCAGTTTGGGTTCCACCAGGACCACTCGGTTCCTGACTTGGTTGTTTTTGTGACTGGAAGCCTGTGGCCAGTGGGGTACCACAGGGATCGGTGCTGGGTCCCTTGCTGTTTGTGGTCTACATTAATGACTTGGATATGAATGTAAAAGGTATGATCAGTAAGTTCGCGGATGATACAAAAATTGGTAGGGTGGTAAATAGCGAGGAGGGTAGTCTCAGTCTGCAGGACGATATAGATGGGTTGGTCAGATGGGCGGAAGAATGGCAAATGGAATTTAACCCGGAAAAGTGCGAGGTGATGCACTTTGGGGGGACTAACAAGGCAAGGGAATACACAATGAATGGTAAGACCCTAGGCAAGACGGAGGGTCAGAGGGATCTGGGTGTGCAAGTACACAGATCCCTGAAGGCGGCGGAACAGGTGGATAAGGTGATAAAAAAGGCATATGGGATACTTGCCTTCATTAGCCGAGGCATAGAATATAAAAGCAAGGAGGTTATGATGGAGCTGTATAAAACACTGGTTAGGCCACAGCTGGAGTACTGTGTGCAGTTCTGGTCGCCACACTACAGGAAGGATGTGATAGCTTTGGAGAGGGTGCAGAGGAGATTCACCAGGATGTTACCAGGGCTGGAACGCTTCAGCTATGAAGAGAGACTGGGCAGATTGGGTTTGTTTTCCTTGGAGCAGAGGAGGCTGAGGGGGGGACATGATTGAGGTGTACAAAATTATGAGGGGCATAGATAGGATGGACACGAAGGAGCTTTTTCCCTTAGTAGAGGGGTCAATAACTAGGGGGCATAGATTCAAGGTAAAGGGCGGGAGTTTTAGAGGGGATTTGAGAAAGAACTTTTTCACCCAGAGGGTGGTTGGAGTCTGGAACTCACTGCCTGAAAGGGTTGTGGAGGCAGGAACCCTCACAACATTCAAGAAGCATTTGGATGAGCACTTGAAATGCCATAGCATACAAGGCTACGGACCAAATGCTGGAATATGGGATTAGGTTAGACAGGGCTTGATGGCCGGCACGGACACGATGGGCCGAAGGGCCTCTATCCGTGCTGTATAACTCTATGACTCTATGGCTCTATGGACAAAGGAGCTGAATTCCAGAGGTGAGGTGAGAGTGACTGCCCTTGATATCAAGGCAGCATTTGACCGAGTGTGGCATCAAGGGGCCCTAGTAAAACTGAAGTCAATGGGAATCAAGGGGAAAACGCTCCTCTGGCTGGAGTCATACCTCGCACAAAGGAAGATGGTTGTGGTGGTTGAAGGTCAATCATCACAGCCCCAGGACATCGCGGCAGGAGTTCCTCAGGGCAGTGTCCTCGTCCCAACCATCTACAGCTGCTTCATCAATGACCTTCCCTCCAACATAAGGTCAGAAATGGGCCTCTGATGGACAGAGAGAGAGATTCCCTCTTTAACAGGGGTCTCTGATGGACAGAGTGTGAGATAGAGAGATTCCCTCTTTAACAGGGGTCTCTGATGGACAAAGAGAGAGATACATAGAAGATTGGAGCAGGAGTAGGCCATTCTGCCCTTGGAGCCTTCAATATGATCATGGCTGATCCTCTACGGCACGGTGGCATAGTGGTTAGCACTGTTGCCTCACAGCGCCAGGGACCCGGGTTCGAATCCGGCCTCGGGTGACCGTCTGTGTGGAGTTTGCACATTCTCCCCGTGTTTGCGTGGGTTTCCTCCGGGTGCTCCGGTTTCCTCCCACAGTCCAAAGATGTGCGGGTTAGGTTGATTGGCCATGACAAAAATTGGCCCTTAGTGTTAGGGGGGGGATTAAATACGTGGGGTTACGGGGATAGGGCTTGTGTGGGACGGCTGTCGGTGTAGGGACAGGGTACTGAGTTTGGATGATCAGCCATGATCACGTTGAATGGCGGAGCAGGCTTGAAGGGCCGAATGGCCTACTCCTGCTCCTATCTTCTATGTTTCTATCTCAATACCATATCCCCGCTCTCTCCCCATACCCCTTGATGCCTTTTGTGGCTCAAAATCTATCTATCTCCTCCTTAAATATATTGAGTGAATTGGCCTGCACCGCCCTCTGTGGCAGAGAATTCCACAGGTTCACCACTCTCTGGGTGAAGAAATTCCTCCTCATCTCAGTCCTAAATGGCTTACCCCTTATCATTAGACTGTGACCCCTGGTTCTGGACTCCCCGACCATCGGGAACATCCTTCCTGCATCTGGTCTGTCCAGTCCTGTCAGAATTTTATAAGTTTCAATGAGATCCCCTCTCATTCTTCTAAACTCCAGCGAGTACAAGCCCAGTCAACCCAATCTCTCCTCATACGTCATTCCTGCCATCCCAGGTATCAGTCTGGTGAATCTTCGCTGCACTCCCTCCATGGCAAGAACATCCTTCCTCAGATAAGGCGACCAAAACTGCACACAATACTCAAGGTGTGGTCTCGCCAAGGCCCTGTACAACTGCAGCAAGACATCCTTGCTCCTGCACTCGAATCCTCTCGCTATGAAGGCCAACATACCATTTGCCTTCTTAACCGCCTGCTGCACCTGCATGCTTACCTTCAGCGACTGGTGCACAAGGACACCCAGGTCTCGTTGCACTTCCCCTTCTCCCAATCTATTGCCGTTCAGATAATAATCTGCCTTCCTGTTTTTACCACCAAAGTGGATAACCTCACCTTTATCCACGTTATATTGCATCTGCCATGCTTTTCCCTCTTTAACAGGGGTCTCTGACAGAGAGTGAGAGAGAGATAGAGAGACTCCCTCTTTAACAGGGGTCTCTGACGGAGAGAGATAGAGAGACTCCCTGACGTAATATAACTCACTACGCACTTGGTTCCAGTATAAAGCAAGGCTTTAATCAACTTGTTTCAAAACATGGAGGTCTAGTTCTACTTCACTAGTTCCTGTCTTACAAAATTTCCCTGGGCAAGCTGGGCCCACGCCCAAGTATTTATACTCCTTGGACGACACCACCAGCTGGCAGTCCAGTGTAATTTCATGAGTAGTTTATTTACGATGATGAGATTTACAACAGGGTCCCTGATGGAGGGAGCGATAGAGAGAGACTCCCTCTGTAAAAGGGGTCCCTGACAGAGTTCCGCACAATTTAATTCCCAGCCTTTCACTCCTCAGGTATTACGCTGTCGGAGTATTTCCGCGACATGGGGTACAACGTCAGCATGATGGCGGACTCGACATCGCGCTGGGCAGAAGCCCTTCGAGAAATCTCAGGACGTCTGGCTGAGATGCCCGCAGGTAATTATACCGCACAGGGTTAGGTACAGAGTAAAGCTCCCTCTACACTGTCCCATCAAACACTCCGAGGGCAGGTACAGCACGGGGTTAGATACAGAGTAAAGCTCCCTCTACACTGTCCCATCAAACACTCCCAGGGCAGGTACAGCACGGGTTAGATACAGAGTAAAGCTCCCTCTACACTGTCCCATCAAACACTCCCAGGGCAGGTACCGCACAGGGTTAGGTACAGAGTAAAGCTCCCTCTACACTGTCCCATCAAACACTCCCAGGGCAGGTACAGCACGGGGTTAGATACAGAGTAAAGCTCCCTCGACACTGTCCCATCAACCACTCCCAGGGCAGGTACAGCACGGGTTAGATACAGAGTAAAGCTCCCTCTACACTGTCCCATCAAACACTCCCAGGGGAGGTACAGCACGGGGTTAGATACAGCGTAAAGCTCCCTCGACACTGTCCCATCAACCACTCCCAGGGCAGGTACAGCACGGGGTTAGATACAGAGTAAAGCTCCCTCTACACTGTCCCATCAAACACTCCCAGGGCAGGTACAGCACGGGTTAGATACAGAGTAAAGCTCCCTCTACACTGTCCCATCAAAGACTCCCAGGGCAGGTACAGCATGGGGTTAGATACAGAGTAAAGCTCCCTCTACACTGTCCCATCAAACACTCCCAGGGCAGGTACAGCACGGGGTTAGATACAGAGTAAAGCTCCCTCTACACTGTCCCATCAAACACTCCCAGGGCAGGTACAGCACGGGGTTAGATACAGAGTAAAGCTCCCTCTACACTGTCCCATCAAACACTCCCAGGGCAGGTACAGCACGGGGTTAGATACAGAGTAAAGCTCCCTCTACACTGTCCCATCAAACACTCCCAGGGCAGGTACAGCACGGGGTTAGATACAGAGTAAAGCTCCCTCTACACTGTCCCATCAAACACTCCCAGGGCAGGTACAGCACGGGGTTAGATACAGAGTAAAGCTCCCTCTACACTGTCCCATCAAACACTCCCAGGGCAGGTACAGCACGGGGTTAGATACAGAGTAAAGCTCCCTCTACACTGTCCCATCAAACACTCCCAGGGCAGGTGTAATGATATTAGCAAATAGAGATGGTATTTGCCTGTTCGATTATGATGCCTTAACAGCATGTTTCCATGTATTGATTGCTTGTGCCTGACCAGCAGAGGGCATGTGACAGAGACAAGCAAGGCAGTTTAGTTTAGTTTCAGTTTCGTTCTAGATGCATCACTAGCATAATGTCTCCTGTAAATGCTGTATAAAGAGTTGAACAGACTTTAGATTAAAAGACATTCTCTTTCATAAATGTCTCGTCATTGAACCCACAAAGAAATCAATACAGCAGGTACAGCATGGGGTTAGATACAGAGTAAAGCTCCCTCTACACTGTCCCCATCAAACACTCCCAGGGCAGGTACAGCACAGGGTTAGATACAGAGTAAAGATCCCTCTACACTGTCCCATCAAACACTCCCAGGGCAGGTACAGCACGGGGTTAGATACAGAGTAAAGCTCCCTCTACACTGTCCCATCAAACACTCCCAGGGCAGGTACAGCACAGGTTAGATACAGAGTAAAGCTCCCTCTACACTGTCCCATCAAACACTCCCAGGGCAGGTACTACACGGGTTAGATACAGAGTAAAGCTCCCTCTACACTGTCCCATCAAACACTCCCAGGGCAGGTACAGCACGGGTTAGATACAGAGTAAAGCTCCCTCTACACTGTCCCATCAAACACTCCCAGGGCAGGTACAGCACGGGGTTAGATACAGAGTAAAGCTCCCTCTACACTGTCCCCATCAAACACTCCCAGGGCAGGTACAGCGCAGGGTTAGATACAGAGTAAAGCTCCCTCTACACTGTCCCATCAAACACTCCCAGGGCAGGTACAGCATGGGTTAGATACAGAGTAAAGCTCCCTCTGCACTGTCCCCATCAAACACTCCCAGGGCAGGTGCAGCATGGTGTTAGATACAGAGTAAAGCTCCCTCTACACTGTCCCATCAAACACTCCCAGGGCAGGTACAGAACGGGTTAGATACAGAGTAAATCTCCCTCTACACTGTCCCATCAAACACTCCCAGGGCAGGTACAGAACGGGTTAGATACAGAGTAAAGCTCCCTCTGCACTGTCCCATCAAACACTCCCAGGGCAGGTACAGCACGGTGTTAGATACAGGGTTAGACCACATTGGAGTACTGCGCACAGTTCTGGTCTACATATACCTTGGTTAGACCACACTTGGAGCACTGTGCACAGTTCTGGTCTCCATATACCTCAATTAGACCACACTTGGAGCACTGTGCACAGTTCTGGTCTCCATATACCTTGGTTAGACCACACTTGGAGCACTGTGCACAGTTCTGGTCTCCATATACCTTGGTTAGACGTATGATTTGGACAGGTTGGGTGATTGGGCAGAAGCATGTCAGATGCAATATAACGTGGATAAATGCGAGATTATCCACTTTGGTGTCAAAAACAGGAAAGCAGATTATTATCTGAACGGCAATAGATTGGGAGAAGGAGAAGTGCAACGAGACCTGGGTGTCCTTGTGCACCAGTCGCTGAAGGTAAGCATGCAGGTGCAGCAGGCGGTTAAGAAGGCAAATGGTATGTTGGCCTTCATAGCGAGAGGATTCGAGTGCAGGAGCAAGGATGTCTTGCTGCAGTTGTACAGGGCCTTGGTGAGACCACACCTTGAGTATTGTGTGCAGTTTTGGTCGCCTTATCTGAGGAAGGATGTTCTTGCCATGGAAGGAGTGCAGCGAAGATTCACCAGGCTGATACCTGGGATGGCAGGAATGATGTATGAGGAGAGATTGGGTTGATTGGGCTTATACTCGCTGGAGTTTAGAAGAATGAGAGGGGATCTCATTGAAACTTATAAAATTCTAACAGGACAGGACAGACTAGATGCAGGAAGGATGTTCCTGATGGCGGGGGTGTCCAGAACCAGGGGTCACAGTCTAAGGATAAGGGGTAAGCCATTTAGGACAGAGATGAGGAGGAATTTCTTCACCCAGAGAGTGGTGAACCTGTGGAATTCTCTACCACAGAAGGCAGTTGAGGCCAATTCATTAAATATATTCAAGAAGGAGTTGGATATATTTCTTAAGGCTAAAGGAATCAAGGGGTATGGGGAGAAAGCAGGGACCGGGTACTGAATTTGGATGATCAGCCATGATCTCATTGAATGGCGGAGCAGGCTCGAGGGGTCGAATGGCCTACTCCTGCTCCTATCTTCTATGTTTCTAGACCACACTTGGAGCACTGTGCACAGTTCTGGTCTCCATATACCTTGGTTAGACCACACTTGGAGCACTGTGCACAGTTCTGGTCTCCATATACCTTGGTTAGACCACACTTGGAGCACCATGCACAGTTCTGGTCTCCATATACATTGGTTAGACCACACTTGGAGCACTGTGCACAGCTCTGGTCTCCATATACCTTGGTTAGACCACACTTGGAGCACTGTGCACAGTTTTGGTCTCCATACACCTTGGTTAGACCACACTTGGAGCTCTGTGCACAGTTCTGGTCTCCATATACCTTGGTTAGACCACACTTGGAGCACTGTGCACAGTTCTGGCCTCCATAGACCTTGGTTAGACCACACTTGGAGCACTGTGCGCAGTTCTGGTCTCCATATACCTTGGTTAGACCGCACTTGGAGCACGGTGCACAGTTCTGGTCTCCATATACTTTGGTTAGACCACACTTGGAGCACTGTGCACAGTTCTGGTCTCCATATACCTTGGTTAGACCACACTTGGAGCACTGTGCACAGTTCTGGTCTCCATATGCCTTGGTTAGACCACACTTGGAGCACTGTGCACAGTTCTGGTCTCCATATACCTTGGCTGGACCACACTTGGAGCACTGTGCACAGTTCTGGTCTCCATATACCTTGGTTAGACCACACTTGGAGCACTGTGCACAGTTCTGGTCTCCATATACCTTGGTTAGACCACACTTGGAGCACTGTGCACAGTTCTGGTCTCCATATACCTTGGTTAGACCACACTTGGAGCACTGTGCACAGTTCTGGTCTCCATCTACCTTGGTTAGACCACACTTGGAGCACTGTGCACAGTTCTAGTCTCCATATACCTTGGTTAGACCACACTTGGAGCACTGTGCACAGTTCTAGTCTCCATATACCTTGGTTAGACCACACTTGGAGCACTGTGCACAGTTCTGGTCTCCATATACCTTGGTTAGACCACACTTGGAGCACTGTGCACAGTTCTGGTCTCCATATACCTTGGTTAGATCACACTTGGAGCACTGTGCATAGTTCTGGCCTCCATATACCTTGGTTAGACCACACTTGGAATACTGTGCACAGTTCTGGTCTCCATATACCTTGGTTAGACCACACTTGGAGCACTGTGCACAATTCTGGTCTCCATGTACCTTGGTTAGACTACACCTGGAGCACTGTGCACAGTTCTGGTCTCCATATACCTTGGTTAGACCATACTTGGAGCACTGTGCACAGTTTTGGTCTCCATATACCTTGGTTAGACCACACTTGGAGCACTGTGCACAGTTCTGGTCTCCATATACTTTGGTTAGACCACACTTGGAGCACTGTGCACAGTTCTGGTCTCCATATACCTTGGTTAGATCACACTTGGAGCACTGTGCATAGTTCTGGTCTCCATATACCTTGGTTAGACCACACTTGGAGCACAGTGCACAGTTCTGGTCTCCATATACCTTGGTTAGACCACACTTGGAGCACTGTGCACAGTTCTGGTCTCCATATACCTTGGTTAGACCACACTTGGAGCACTGTGCACAGTTGTGGTCTCCATATACCTTGGTTAGACCACACTTGGAGCACTGTGCACAGTTCTGGTCTCCATATACCTTGGTTAGACCACACTTGGAGCACTGTGCACAGTTCTGGTCTCCATAGACCTTGGTTAGACCACACTTGGAGCACTGTGCACAGTTCTGGTCTCCATATACCTTGGTTAGACCACACTTGGAGCACTGTGCACAGTTCTGGTCTCCATATACCTTGGTTATACGTGTCAGGAAAGGATGAACAGGCTGGGGCTCTTTTCTCTAGAAGAGAGAGTGCTGATGGGTGACCTGATAGAGGCCTTTAAGGTTATGAAGGGGTTTGATAAGGTAAGACATAGAGAGGATGTTTGCACTTGACGGGGAGACCAGAACTAGGGGCCATCAGTATAAGATAGTCACTAATAAATCCAATGGGGAATTCAGGAGAAACTTCTTTACCCAGAGAGTGGTGAGAATGTGGAACTCGCTCCCACAGGGAGTGGCTGAAGCCAATAGTATAGATACATTTAAGGGGAGGCTGGATAGGTACATGGCGGAGAAGGGAGTAGAGGGTTATGGTGATGGGGTGAGATGAAGAGGGTTGGGAGGAGGCTTGTGTGGAGCAGGAACACCGGGAGCTGTGGAGCAGGAACACCGGGAGCTGTGGGGCGGAATGGCCTCCCCCCTCGCTCCTCTCCTGCCCCCTCCGCTCCTGCCCCTCTCGGCTCTCTTCCCCTGTCCCCTCACCCCTGCCCGCTCTCTGCTCTCTGCTTCTACCTCCCTCTCTTCTCCTCCACAGACAGTGGCTACCGGCCCCTACCTCGGGGCCCCAGCCTGGCTTCGTTCTACGAGAGGG
>NW_028225184.1:10830952-10833452 GCF_052327205.1 Somniosus microcephalus
GAGCGGCACAATTCCTGCCAGTACCTATTGTTGGCGCATCGGGCCTCTCCCTCCCACTTCCAGTGATCTGAGGTTATGTTATCCGGGGTGGGGTAGGGGAACTAATTGGATAGCTCCTTCAAAGAGGCGGTTCAGGTATGATGAGCCAAATGGCGGCCTCCTGTGATATATGATTCTACATTGCATGGAATGTTTGTATTTGAATTGAGTGGAGGGATGTTAATATTTGAATTGAGTGGAGGGGTGTTAGTATTTGAATTGAGTAGAGGGATGTTAGTATTTGAATTGAGTGGAGGGGTGTTAGTATTTGAATTGAGTGGAGGGATGTTAGTATTTGAATTGAGTGGAGGAGTGTTAGTATTTGAATTGAGTGGAGGGATGTTAGTATTTGAATTGAGTGGAGGGATGTTAGTATTTGAATTGAGTGGAGGGATGTTAGTATTTGAATTGAGTGGAGGGATGTTAGTATTTGAATTGAGTGGAGGGATGTTAGTATTTGAATTGAGTGGAGGGATGTTAGTATTTAAATTGAGTGGAGGGATGCTTGTATATGAATTGAGTGGAGGGATGTTAGTATTTGAATTGAGTGGAGGGATGTTAGTATTTGAAATGAGTGGAGGGATGTTAGTATTTGAATTGAGTGGAGGGATGTTAGTATTTAAATTGAGTGGAGGGATGCTTGTATATGAATTGAGTGGAGGGATGTTAGTATTTGAATTGAGTGGAGGGATGTTAGTATTTGAATTGAGTGGAGGGATGTTAGTATTTAAATTGAGTGGAGGGATGCTTGTATATGAATTGAGCCAGTGCAAGCATGATGGGTAGAATGGCCTCCTTCTGTGTTGTGTGACATCAACAGCCAAGACGTTAATGGACTCTTGATATTTTGATCCAGGTGTTTTGGGGTCTTGATAAGAAACTGGCACAGCGGAAACATTTCCCCTCAGTTAACTGGCTGATCAGCTACAGTAAGTACACGCGGGTGCTGGACGAGTACTACGACAAGCATTTCTCTGAGTTCGTCCCTCTCCGCAACAAAGCCAAAGAGATCCTGCAGGAGGAGGAGGATCTGGCGGAGATCGTGCAGCTGGTGGGCAAGGTGAGGAGGCGCGGGGAGGGGGAGGGGAATGCAACAGGGACTGTGTGTGTGAGGGGGGGTGATGGTGCGTGAGTGTGTGTTTGTGTGAGTATGAGTGTCAGTGAGTGAGTGTGACTGAGTGTGACTGAGTGTGAGTGTGTGAATGTGTGTGAGAGTCAATGTGTGTGCGCGATGTGAATCTGTCTCTCTCTCTGTCTCCCTCTCTCTCTCTGTCTGTCTCTCTGCCCCTCTCTCTCTCTCTGTCTCTCTCTCTCTCTCTCTTTCTGTCTCTGTCTCTCTGTCTCTCTCTGTCTCTGTCTCTCGCTGTCTCTGTCTCCCTCTCTGTCTCGCTCTCTCTCTCTGTCTCGCTCTCTCTGTCTCGCTCTCTCTCTCTTTCCCCTGTCTCTCTGTCTCTGTCTCTCTCTCTCCCCTGTCTCCCTCTCACTCTCTCTCTCTCTCTCTCTCTCTCTCTCTCTCTGTCTCTCTCTCTCTCTCTCTGTCTCTCTCCAATTCCAATTCCAATTCCAATTCAAATGCTTTATTGGCATGAAAGTTTACAGAGAACCATATTGCCAAAGCTTACATAGCAAAAAGGTACAGTTTTCCAACATTCTGTAGGTGTCAATCGATTTGACATTTGTTGGGTACATACAATATTACTTTTAAAACAATATTAATTTTAAACAGTCTTTGTACTTAATTTGGTACGTTCAATATTAATTTTAAACAGTCTTAATTTTAAACAGTCCTCAGGTTGTGACATGTTGTTACATATTTGGCCCCAAGGTATGGTCTGTCTCCTTCTCCTAGGACTAATCTCAATTTTGACAGGTCATCCAATTCCTTGAAATCTGGGGTTGTTTGGCTTAGCTTGTTGAATAATATGTTTTCTTGATGTGTTGAATTTTTCGCATTTTAGGAGGAAATGCATCTCTGTTTCAACCTCGCCGGCCAGACATTGATCGCATATTCTATTCTCTCTAGGCTGCCAGGATTTCTTGTATCTGCCTTTTTCAATTTCCAGTTGGTGGTCGCTTAGTCTGTACCTGGTGAGGGTCTGTCTCTGTTTTGTGTCTCTGATGGTCGTGAGGTAGTCTGCCAGTTTATATTCTCTTTTTAGGGCCCGGTAACATTCTAATCTGCTTTGGCTTTCGGTTATTTTGTTCCAATGTTCCAGTAGGTTTCTTTGCATTTTTTAATGATTTGGTTCACTCGGATTGGTGTTTGGACGGCTGTGTTGGTCTGGGGCTGGTCAGGGTCCGGCTGAGTACTTAGTTTCAGTAGCAGCTGACTCAGGGGACTCTTTTCTGGGTTTAGCTCTTGGGTCTGAAAGGCTTTGAAATGAAGGGTGTCTGGGGAGCTAGATTTGAGGTGATTTAGGAAGTTTAGTGCTCGTTTTTGGATGTTTATTATCAGTGGGTA
>NW_028225184.1:10835952-10850952 GCF_052327205.1 Somniosus microcephalus
TGGAGATGGACATTGCCTGGCACTTGTGTGGCGCGAATGTCACACTTTCACACAATTCACAATTCACAATTCAAATCGCTTTATTGGCATGATAAGTTACATCTTATGTTGCCAAAGCATCAAAATACATTTATGGTTTAGCACATAAACGCAGTTCTATTCATACAGTGTATAAACAGGTATATCCCTGAGTGTATAAATATACATTCGCATTGTTTATATATATTCTTTTCTTAGTTTACTGGTTGTCCCTCTGTTCATGGCAAGCTGTAACATAGTGTGCCGCCAGTGTTACACAGCTTCTCTCCTCTCCCAGTAGGAATGGGAGTTTTTGGTTGTCATTCAGATTTCTGAAATCAGGGCATATTTGTGAGAATTTTTGGTAGAAATTCTCCCTGATGCCCTGATATTTTCCACAGGCTGTGAGGAAGTGCATCTCTGTCTCCACTACTCCCTGACTGCAGTGAGAGCATATCCTGTCTTCTCTTGGCAGCCTGGTCTGCCTGTGTCTGCCTTTTTCGATCGCTAGGCTATGTTCGCTAAGTCTGTACCTTGTCAAGGTTCTTCTCAGTTTGTTATCCTTTACCATGGTCAGGTAATCAGCTATGTTGTATTGTCTGTTTAGGGCCAAGTAGCAATTGAGTTTGCTTTGGGTTTTTGTTGTTTCTGCCCAATATGTCAGATATTTTTCCTTTTGCTTAGCGACGATTGTGTTGGGTCGAATTCTTTGTGTTACCCTGTCACTGTCCTGGGGCTGGTTATTGTTAGTATTGTTAGTAGTTACTTCACTGAGTCCCAGGACTAGTTGACTGAGGGTATTCTTCTTTATGGTCAGTTCTTGGCATTTCAGGGCGTCGTAGTGATAGCATTGGGGATTGCTCATTTGTAGGTGATTCCAAAATTTGGTGGCTCTTTTTTGGATAGTGATTATTAATGGATATTGGCCTAGTTCCGCCCTGCATGCATTGTTTACTGTTTTCCTTTGAGTCCGGAGGATACTTTTACAGAATTCTGCATGTAGGATCTCAATTGGGTGTTTGTCCCATTTTGCAAATTCTTGTTGAGTTAGCGGTCCCCATACCTCACTGCCATAGAGTGCAATTGGTTCAATTACTGATTTGAAAATTTTGAGCCAAATGCTAATTGGGATTTCTATTTGGATTGATTTTTTGATGGCATAGAAAGCCCTTCTTGCTTTCTCTTTCAGTTCATTCACAGCCAGTTTGGTACAGTTAATGGTACAGTTTTAGAGTGTGCAGGGACAGAGGGACCTGGGAGTTAATGTGCATAGGTTCCTGAAGGTGGCGGGACATATTGAGAGAGTGGTTAGCAAAGCAGATGGGATCTTGGGCTTCATAAATAGAGGTATTGAGTACAAAAGTAGAGAAGTTATGCTGAATCTTTATAAAGCGCTGGTTAGGCCACAACTGGAGTATTGCGTCCAGTTCTGGTCACCACACTTTCGGAAGGATGTGAAGGCCTTCGAGAGGGTGCAGAGGAGATTGATCAGAATGGTTCCGGGGATGGGGGAATCTTAACGACAAGGACAGGTTGGAGAAGCTGGATTTGTTTTCATTAGAGCGAAAATCCAAAAAATCAAAAATCAAAATCAATTTTATTGTCATTGTTAATGCACAAGTGCAGTACAACGAAATGTAGGCTTGCGGCTCCCGAGAGTGTACATTTAGATTAAGACATTTAAACAGTCAACATTCATTTGGCTTGTAATATATTAACATAAACATAACCACAATAAAGTGCATTGGCAGATGTGCAGGCTTTAGTGTTTATTTGTGGAGTTCAGTAGGATGACAGCCCTGGGAAAGAAGCTGTTCCTAAATCTGGTCGTATGGGTGCGAATGCATCTGTAGCATCTCCCAGATGGCAGGAGGGCGAACAGACTGTGGCTGGGGTGGGTAGGGTCTTTGATGATGGTCCGTGACCTCCGTAAACAGCGTTTCTGGTAGATGTGCTCGATGGTCGGTAGCCGGGTGCCGGTAATGCGTTGGGCAGTTTTGACTACCCGCTGCAGGGCTTTCCGGTCATAGGAGCTACAGCTGCCATACCATACTGTGATACAGTTTGTCAGGATGCTCTCTATAGTGCAGTGGTAAAAGTTAGAGAGGATCAGGGGTGACAGGTTACATCCCTTCAGCCTCCTTAGGAAATATAGGCGCTGCTGGGCCTTCTTCACCAGAGAGGAGGTGTTGAGGGACCAGGAGAGGTCTTCCGTGATGTGGACTCCGAGGAACCTAAAGCTGTCCACCCTTTCCACCACAGCCCCATGGATGTGGATGTGACTTCCGCCTTTGGACTTCCTGAAGTCCACAATGATTTCTTTGGTTTTCTTGGTGTTAAGGGTCAGGTTGTTATCGGCGCACCACTTCACGAGATGCTGGACCTCCTCCCTGTAGGCTGACTCGTCGTTGTCGGTGATCTGGCCTACTACCGTGGTGTCATCCGCAAACTTGATGATGGTGTTGGAACCCTTAACAGCCACACAGTCGTGGGTGAAGAGGGAGCAGAGGAGGGGGCTCAGCACACATCCTTGTGGGGCCCCCGTGTTCAGGGTCAGTGGGGGGGAGGTGTGGTTACCTAATTTGACAGACTGGGGTCTGTTTGTTAGGAAGTCCAGGGTCCAGTTGCAGAGGGAAGTGTTCAGGTCAAGAGTTTGGAGTTTGGTGGCTGTAATGATATCAGCAAATAGTGATGGTATTTGCCTGTTTGATTATTTATGCCTTACCAGCATGTTTGCATGTATTGACTACTTATGCCTGACCAGCAGAGGGCATGTGACAGAGCCAAGCAGTTTAGTTTTGCTTTCGCTTTAGATGGATCACTAGCATGATGTCTCCTGTAAATGCTGTTAAAAGAGTTGAACAAGCTTTAGATTAAAAGACATTCTCTTTCATAAATGTCTCGTCATTGAACCCACAAAGAAATCAATACAGTGGCCAGCTTGTTGGGGACGATAGTGTTGAATACTGAGCTGTAGTCTATGAACAGCATTCTGATGTAGGTCTCCTTACAATCTAGGTGATTCAGTGCCGAGTGTAGAGCAGTTGTGATTGCATCCTCCGTTGATCTGTTTGCACGATAGGCAAACTGGTGTTGGCCAAGAGAGGCAGGAACACTGGCTTTGATGTGGGCTAAGACCAGTCTCTCGAAACACTTCATTATGATGGGTGTGAGTGCGACAGGTCGATAGTCGTTCAGGCACGTCACAGCCGTTTGTTTTGGCACAGGAATAATGGTAGCATTTGGTGGCAAAAACAGGAAAGCAGTTTATTATTTGAATGGCAATAGATTGGGAGAAGGGGAAGTGCAAAGAGACCTGGGTGTTATTGTGCACCAGTCGCTGAAGGTAAGCATGCAGGTGCAGCAGGCGGTTAAGAAGGCAAATGGTATGTTGGCCTTCGTAGCAAGAGGGTTCGAGTACAGGAACAAGGATGTCTTGCTGCAGTTGTACAGGTCCTTGGTGAGACCGCACCTTGAGTATTGTGTGCAGTTTTGGTCACCTTACCTGAGGAAGGACGTTCTTGCCATGGAGGGAGTGCAGCGAAGATTCACCAGGCTGATACCTGGGATGGCAGGAATGACGTATGAGGAGAGAGTGTGTCGATTGGGCTTATACTCACTGGAGTTTAGAAGATTGAGAGGGGATCTCATCGAAACCTATAAAATTCTGTCAGGTCTGGACAGACTAGGCGCAGGAAGGATGTTTCTGATGGCCGGGGAGTCCAGAACCAGGGGTCACAGTCTAAGGATAAGGGGTAAGCCATTTAGGACTGAAATGAGGAGGAATTTCTTCACCCAGAGAGTGGTGAACCTGTGGAATTCTCTACCACAGAGGGCGGTGGAGGCCAGTTCATTAAATATATTCAAGAAAGAGTTGGATATGTTTCTTAAGGCTAAAGGGATCAAGGGATACGGGGAGAAGGCAGGGACAGGGCACTGAATTTGGATGATCAGCCATGATCTCATTAAATGGCGGAGGAGGCTCGAGGGGCTGAATGGCCTACTCCTGCTCCTATCTCCTATGTTTACTCCTGCCCTATCTATGCCCCCCATAATTTTGTACACCTCAGTCAGGTCCCCCCCTCAGCCTTCTCTGCTCCAAGGAAAACAACCCCAGCCTGTCCAGTCTCTCTTCATAGCTGAAGCGCTCCAGCCCAGGTAACATCCTGGTGAATCTCCTCTGCACCCTCTCCAATGCAATCACATCCCTCCTATAGTGAGGCGACCAGAACTGCACACAGTATTCCAGCTGTGGCCTAACCAGCGTTTTGTACAGCTCCATCATAACCTCCCTGCTCTTATATTCTATGCCTCGGCTAATGAAGGCAAGTATCCCATATGCCTTTTTAACCACCTTATCTACCTGTCCTGCTGCCTTCAGGGATCAATGTACATCCACTCCAAGGTCCCTCTGATCCTCTGTCCTTCCCAGGGTCCTACCATCAGGAGTTGCGAATTGAGTTGACTGGAGCTCTCTCCCTCTCGCTTACAGGTTCTGCCCCTTCTACAAGACTGTGGGGATCCTGCAGAACATCATCGGGTTCTATGACCTGGCCCGGCACTCTGTGGAGACCACAGCGCAATCTGACAACCGCCTCACCTGGTCGAATATACGGGACAACCTGGGTGACATCCTCTACAAGCTGAGCGCCATGAAATTCAAGGTCAGTGCCCGGCAGCCCCCATGCCCCTGCTGGGCCTCTGCTGGAAAATCCGCTGATTGCTCCTTGTGTCTGCTGGGATCTGCGGGGAAAATCCAAACATCGCTCTTGCTGTCTGCTGGGATCTGCGGGGAAAATTCAAACATCGCTCTTGCTGTCTGCTGGGATCTGTGGGGAAAATTCAAACACCGCTCTTGCTGTCTGCTGGGATCTGCAGGGACAATTCAAACATTGCTCTTGCTGTCTGCTGGGATCTGCAGGGAAAATTCAGTCATCGCTCTTGCTGTCTGCTGGGATCTGCGGGGAAAATTCAAACATCGCTCTTGCTGTCTCCTGGGATCTGCGGGGAAAATTCAAACATCGCTCTTACTGTCGCTGGGCTCGGCGGGGAAATTCAATCCCCGCGCCGCCTGTCTGCTGGGATCGGCGGGGAAATTCAAACATCGCTCGTACTGTCTGCTGGGACCTGCGGGAAAATTCTAACATCGCTCTTCCTGCCTGCAGGACTCTGCGGGGAAATTATCCCCCATCACTCCTTCTGTCGCTGGGATCTGGGTGAAATGTTCTCTCGTTGCTCCGTCTGCCTGCTGGGATCTGTGGGGACATTCACTCGTTGCGCCTCCTGTCTGCTGGGATCTGAGGGGAAATCTGGGGGAGTTTGTGGGGGGGGAGGGACGGGAGTGTGAGAGGGGAAAGGTGTGGGAGACTCGAGGGCGGGGGGGTTTGGGAAGGGTTGGAAGGGGCGAACGAAAGGGTCGGTTGCCTAGATGCGTGTTTCAAGAGGATGCGGGGGGGGGGCGGTGGGGTGGGGGTGAAGGGAGAGGGTCAATGCGGGAGGGGCTTGGTGCTGGGAGGGGGGTCGAGGGGATCGAGACAACCCCTCTGAGCGTCCCCGGCTCCAGTTCCCCAGCCGAAACCTCAACCGTGTTCTAGGGAGTTGGGGGTGGGGTGGTGTGGGGGAGGGGAAAGAGTTCCTCGGCAGCGCCCCCCACTGGTGGGAGGGAGGGACACCAGCGTGACGTGTTTACATAACAATTCCCATTCTGAGCATCAACAAAGGAACTTATTGCATCTATACTCACTTCCTGCTGTATCAATAAATTCTAACAAGCTAATTATTCTGCGTCTCTTTCACTTGTGCCATGCTAACCTTGATGGCTCTCGCTCTCACTCTCTCTCTCTCTCTCTCTGTCTCTCTCTCTGTCTGTCTCTCTCTGTCTCTCTGTTGCTCTCTCTGTCTCTCTCTCTCTCTCTGTCTCTCTCTCTGTCTGTCTCTCTCTGTCTCTCTGTCTCGCTCTCTCTCTCTGTCGCTCTCTCTGTCTCTCTCTCTCTCTCTCTGTCTCTCTCTCTGTCTCTCTCCCTCTCTCTCTCTCTGTCTCTCTCTCTGTCCCTCTCTCTGTCTGTCTGTCTCTCTCTCTCTCTCTGTCTCTCTGTCTCTCTCCCTCTCTCTCTCGCTTTCCCTCTCTCTGTCCCTCTCTCTGTCCCTCTCTCTGTCTCTCTCTCCGTCTCTCCCTCTCTCCCTCTCTCTCTCTCTGTCTCTCTCACTCTCTCTCTCTCTCTGTCTCTCTCTGTCTCTCTCTCTCTCTGTCTCTCTCACTCTCTCTCTCTCTCTCTCTCTCTCTCTGTCTCTCTCACTCTCTCTCTCTCTCTCTCTGTCTCTCTCACTCTCTCTCTGTCTCTCTCTGTCTCTCTCTCTCTCTGTCTCTCTCACTCTCTCTCTCTCTCTCTCTCTCTGTCTCTCTCACTCTCTCTCTCTGTCTCTCTGTCTCTCTCTCTCTCTCTCTCTCTCTCTCAGGATCCAGTCAAGGACGGCGAAGCCAAGATAAGGGCGGACTACGCTCAGCTGTACGAGGAAATGCAAAACGCCTTTCGCAACCTAGAGGACTGAGGGCAGCGGTTGGCTATTCGACTGCAGTGTGCATGCTTCGAGCCCAGGTCGAGAGGACGGAACACAGCCAGGACGGGAGAAACTCGCAAAAACTAGACCCTAAAAATAAACTGGATAATACTTAATACAGAGCTGGTCCCTGATGATTTATTTTAAATATTGTGTGGTCTGTAAATGGGGAGAGGTGGGTGAGAGGGTTGATCCCCCTCCGATAGGGAACAGGCTGCCCGGTGTCTGTAAATGGGGAGAGGTGGGTGAGAGGGTTAATCCCCCTCCGATAGGGAACAGGCTGCCCGGTGTCTGTAAATGGGGAGAGGTGGGTGAGAGGGTTAATCACCTCCGATAGGGAACAGGCTGCCCGGTGTCTGTAAATGGGGA
Source organism: Somniosus microcephalus (assembly GCF_052327205.1). NCBI lineage: Eukaryota > Metazoa > Chordata > Chondrichthyes > Squaliformes > Somniosidae > Somniosus > Somniosus microcephalus. Next base: position 10,842,898 of record NW_028225184.1, read on the forward strand.
GAGGTGGGTGAGAGGGTTAATCACCTCCGATAGGGAACAGGCTGCCCGGTGTCTGTAAATGGGGAGAGGTGGGTGAGAGGGTTAATCCCCTCCGATAGGGAACAGGCTGCCCAGTGTCTGTAAATGGGGAGAGGTGGGTGAGAGGGTTAATCCACCTCCGATAGGGAACAGGCTGCCCGGTGTCTGTAAATGGGGAGAGGTGGGTGAGAGGGTTAATCCCCCTCCAATAGGGAACAGGCTGCCCGGTGTCTGTAAATGGGGAGAGGTGGGTGAGAGGGTTAATCCCCTAGATAGGGAACAGACTGCCCGGTGTCTGTAAATGGGGAGAGGTGGGTGAGAGGGTTAATCGCCCTCCGATAGGGAACAGCTGCCCGGTGTCTGTAAATGGGGAGAGGTGGGTGAGAGGGTTAATCCTCTCTGATAGGGAACAGCCTTCGGCATTCTGTGAGCTGTACACTGACACCCTTTGTTTTGTATATGTTAATATATATTGCAATTCAATCCGTAAGATTTTGACGGAATTAATTCGACAGGAATTCAAGATCGCCTAATAATACAGAGAAATCTTGGCACCTAAGCTTGTTTTCGAATTCATTCCATGCATGTTGCAAAACTTCAAGACAGAGTCTCACAGTTTGGGGGGTGAGGAGTCCCACAGTTTGGGGGGTGAGGAGTCCCCACAGTTTGGGGGGTGAGGAGTCCCCACAGTTTGGGAGGTGAGGAGTCCCCACAGTTTGGGAGGTGAGGAGTCCCACAGTTTGGGGGGTGAGGAGTCCCCACAGTTTGGGGGGTGAGGAGTCCCCACAGTTTGGGGGGTGAGGAGTCCCACAGTTTGGGGGGTGAGGAGTCCCCACAGTTTGGAGGTGAGGAGTCCCCACAGTTTGGGAGGTGAGGAGTCCCACAGTTTGGGAGGTGAGGAGTCCCCACAGTTTGGGGGGTGAGGAGATCACAGTTTGGGGAGGTGAGGAGATCACAGTTTGGGAGGTGAGGAGATCACAGTTTGGGGGGTGAGGAGATCACAGTTTGGGGGGTGAGGAGTCCCCACAGTTTGGGGGGTGAGGAGTCCCCACAGTTTGGGGGGTGAGGAGTCCCCACAGTTTGGGGGGTGAGGAGATCACAGTTTGGGGGGTGAGGAGATCACAGTTTGGGAGGTGAGGAGACCACAGTTTGGGGGGTGAGGAGATCACAGTTTGGGGGGTGAGGAGATCACAGTTTGGGGGGTGAGGAGATCACAGTTTGGGGGGTGAGGAGATCACAGTTTGGGGAGGTGAGGAGATCACAGTTTGGGGGGTGAGGAGATCACAGTTTGGGGGGTGAGGAGACCACACTTTGGGGGGTGAGGAGATCACAGTTTGGGGGGTGAGGAGATCACAGTTTGGGGGGTGAGGAGATCACAGTTTGGGGGGTGAGGAGATCACAGTTTGGGGGGTGAGGAGATCACAGTTTGGGAGGTGAGGAGATCACAGTTTGGGAGGTGAGGAGATCACAGTTTGGGGGGTGAGGAGATCACAGTTTGGGGGGTGAGGAGATCACAGTTTGGGGGGTGGGGAGATCACAGTTTGGGAGGTGAGGAGTCCCCACAGTTTGGGGGGTGAGGAGTTCACAGTTTGGGAGGTGAGGAGATGGTGAGTGTTGGTGAAAAATAAATTCACTCGAGTCTGTCTTAAAATAAAAGTACACAGTTTAATAACAGAACTTTCTGGGAGAAGGTCATAGACCCCGCGGTCTCGTGACACCCCTCTCGTTCTCTCTTAGTTGGTACAGCTTTTTATTCTATTTTCATCCAATCACATTGTATTACAATAATCACCTGATCACATTGTATTACAATAATCACCTGATCACATTGTATTACAATAATCACCTGATCACATTGTATTACAATAATCACCTGATCACATTGTATTACAATAATCACCTGATCACATTGTATTACAATAATCACCTGATCACATTGTATTACAATAATCACCTGATCACATATAGCTTATTTATTCTTTTCAGTATTAGTAAAGGTTAGTTACATCTTACTATGCCTTTGGTCACAGGTCAAATTCCCATGACCCCTATATTCTTCTGTGTCTACAATTTTTAGGTAAAGCAGCATATTCCTTATCGCTTACACAAAACACACATATTCTGTCTGGTCCCACAACTGCGTCATATCTTGGTTTTGCGAAGCTTCTCACATTGTTCTTTGTTTAGTTTTGCCTTTTTACGTAAGTCAATTTTTATTGTGATATTTCTTATCTCAACCTGGTTTCTTTTAGTTCTTGTTCACTTTCACATGACCCCAACTCCTTTGTTCTGGTTTTAATTTTGCTGGCATCACTTAAGTAGTGGTCACCTCGGCTGTCCGAATTCTGAGAGGGTTCATTTTAACCACTTCAGTGAGGAGATCACAGTTTGGGAGGTGAGGAGATCACAGTTTGGGAGGTGAGGAGATCACAGTTTGGGAGGTGAGGAGTCCCCACAGTTTGGGGGGGGAGGAGATCACAGTTGGAGGGGTGAGGAGATCACATTTGGGGAGGTGAGGAGATCACAGTTTGGGGGGTGAGGAGATCAAAGTTTGGGAGGTGAGGAGATCACAGTTTGGGAGGTGAGGAGATCACAGTTTGGGGAGGTGAGGAGATCACAGTTTGGGGGGTGAGGAGATCACAGTTTGGGGAGGGTGAGGAGATCACAGTTTGGGGAGTGAGGAGATCACAGTTTGGGGGGTGAGGAGATCACAGTTTGGGAGGTGAGGAGATCACACAGTTTGGGGGGTGAGGAGATCACAGTTTGGGGAGGTGAGGAGATCACAGTTTGGGAGGTGAGGAGATCACAGTTTGGGAGGTGAGGAGTCCCCACAGTTTGGGGGGTGAGGAGATCACAGTTTGGGGAGGTGAGGAGATCACAGTTTGGGGGATGAGGAGATCACAGTTTGGGAGGTGAGGAGATCACAGTTTGGGGGGTGAGGAGATCACATTTGGGGAGGTGAGGAGATCACAGTTTGGGGGGTGAGGAGATCACAGTTTGGGGGGTGAGGAGATCACAGTTTGGGGAGGTGAGGAGACCACAGTTTGGGAGGTGAGGAGATCACATTTGGGGAGGTGAGGAGATCACAGTTTGGGGGGTGAGGAGATCACATTTGGGGAGGTGAGGAGATCACAGTTTGGGGGGTGAGGAGATCACAGTTTGGGGAGGTGAGGAGATCACAGTTGGAGGGGTGAGGAGATCACATTTGGGGAGGTGAGGAGATCACAGTTTGGGGGGTGAGGAGATCACAGTTTGGGGGGTGAGGAGATCACAGTTTGGGAGGTGAGGAGATCACAGTTTGGGAGGTGAGGAGATCACAGTTTGGGGAGGTGAGGAGATCACAGTTTGGGGGATGAGGAGATCACAGTTTGGGGGGTGAGGAGATCACAGTTTGGGAGGTGAGGAGATCACAGTTTGGGAGGTGAGGAGATCACAGTTTGGGAGGTGAGGAGATCACACAGTTTGGGGGGTGAGGAGATCACAGTTTGGAGAGGTGAGGAGATCACAGTTTGGGAGGTGAGGAGATCACAGTTTGGGAGGTGAGGAGTCCCCACAGTTTGGGGGGTGAGGAGATCACAGTTTGGGGGGTGAGGAGATCACAGTTTGGGAGGTGAGGAGTCCCCACAGTTTGGGGGGTGAGGAGATCACAGTTTGGGGAGGTGAGGAGATCACAGTTTGGGGGATGAGGAGATCACAGTTTGGGAGGTGAGGAGATCACAGTTTGGGGGGTGAGGAGATCACAGTTTGGGAGGTGAGGAGATCACAGTTTGGGAGGTGAGGAGATCACAGTTTGGGAGGTGAGGAGATCACACAGTTTGGGGGGTGAGGAGACCACAGTTTGGGGGGTGAGGAGATCACAATTTGGGAGGCGAGGAGATCACAGTTTGGGGAGGTGAGGAGATCACAGTTGGGGAGGTGAGGAGATCACAGTTTGGGAGGTGAGGAGATCGCAGTTTGGGGTGTGAGGAGATCACAGTTTGGGGGGTGAGGAGATCACAGTTTGGGGGGTGAGGAGATCACAGTTTGGGAGGTGAGGAGATCCCAGTCTGGGGGTTGAGGAGATCACCGTTTTGGGGAGGTGAGGAGATCACAGTTTGGGAGGTGAGGAGATCCCAGTCTGGGGGGTGAGGAGATCACTGTTTGGGGGAGTGAGGAGATCACAGTTTGGGGGGTGAGGAGATCACAGTTTGGGGGGTGAGGAGATCACAGTTTGGGAGGTGAGGAGATCCCAGTCTGGGGGGTGAGGATATCACCGTTTGGGGGAGTGACGAGATCACAGTTTGGGAGGTGAAGAGATCCCAGTCTGGGGGGTGAGGAGTCCCCACAGTATAAAGACTCCCATTTTTACAGTGCCTGTCACGACTTCAAGACCTCCAAAATCGTTTCACAGGCAATGACATACTGATGTAGTGTCGGACAAGTCCCACAGTTTCACACCCTCTTTCTCGCTCTGTCCCTGGCTGACCGCCCAGCTATTCATTAATCGTAATGTGTGGAGTTACGCCCTGATCCAGCTCCCTCTGTCAACTTGTGTGATTCGAGAAGGCATGGTGCGAATGGATTGTGAATGAACTCAGACAGCATGCAACAACAGGTAGGAGAGGAACGGTGAAAGCTGTTTCATTTTAACCGCGTATATCGTGTGGGAGAGGAGCTCTCTCTCTCTCTCTCTCGCTCTCTCTCTCTCAATTCAATTCAATTCAATTCAAATCGCTTTATTGGCATGACAAGGTACATTTTATGTTGCCAAAGGAGCGAAAAACATTTATGGTTGAACACATAAACACAGATCTATCCATACAATTCAATTCAATACAATTCAAATCGCTTTATTGGCATAACAAGTTACATCTTATGTTGCCAAAGCATCGGAAAACATTCATGGTTGAACACATAAATACAGATCTATCCATACAGTGTATAAACAGATATATCCCTGAGTGTATAAATATACATTCGAATAATTTGTATATACTCTTTTCTTATATTTAGTGGTTGTCCCTCTGTTTATGGCAAGCTGTAACATAGTGTGTCGCTAAGCTCTCTGTCGCTCTCTCTCTCTCTCTGTCTCTCTCTCTCTCTCTGTCTCTCTCTCTCTCTCAGTCTCTGCCTCTCTCTCTCACTCTCTCTCTGTGTCTCTCTGTCTCTGTCTCTCCCTCTCTCTCACTCTCTCTCTTTGTCTCTGTCTCTCTCTCTCTCTTTGTCTCTCTCTCTGTCTCCCTCTCTCTCTCTCAGTTAAATTGAAATTCAAATTCAAATTCAAATGCTTTATTGGCATGAAAGTTTACAGAGAACCATATTGCCAAAGCTTACATAGCAAAAAGGTACAGTTTTCCAACATTCTGTAGGTGTCAATCGATTTGACATTTGTTGGGTACATACAATATTACTTTTAAACAATATTAATTTTAAACAGTCTTTCTACTTCATTTGGTACGTTCAATATTAATTTTAAACAGTCTTAATTTTAAACAGTCCTCAGGTTGTGACATGTTGTTACATATTTGGCCCCAAGTTATGGTCTGTCTCCTTCTCCTAGGACTAATCTCAATTTTGACAGATCATCCAATTCCTTGAAATCTCTCTCTCTCTCACTCTCTCTCTGTGTCTCTCTGTCTCTGTCTCTCCCTCTCTCTCACTCTCTCTCTTTGTCTCTGTCTCTCTCTCTCTCTTTGTCTCTCTCTCTGTCTCCCTCTCTCTCTCTCAGTCTCTCTCTCTGTCGCTCTGTCTCTCTCTCTCACTCTCTCTCTCTCTGTCTCTCTCTCTCTCTCTGTCTCTCTCTCTCTCTCTCTCTGTGTCTCTCTGTCTCTGTCTCTCCCTCTCTCTCACTCTCTCTCTTTGTCTCTCTCTCTGTCTCCCTCTCTCTCTCTCAGCCTCTCTCTCTCTCTCTCTCTGTGTGTCTCTCAATCTCTCACTCTCTCTCTCTCTCTCTCTCTGTCTATGTGTGTGTGTGTGTGAGAGAGGCAAGTACAAGGCTTCATGGCAACACCCTCGCTCTAAGCACTGGCATCTGCTGGACTACATCATCGTCCGAGTGAGGGACTGCAAGGACATCTGTATCCCCCGCTCCGTGACAGGCGCTGACGACTGCTGGACAGACCACCGCCTAATCCGGTCTGTCATCTCCATTCGAATCTGGCCTCGGGCGACTGTCTGTGTGGAGTTTGCACATTCTCCCCGTGTCTGCGTGGGTTTCCTCCGGGTGCTCCGGTTTCCTCCCACAGTCCAAAGATGTGCGGGTTAGGTTGATTGGCTATGATAAATTGACCCTTAGTGTTAGGGGGATTAAATACGTGGGGTTACGGGGATAGGGTGGGATATGTGTTGGTGTAGGGGTTACGGGGATTGGGTGGGATATGTGTCGGTGTAGGGGTTACGGGGATCGGGTGGGATATGTGTCGGTGCAGGCTCGATGGGCCGAAGTGGCCTCTATCTGCACTGTGGGGTTTCTGTGATTCTGTGAATGTAGGCCCAAAACAGCGGCGGCAACAGAAACAATGCTGCAGGAAAATCAATGCTGGAGCACTCAAGGACCCCGCTAAGAAAGCCCTATTCAGCCTGCGCCTCACAAACAACCTGACGACTCCCAGTGATGCAGAGACACGGAGTGTCCACAGCGTCTGGTCTGCACTCAAGGCCTCCATAATCAGCACCTGTGAAGAGACGCTCGGTCACTCGACCAGGAAACACCAAGACTGGTTCGACGAGAATGACCAGGAGATCCAGGAGCTAATAAGCCGCAAGCGCAAGGCATTCCTGATCTGGAAACAGCAACAGAACTCGAGAGCAAGAAAGCAGCTCTACAGACGCCTGAAGGCCGAGGTCCAACAACAAACTCGCGACCTAAAGAACAGATTGTGGGTGGAGAAAGTGCAGGAGATCCAGCAGCTAGCCGACAACTGCGATGTGCGTGGTTTCTTTAGCACAGTCAAGACCATCTACGGCCCAATCACCCAAGGTCCTACCCCACTGCGGGCCAAGAACAGAGAAACTCATCAAGGACAGAGAGGCAGTCAGTGCCTGCTGGAAGGAGCACTTCGGAGATCTCCTTAACCGCGACTCTGTCTTCGACGTGAGTGTCCTCAACTCCATCCCGCAGCATGCTACCCGCCACCATCTCAACACAACCCCAGCCCGGCATGAGGTTGAAATGGCCATCGGACAACCGAAGGACAACAAGGCCTCAGGAGCAGATGGAATCCCCGCCGAGGCGCTAAAGCATGGCGGAGAAGCACTACTGGCGCGAGTTCATGAACTCATTTCTCTTATCTGGATGGAGGAGAGCATGCCAGGGGATCTCAGAGATGCCGTAATTGGGACCATCTTCAAGAAAGATGACAAGTCCTATTGCGGTAATTACAGAGGAGTTTCCCTGCTGTCTGCCACAGGGAAAGTCATCGCAAGAATCCTCCTCAATCGCCTTCCCCCAGTGGCTGAAGAGCTCCTCCCAGAGTCGCAAATGCGGATTCCGCCCACTAAGGGGCACAATGGACATGATCTTCACCGCACGTCAATTACAAGAGAAATGCAGGGAACAGCACCAACCGCTGTACAAGGCCTTCTTTGATCTCACAAAGGCCTTCGACACTGTGAGGGATTATGGAGTGTCCTCCTCAAATTCGGCTGCCCTCAAAAGTTTGTCACCATCCTCCGCCTGCTTCACGACGACATGCAAGCCCTGATCCTGACCAACGGTTCCACCACAGACCCAATTCACGTACGGACCGGGGTCAAGCAAGGCTGTGTCATCGCACCAACGCTCTTCTCGATCTTCCTTGCTGCAATGCTCCATCTCGCCCTCAGTAAGCTCCCCGCTGGAGTGGAGCTAATTTACAGAACAAACGGGAAACTGTTCAACCTCCGTCGCCTCCAGTCCAGATCCAAGGTCGTCCCATCCTCTGTCGTCGAATTACAGTATGCAGACGATGCTTGCGTCTGCGCTCACTCGGAGGTCGAACTCCAAACCATCGTTAACACCTTCACCGAAGCGTACGAGAGCATGGGCCTTACACTAAACGTCGGTAAGACAAAGGTCCT
>NW_028225184.1:10855952-10888452 GCF_052327205.1 Somniosus microcephalus
TCGGTCCTGTCCCTCACCGAGTGAGTCTGGAGACAGGAGCCTCTCGGTCCTGTCCCTCACTGAGAGAGTCTGGAGACAGGAGCCTCTCGGTCCCGTCCCTCACCGAGGGGAGTCGGAGACAGGAGCCTCTCAGTCCTGTCCCTCACCGAGTGAGTCTGGAGACAGGAGTCCTCTCGGTCCTGTCTCTCACTGAGTGAGTCTGGAGACAGGAGCCTCTCAGTCCTGTCCCTCACCGAGGGGAGTCTGGAGACAGGAGCCTCTCGGTCCTGTCTCTCACTGAGTGAGTCTGGAGTCAGGAACCTCTCGGTCCTGTCCCTCACCGAGGGGGAGTCTGGAGACAGGAGCCCTCTCGGTCCTGTCCCTCACTGAGGGGAGTCTGGAGACAGGAGCCTCTCGGTCCTGTCCCTCACCGAGGGGGAGTCTGGAGACAGGAGCCTCTCGGTCCCCGTCCCTCACTGAGTGAGTCTGGAGTCAGGAACCTCTCGGTCCCCGTCCCTCACTGAGTGAGTCTGGAGACAGGAGCCTCTCGGTCCTGTCCCTCACCGAGGGGAGTCTGGAGACAGGAGCCTCTCGGTCCTGTCCCTCACTGAGGGGAGTCTGGAGACAGGAGCCTCTCGGTCCTGTCCCTCACCGAGGAGAGCCTGGGAGACAGGAGTCTCTCGGTCCTGTCCCTCATCGAGGGGAGTCTGGAGACAGGAGCCTCTCAGTCCTGTCCCTCACTGAGGGGAGTCTGGAGACAGGAGCCTCTCGGTCCTGTCCCTCACCGAGTGAGTCTGGAGACAGGAGCCCTCTCGGTCCTTGTCCCTCACTGAGGGGAGTCTGGAGACAGGAGCCTCTCGGTCCTGTCCCTCACTGAGGGGAGTCTGGAGACAGGAGCCTCTTGGTCCTGTCCCTCACTGAGGGGAGTCTGGAGACAGGAGCCTCTCGGTCCTGTCCCTCACCGAGGGGAGTCTTGAGACAGGAGCCCCTCGGTCCTGTCCCTCACCGAGGGGAGTCTGGAGACAGGAGGCCTCTCGGTCCTGTCTCTCACTGAGTGAGTCTGGAGACAGGAGCTCTCGGTCCTGTCCCTCACCGAGGGGAGTCTGGAGACAGGAGCCTCTCGGTCCTGTCCCCTCACCGAGGGGAGTCTGGGGACAGGAGCCTCTCGGTCCTGTCCCTCACCGAGGGGAGTCTGGAGACAGGAGCCTCTCGGTCCCGTCCCTCACCGAGGGGAGTCTGGAGACAGGAGCCTCTGAGTCCTGTCCCTCACTGAGTGAGTCTGGAGACAGGAGCCTCTCGATCCTGTCACTCACCGAGAGGAGTCCGGAGACAGAGCCTCTCGGTCCTGTCCCTCACTGAGTGAGTCTACAGACAGGAGCCTCTCGGTCCTGTCCCTCACTGAGTGAGTCTACAGACAGGAGCCTCTCGGTCCTGTCCCTCACTGAGGGGAGTCTGGAGACAGGAGCCTCTCGGTCCCTGTCCCTCACCGAGGGGAGTCTGGAGACAGGAGCCTCTCGGTCCTATCCCTCACTGAGGGCAGTCTGGGGACAGGAGCCTCTCTCGGTCCCGTCCCTCACCGAGGGGAGGCCTGGAGACAGGAGCCTCTCAGTCCCATCCCTCACCGAGGGGAGTGAGGGGGGAGAGTGGGATTAGATTGGGTGGGATATTAAAGGGTGCGGGGAGTGAGGGCGAGAGTGGGATTACACTGGGTGGGATATTAAAGGGTATGGGGAGGTGGAGAGTGAGATTAGACTGGGTGGTTATTAAAGGGTGCGGGGAGTGAGGGGGAGAGTGGGATTAGACTGGGTGGGATATTAAAGGGTATGGGGAGGTGGAGAGTGAGATTAGACTGGGTGGGATATTAAAGGGTGCGGGGAGTGAGGGGGAGAGTGGGATTAGACTGGGTGGGATATTAAAGGGTGCGGGGAGTGAGGGGGAGAGTGGGATTAGACTGGGTGGGATATTAAAGGGTACGGGGAGTGAGGGGGAGACTGGCATTAGACTGGGTGGGATATTAAAGGGTGTGGGGAGTGAGGGGGAGAGTGGGATTAGACTGGGTGGGATATTAAAGGGTGCGGGGAGTGAGGGGGAGAGTGGGATTAGACTGGGTGGGATATTAAAGGGTGCGGGGAGTGAGGGCGAGAGTGGGATTAGACTGGGTGGGATATTAAAGGGTGCGGGGAGTGAGGGGGAGAGTGGGATTAGACTGGGTGGGATATTAAAGGGTGTGGGGAGTGAGGGGGAGAGTGGGATTAGACTGGGTGGGATATTAAAGGGTGTGGGGAGTGAGGGGGAGAGTGGGATTAGACTGGGTGGGATATTAAAGGGTACGGGGAGTGAGGGGGAGAGTGGGATTAGACTGGGTGGGATATTAAAGGGTGAGGGGTGAGTGCGATTAGACTGGGTGGGATATTAAAGGGCTAAAATGGAAAGTGCGATGCCTTACATAGTCGAATAGCTTAAAAAACATGTTCCCTGACCCGATCTGGCCATCTTTTCCAGTGTGTTCGGGATCTGTGACCTTGGCCAGGATGGGGGAGGATGCGACCCTCGCGTGCCAGTTCATCGAGGGCTCAGTTGCCGGACTGATCGTGGAGTGGACGCTGCGCGAGCCATTGAGGGTGGCCTACAGCTACCACGGCGGAGCAGCCCGGGACGGCAACCAGCACCCGCAGTTCAGGAGGCGGGCGGGGGTGAACGAGTCGTGGCTCGCTCGGGGAGGGGCCTCGCTCCACCTGAGAGAAGTCACCCCTCGGGACGAGGGCGTCTACCGCTGTTACATACGTCTGGCTGTCACCAAGTACGAAGTCTGGCAGCAGCTGGAGGTGGCGGGTGCGTAGCTCCGGTACTGTGGGAACGGCCGCGGGCGGGGGGAGTGGAGGCCCTTCAGCCCATCGAGACTGAACGGGTGGGTAGAGGCTACAGGACACGAAAATTGGTGGAGTGGTAAATAGCGAGGAGGGAAGCCTCAGGCTACAGGACGATATAGACGGGTTGGTCAGATGGGCAGAGCAGTGGCAAATGCAGTTTAACCCTGAAAAGTGTGAGTTGATGCATAACACAGCAAGGGAATGCACAATGAATGGTAGGACCCTAGGAAGGACAGAGGAGCAGAGGGACCTTGGTGTGCATGTACATAGATCCCTGAAGGCAGCAGGACAGGTAGATAAGGTGGTTAAAAAGGCATATGGGATACTTGCCTTTATTAGCCGAGGCATAGAATATAAGAGCAAGGGAGGTTATGCTGGAGCTGTACAAAACGCTGGTGAGGCCACAGCTGGAATACTGTGTGCAGTTCTGGTCGCCACACTATAGGAAGGATGTGATTGCTTTGGAGAGGGTGCAGAGGAGATTCACCAGGATGTTACCTGGGCTGGAGCGCCTCAGCTATGAAGAGAGACTGGACAGGCTGGGGTTGTTTTCCTTGGAGCAGAGAAGGCTGAGGGGGGGTGCCTGATTGAGGTGTACAAAATTATGAGGGGCATAGATAGGGTAGATAGAAAGGAACTTTCCCCCTTTAGTAGAGGGGTCAATAACCAGGGGGCATAGTTTCAAGGTAAGGGGCAGGAGGTTTAGAAGGGATTTGAGGACAAACTCTTTCACCCAGAGGGTGGTTGGAATCTGGAACTCACTGCCTGAAAGGGTGGTCGAGGCAGGAACCCTCACAGCATTCAAGAAGCATTTAGATGAGCACTTGAAACGCCATAGCACACAAGGCTACGGACCAAGTGCTGGGAAATGGGATTAGAGTAGACAGGGCTTGATGGCCGGCACGGACACGACGGGCCGAAGGGCCTCTTTCTGTGCTGTATGTCTCGATGGGGGAGAAATTGGGTGGAATATCACAGCGCAACGTGGTTCTCGGAAAACAGCCGGCACTGCCGCGGGGGGAGGTCAGGAGGCCGGGGACGGAGGTGCTGGCAGGCGGCCGCAGAAAAAAACCGCCGCCCCGCACCTCCACCTTAATTTGCGCCGCTCTCGCCACAGGTAGGCCCCGTGAACCGGGCGCGATTAGCGAGCGGCGCTACAGAGGCGGTCGCTGCCAAATATCGCGAGCGGGGCGGTAGCGGGGCACTGCGCACAACGATGGCATCATCGGCGGCGGCGCAGCGCAACAGGCTAAGGCCGCCATTAGCGCCCCAGCTAAATATCGCGGGAGGCGTGGCCAGTGGCGCTAAAGCCACTGAGTGCCCTCTTTAGGTGCTAACTGGTGGCGCAGCCCACCGAATTTCTAGGCCTATGAGTCCATGATAGGGGAGAGTGTATATGGGCTGTGGGAGGTGATTAAATGAGTGGGTAGAGTCCGTGATAGCGGAGAGTGTCCATGGGCTGTGGGAGGGGATTAAATGGGTGGGTAGAGTCCGTGATAGCGGAGAGTGTCCATGGGCTGTGGGAGGTGATTAAATGAGTAGGTAGAGTCCGTGATAGGGGAGAGTGTACACGGGCTGTGGGAGGTGATTAAATGGGTGGGTAGAGTCCGTGATAGGGGAGAGTGTACACGGGCTGTGGGAGGAGATTAAATGGGTGGGTAGAGTCCGTGATAGGGGAGAGTGTACACGGGCTGTGGGAGGAGATTAAATGGGTGGGTAGAGTCCGTGATAGGGGAGAGTGTACATGGGCTGTGGGAGGAGATTAAATGGGTGGGGAGAGTCCGTGATAGGGGAGAGTGTACATGGGCTGTGAGAGGAGATTAAATGGGTGGGTAGAGTCCTTGATACGGGAGAGTGTCCATGGGCTGTGGGAGATTAAATGGGTGGGGAGAGTCCGTGATAGGGGAGAGTGTACACGGGCTGTGGGAGGAGATTAAATGGGTGGGTAGAGTCCTTGATACGGGAGAGTGTCCATGGGCTGTGGGAGATTAAATGGATGGGTAGAGTCCGTGATAGGGGAGAGTGTACATGGGCTGTGAGAGGAGATTAAATGGGTGGGTAGAGTCCTTGATAGGGGAGAGTGTACACGGGCTGTGGGAGGAGATTAAATGGGTGGGTAGAAATCGTGATAGGGGAGAGTGTACACGGGCTGTGGGAGGAGATTAAATGGGTGGGTAGAGTCCGTGATAGGGGAGAGTGTACATGGGCTGTGGGAGGAGATTAAATGGGTGGGTAGAGTCCGTGATAGGGGAGAGTGTACACGGGCTGTGGGAGGAGATTAAATGGGTGGGTAGAGTCCATGATAGGGGAGAGTGTACATGGGCTGTGGGAGGAGATTAAATGGGTGGGTAGAGTCCGTGATAGGGGAGAGTGTCCACGGGCTGTGGGAGGAGATTAAATGGGTGGGTAGAGTCCGTGATAGGGGAGAGTGTACACGGGCTGTGGGAGGAGATTAAATGGGTGGGTAGAGTCCGTGATAGGGGAGAGTGTCCATGGGCTGTGGGAGGAGATTAAATGGGTGGGTAGAGTCCGTGATAGGGGAGAGTGTCCATGGGCTGTGGGAGGAGATTAAATGGGTGGGTAGAGTCCATGATAGGGGAGAGTGTATATGGGCTGTGGGAGGAGATTAAATGGGTGGGTAGAGTCCGTGATAGGGGAGAGTGTCCATGGGCTGTGGGAGGAGATTAAATGGGTGGGTAGAGTCCGTGATAGGGGAGAGTGTACATGGGCTGTGGGAGGAGATTAAATGGGTGGGTAGAGTCCGTGATAGGGGAGAGTGTACATGGGCTGTGGGAGGAGATTAAATGGGTGGGTAGAGTCCGTGATAGGGGAGAGTGTACATTGGCTGTGGGAGGAGATTAAATGGGTGGGTAGAGTCCGTGATAGGGGAGAGTGTACACGGGCTGTGGGAGGAGATTAAATGGGTGGGTAGAGTCCGTGATAGTGGAGAGTGTACACGGGCTGTGGGAGGAGATTGAATGGGTGGGTAGAGTCCGTGGTAGGGGAGAGTGTACACGGGCTGTGGGAGGAGATTAAGTGGGTGGGTAGAGTCCGTGATAGTGGAGAGTGTACACGGGCTGTGGGAGGAGATTAAATGGGTGGGTAGTGTCCGTGATAGGGGAGAGTGTACATGGGCTGTGGGAGGAGATTAAATGGGTGGGTAGAGTCCGTGATAGGGGAGAGTGTCCATGGGCTGTGGGAGGAGATTAAATGGGTGGGTAGAGTCCGTGATAGGGAGAGTGTACATGGGCTGTGGGAGGAGATTAAATGGGTGGGTAGAGTCCGTGATAGGGAGAGTGTACATGGGCTGTGGGAGGAGATTAAATGGGTGGGTAGAGTCCGTGATAGGGGAGAGTGTACACGGGCTGTGGGAGGAGATTAAATGGGTGGGTAGAGTCGGTGATAGGGGAGAGTGTCCATGGGCTATGGGAGGAGATTAAATGGGTGGGAAGAGTCCGTGATAGGGGAGAGTGCACATGGGCTGTGGGAGGAGATTAAATGGGTGGGGAGAGTCCATGATAGGGGAGAGTGTCCATGGGCTGTGGGAGGAGATTAAATGGGTGGGTAGAGTCCGTGATAGGGGAGAGTGTACATGGGCTGTGGGAGGAGATTAAATGGGTGGGTAGAGTCTGTGATAGGGGAGAGTGACCATGGGCTGTGGGAGGAGATTAAATGGGTGGGTAGAGTCTGTGATAGCGGAGAGTGTCCATGGGGTGTGGGAGGAGATTAAATGGGTGGGTAGAGTCCGTGATAGGGGAGAGTGTGCATGGGCTGTGGGAGGAGATTGAATGGGTGGGTAGAGTCCATGATAGGGGAGAGTGTACACGGGCTGTGGGAGGAGATTAAATGGGTGGGTAGAGTCCATGACAGGGGAGAGTGTCCATGGGCTGTGGGAGGAGATCAAATGGGTGGGTAGAGTCCATGATAGGGGAGAGTGTACACGGGCTGTGGGAGGAGATTAAATGGGTGGGTAGAATCCATGATAGGGGAGAGTGTACACGGGCTGTGGGAGGAGATTAAATGGGTGGGTAGAGTCTGTGATAGGGGAGAGTGTACATGGGCTGTGGGAGGAGATTAAATGGGTGTGTAGAGTCCGTGATAGGGGAGAGTGTACACGGGCTGTGGGAGGAGATTAAATGGGTGGGTAGAGTCAGTGATAGAGGAGAGTGTACATGGGCTGTGGGAGGAGATTGAATGGGTGGGTAGAGTCCGTGATAGGGGAGAGTGTACATGGGCTGTGGGAGGAGATTAAATGGGTGGGTAGAGTCCATGATAGGGGAGAGTGTCCATGGGCTGTGGGAGGAGATCAAATGGGTGGGTAGAGGCCGTGATTGGGGAGAGTGTACATGGGCTGTGGGAGGAGATTAAATGGGTGGGTAGAGTCCATGACAGGGGAGAGTGTCCATGGGCTGTGGGAGGAGATCAAATGGGTGGGTAGAGTCCGTGATAGGGAAGAGTGTACATGGGCTGTGGGAGGAGATTAAATGGGTGGGTAGAGTCAGTGATAGGTGAGAGTGTACATGGGCTGTGGGAGGAGATTAAATGGGTGGGTAGGGTCTGTGATAGGGGAGAGTGTACACGGGCTGTGGGAGGAGATTAAATGGGTGGGTAGAGTCCATGATAGGGGAGAGTGTACACGGGCTGTGGGAGGAGATTAAATGGGTGGGTAGGGTCTGTGATAGGGGAGAGTGTACATGGGCTGTGGGAGGAGATTAAATGGGTGGGTAGAGTCCGTGATAGGGGAGAGTGTACATGGGCTGTGGGAGGAGATTAAATGGGTGGGTAGGGTCTGTGATAGGGGAGAATGTACATGGGCTGTGGGAGGAGATTAAATGGGTGGGTAGAGTCTGTGATAGCGGAGAGTGTACATGGGCTGTGGGAGGAGATTAAATGGGTGGGTAGAGTCCGTGATAGGGGAGAGTGTACACGGGCTGTGGGAGGAGATTAAATGGGTGGGTAGAGTCCGTGATAGGGGAGAGTGTACACGGGCTGTGGCAGGAGATTAAATGGGTGGGTAGAGTCCTTGATAGGGGAGAGTGTACACGGGCTGTGGGAGGAGATTAAATGGGTGGGTCGAGTCCGTGATAGGGAGAGTGTACATGGGCTGTGGGAGGAGATTAAATGGGTGGGTAGAGTCCGTGATAGGGGAGAGTGTCCATGGGCTGTGGGAGGAGATTAAATGGGTGGGTAGAGTCCGTGATAGGGGAGAGTGTACACGGGCTGTGGGAGGAGATTAAATGGGTGGGTAGAGTCCGTGATAGGGGAGAGTGTACACGGGCTGTGGGAGGAGATTAAATGGGTGGGTAGAGTCCGTGATAGGGGAGAGTGTCCATGGGCTGTGGGAGGAGATTAAATGGGTGGGTAGAGTCCGTGATAGGGGAGAGTGTACATGGGCTGTGGGAGGAGATTAAATGGGTGGGTAGAGTCCGTGATAGGGGAGAGTGTACATGGGCTGTGGGAGGAGATTAAATGGGTGGGTAGAGTCCGTGATAGGGCAGAGTGTACATGGACTGTGGGAGGAGATTAAATGGGTGGGTAGAGTCCGTGATAGGGGAGAGTGTACACGGGCTGTGGGAGGAGATTAAATGTGTGGGGAGAGTCCATGATAGGGGAGAGTGTCCATGGGCTGTGGGAGGAGATTAAATGGGTGGGGAGAGTCCGTGATAGGGGAGTGTGTACACGGGCTGTGGGAGGAGATTAAATGGGAGGGTAGAGTCTGTGATAGGGGAGAGTGTACATGGGCTGTGGGAGGAGATTAAATGGGTGGGTAGAGTCTGTGATAGGGGAGAGTGTACATGGGCTGTGGGAGGAGATTAAATGGGTGGGTAGAGTCTGTGATAGGGGAGAGTGTACACGGGCTGTGGGAGGAGATTAAATGGGTGGGTAGAGTCCGTGATAGGGGAGAGTGTCAATGGGCTGTGGGAGGGGATTAAATGGGTGGGTAGAGTCGGTGATAGGTGGAGAGTGTACATGGGCCTTGGGAGGAGATTAAATGGGTGGGTAGAGTCCGTGATAGGGGAGAGTGTCAATGGGCTGTGGGAGGGGATTAAATGGGTGGGTAGAGTCAGTGATAGAGGAGAGTGTCCACGGGCTGTGGGAGGAGATTAAATGGGTGGGTAGAGTCCGTGATAGGGGAGAGTGAACATGGGCTGTGGGAGGAGATTAAATGGGTGGGTAGAGTCAGTGATAGGTGAGAGTGTACTTGGGCTGTGGGAGGAGATTAAATGGGTGGGTAGAGTCCATGATAGGGGAGAGTGTACATGGGCTGTGGGAGGAGATTAAATGGGTGGGTAGAGTCCGTGATAGGGGAGAGTGTACATGGGCTGTGGGAGATTAAATGGGTGGATAGAGTCCGTGATAGGGGAGAGTGTACATGGGCTGTGGGAGGAGATTAAATGGGTGGGTAGAGTCCGTGATAGGGGAGAGTGTACATGGGCTGTGGGAGGAGATTAAATGGGTGGGTAGAGTCAGTGATAGGTGAGAGTGTACTTGGGCTGTGGGAGGAGATTAAATGGGTGGGTAGAGTCCGTGATAGGGGAGAGTGTACATGGGCTGTGGGAGATTAAATGGGTGGGTAGAGTCCATGATAGGGGAGAGTGTACATGGGCTGTGGGAGGAGATTAAATGGGTGGGTAGAGTCCGTGATAGGGGAGAGTGTACATGGGCTGTGGGAGGAGATTAAATGGGTGGGTAGAGTCAGTGATAGGTGAGAGTGTACATGGGCTGTGGGAGGAGATTAAATGGGTGGGTAGGGTCTGTGATAGGGGAGAATGTACATGGGCTGTGGGAGGAGATTAAATGGGTGGGTAGAGTCCGTGATAGGGGAGAGTGTACATGGGCTGTGGGAGGAGATTAAATGGGTGGGTAGAGTCCGTGATAGGGGAGAGTGTACACGGGCTGTGGGAGGAGATTGAATGGGTGGGTAGAGTCCGTGATAGGGGAGAGTGTACACGGGCTGTGGAAGGAGATTAAATGGGTGGGTAGAGTCTGTGATAGGGGAGAGTGTACATGGGCTGTGGGAGGAGATTAAATGGGTGGGTAGAGTCTGTGATAGGGGAGAGTGTACACGGGCTGTGGGAGGAGATTAAATGGGTGGGTAGAGTCCGTGATAGGGGAGAGTGTACATGGGCTGTGGGAGGAGATTAAATGGGTGGGGCGAGTCCGTGATAGGGGAGAGTGTACACGGGCTGTGGGAGGAGATTAAATGGATGGGTAGAGTCCGTGATAGGGGAGAGTGTACATGGGCTGTGGGAGGAGATTAAATGGATGGGTACAGTCCGTGATAGGAGAGAGTGTCCATGGGCTGTGGGAGGAGATTAAATGGGTGGGTAGAGTCCGTGATAGGGGAGAGTGTCCATGGGCTGTGGGAGGAGATTAAATGGGTGGGTAGAGTCCGTGATAGGGGAGAGTGTACATGGGCTGTGGGAGGGGATTAAATGGGTGGGTAGAGTCTGTGATAGGGGAGAGTGTACATGGGCTGTGGGAGGAGATTAAATGGGTGGGTAGAGTCCGTGATAGGGGAGAGTGTACACGGGCTGTGGGAGGAGATTAAATGGGCGGGTAGAGTCCATGATAGAGGAGAGTGTACATGGGCTGTGGGAGGAGATTAAATGGGTGGGTAGAGTCCGTGATAGGGGAGAGTGTACATGGGCTGTGGGAGGAGATTAAATGGGTGGGTAGAGTCTGTGATAGGGGAGAGTGTACACGGGCTGTGGGAGGAGATTAAATGGGTGGGTAGAGTCCATGATAGGGGAGAGTGTACATGGGCTGTGGGAGGAGATTAAATGGGTGGGTAGAGTCCGTGATAGGGGAGAGTGTCCATGGGCTGTGGGAGGAGATTAAATGGGTGGGTAGAGTGCGTGATAGGGGAGAGTGTACACGGGCTGTGGGAGGAGATTAAATGGGTGGGTAGAGTCCGTGATAGGGGAGAGTGTCCACGGGCTGTGGGAGGAGATTAAATGGGTGGGTAGAGTCCGTGATAGGGGAGAGTGTACACGGGCTGTGGGAGGAGATTAAATGGGTGGGTAGAGTCCGTGATAGGGGAGAGTGTACACGGGCTGTGGGAGGAGATTAAATGGGTGGGTAGAGTCTGTGATAGCGGAGAGTGTCCATGGGGTGTGGGAGGAGATTAAATGGGTGGGTAGAGTCCGTGATAGGGGAGAGTGTGCATGGGCTGTGGGAGGAGATTGAATGGGTGGGTAGAGTCCATGATAGGGGAGAGTGTACACGGGCTGTGGGAGGAGATTAAATGGGTGGGTAGAGTCCATGACAGGGGAGAGTGTCCATGGGCTGTGGGAGGAGATCAAATGGGTGGGTAGAGTCCATGATAGGGGAGAGTGTACACGGGCTGTGGGAGGAGATTAAATGGGTGGGTAGAATCCATGATAGGGGAGAGTGTACACGGGCTGTGGGAGGAGATTAAATGGGTGGGTAGAGTCTGTGATAGGGGAGAGTGTACATGGGCTGTGGGAGGAGATTAAATGGGTGTGTAGAGTCCGTGATAGGGGAGAGTGTACACGGGCTGTGGGAGGAGATTAAATGGGTGGGTAGAGTCAGTGATAGAGGAGAGTGTACATGGGCTGTGGGAGGAGATTGAATGGGTGGGTAGAGTCCGTGATAGGGGAGAGTGTACATGGGCTGTGGGAGGAGATTAAATGGGTGGGTAGAGTCCATGACAGGGGAGAGTGTCCATGGGCTGTGGGAGGAGATCAAATGGGTGGGTAGAGTCCGTGATAGGGAAGAGTGTACATGGGCTGTGGGAGGAGATTAAATGGGTGGGTAGAGTCAGTGATAGGTGAGAGTGTACATGGGCTGTGGGAGGAGATTAAATGGGTGGGTAGAGTCCATGACAGGGGAGAGTGTCCATGGGCTGTGGGAGGAGATCAAATGGGTGGGTAGAGTCCGTGATAGGGAAGAGTGTCCATGGACTGTGGGAGGAGATTAAATGGGTGGGTAGAGTCAGTGATAGGTGAGAGTGTACATGGGCTGTGGGAGGAGATTAAATGGGTGGGTAGAGTCTGTGATAGGGGAGAGTGTACACGGGCTGTGGGAGGAGATTAAATGGGTGGGTAGAGTCCATGATAGGGGAGAGTGTACACGGGCTGTGGGAGGAGATTAAATGGGTGGGTAGGGTCTGTGATAGGGGAGAGTGTACATGGGCTGTGGGAGGAGATTAAATGGGTGGGTAGAGTCCGTGATAGGGGAGAGTGTACATGGGCTGTGGGAGGAGATTAAATGGGTGGGTAGAGTCCGTGATAGGGGAGAGTGTACATGGGCTGTGGGAGGAGATTAAATGGGTGGGTAGAGTCAGTGATAGGTGAGAGTGTACATGGGCTGTGGGAGGAGATTAAATGGGTGGGTAGGGTCTGTGATAGGGGAGAATGTACATGGGCTGTGGGAGGAGATTAAATGGGTGGGTAGAGTCTGTGATAGCGGAGAGTGTACATGGGCTGTGGGAGGAGATTAAATGGGTGGGTAGAGTCCGTGATAGGGGAGAGTGTACACGGGCTGTGGGAGGAGATTAAATGGGTGGGTAGAGTCCGTGATAGGGGAGAGTGTACACGGGCTGTGGCAGGAGATTAAATGGGTGGGTAGAGTCCTTGATAGGGGAGAGTGTACACGGGCTGTGGGAGGAGATTAAATGGGTGGGTAGAGTCCGTGATAGGGAGAGTGTACATGGGCTGTGGGAGGAGATTAAATGGGTGGGTAGAGTCCGTGATAGGGGAGAGTGTCCATGGGCTGTGGGAGGAGATTAAATGGGTGGGTAGAGTCCGTGATAGGGGAGAGTGTACACGGGCTGTGGGAGGAGATTAAATGGGTGGGTAGAGTCCGTGATAGGGGAGAGTGTACACGGGCTGTGGGAGGAGATTAAATGGGTGGGTAGAGTCCGTGATAGGGGAGAGTGTCCATGGGCTGTGGGAGGAGATTAAATGGGTGGGTAGAGTCCGTGATAGGGGAGAGTGTACATGGGCTGTGGGAGGAGATTAAATGGGTGGGTAGAGTCCGTGATAGGGGAGAGTGTACATGGGCTGTGGGAGGAGATTAAATGGGTGGGTAGAGTCCGTGATAGGGCAGAGTGTACATGGACTGTGGGAGGAGATTAAATGGGTGGGTAGAGTCCGTGATAGGGGAGAGTGTACACGGGCTGTGGGAGGAGATTAAATGTGTGGGGAGAGTCCGTGATAGGGGAGAGTGTACACGGGCTGTGGGAGGAGATTAAATGGGTGGGGAGAGTCCGTGATAGGGGAGTGTGTACACGGGCTGTGGGAGGAGATTAAATGGGAGGGTAGAGTCTGTGATAGGGGAGAGTGTACATGGGCTGTGGGAGGAGATTAAATGGGTGGGTAGAGTCTGTGATAGGGGAGAGTGTCCATGGGCTGTGGGAGGAGATTAAATGGGTGGGGAGAGTCCGTGATAGGGGAGTGTGTACACGGGCTGTGGGAGGAGATTAAATGGGAGGGTAGAGTCTGTGATAGGGGAGAGTGTACATGGGCTGTGGGAGGAGATTAAATGGGTGGGTAGAGTCTGTGATAGGGGAGAGTGTACATGGGCTGTGGGAGGAGATTAAATGGGTGGGTAGAGTCTGTGATAGGGGAGAGTGTACACGGGCTGTGGGAGGAGATTAAATGGGTGGGTAGAGTCCGTGATAGGGGAGAGTGTCAATGGGCTGTGGGAGGGGATTAAATGGGTGGGTAGAGTCGGTGATAGGTGGAGAGTGTACATGGGCCTTGGGAGGAGATTAAATGGGTGGGTAGAGTCCGTGATAGGGG
The DNA here is from genome assembly GCF_052327205.1 of Somniosus microcephalus. Lineage (NCBI taxonomy): Eukaryota > Metazoa > Chordata > Chondrichthyes > Squaliformes > Somniosidae > Somniosus > Somniosus microcephalus. The sequence goes on from NW_028225184.1 coordinate 10,869,571, forward strand.
AGAGTGTCAATGGGCTGTGGGAGGGGATTAAATGGGTGGGTAGAGTCAGTGATAGAGGAGAGTGTCCACGGGCTGTGGGAGGAGATTAAATGGGTGGGTAGAGTCCGTGATAGGGGAGAGTGAACATGGGCTGTGGGAGGAGATTAAATGGGTGGGTAGAGTCAGTGATAGGTGAGAGTGTACTTGGGCTGTGGGAGGAGATTAAATGGGTGGGTAGAGTCCGTGATAGGGGAGAGTGTACATGGGCTGTGGGAGGACATTAAATGGGTGGGTAGAGTCCGTGATAGGGGAGAGTGTACATGGGCTGTGGGAGATTAAATGGGTGGATAGAGTCCGTGATAGGGGAGAGTGTACATGGGCTGTGGGAGGAGATTAAATGGGTGGGTAGAGTCCGTGATAGGGGAGAGTGTACATGGGCTGTGGGAGGAGATTAAATGGGTGGGTAGAGTCAGTGATAGGTGAGAGTGTACTTGGGCTGTGGGAGGAGATTAAATGGGTGGGTAGAGTCCGTGATAGGGGAGAGTGTACATGGGCTGTGGGAGATTAAATGGGTGGGTAGAGTCCATGATAGGGGAGAGTGTACATGGGCTGTGGGAGGAGATTAAATGGGTGGGTAGAGTCCGTGATAGGGGAGAGTGTACATGGGCTGTGGGAGGAGATTAAATGGGTGGGTAGAGTCAGTGATAGGTGAGAGTGTACATGGGCTGTGGGAGGAGATTAAATGGGTGGGTAGGGTCTGTGATAGGGGAGAATGTACATGGGCTGTGGGAGGAGATTAAATGGGTGGGTAGAGTCCGTGATAGGGGAGAGTGTACATGGGCTGTGGGAGGAGATTAAATGGGTGGGTAGAGTCCGTGATAGGGGAGAGTGTACACGGGCTGTGGGAGGAGATTGAATGGGTGGGTAGAGTCCGTGATAGGGGAGAGTGTACACGGGCTGTGGAAGGAGATTAAATGGGTGGGTAGAGTCTGTGATAGGGGAGAGTGTACATGGGCTGTGGGAGGAGATTAAATGGGTGGGTAGAGTCTGTGATAGGGGAGAGTGTACACGGGCTGTGGGAGGAGATTAAATGGGTGGGGCGAGTCCGTGATAGGGGAGAGTGTACACGGGCTGTGGGAGGAGATTAAATGGATGGGTAGAGTCCGTGATAGGGGAGAGTGTACATGGGCTGTGGGAGGAGATTAAATGGATGGGTAGAGTCCGTGATAGGAGAGAGTGTCCATGGGCTGTGGGAGGAGATTAAATGGGTGGGTAGAGTCCGTGATAGGGGAGAGTGTCCATGGGCTGTGGGAGGAGATTAAATGGGTGGGTAGAGTCCGTGATAGGGGAGAGTGTACATGGGCTGTGGGAGGGGATTAAATGGGTGGGTAGAGTCTGTGATAGGGGAGAGTGTACATGGGCTGTGGGAGGAGATTAAATGGGTGGGTAGAGTCCGTGATAGGGGAGAGTGTACACGGGCTGTGGGAGGAGATTAAATGGGCGGGTAGAGTCCATGATAGAGGAGAGTGTACATGGGCTGTGGGAGGAGATTAAATGGGTGGGTAGAGTCCGTGATAGGGGAGAGTGTACATGGGCTGTGGGAGGAGATTAAATGGGTGGGTAGAGTCTGTGATAGGGGAGAGTGTACACGGGCTGTGGGAGGAGATTAAATGGGTGGGTAGAGTCCATGATAGGGGAGAGTGTCCATGGGCTGTGGGAGGAGATTAAATGGGTGGGTAGAGTGCGTGATAGGGGAGAGTGTACACGGGCTGTGGGAGGAGATTAAATGGGTGGGTAGAGTCCGTGATAGGGGAGAGTGTCCATGGGCTGTGGGAGGAGATTAAATGGGTGGGTAGAGTCCGTGATAGGGGAGAGTGTACACGGGCTGTGGGAGGAGATTAAATGGGTGGGTAGAGTCCGTGATAGGGGAGAGTGTACACGGGCTGTGGGAGGAGATTAAATGGGTGGGTAGAGTCCGTGATAGGGGAGAGTGTACACGGGCTGTGGGAGGAGATTAAATGGGTGGGTAGAGTCCGTGATAGGGGAGAGTGTACACGGGCTGTGGGAGGAGATTAAATGGGTGGGTAGAGTCCGTGATAGGGGAGAGTGTACACGGGCTGTGGGAGGAGATTAAATGGGTGGGTAGAGTCCGTGATAGGGGAGAGTGTACACGGGCTGTGGGAGGAGATTAAATGGGTGGGTAGAGTCCGTGATAGGGGAGAGTGTACACGGGCTGTGGGAGGAGATTAAATGGGTGGGTAGAGTCCGTGATAGGGGAGAGTGTACACGGGCTGTGGGAGGAGATTAAATGGGTGGGTAGAGTCCGTGATAGGGGAGAGTGTACACGGGCTGTGGGAGGAGATTAAATGGGTGGGTAGAGTCCGTGATAGGGGAGAGTGTACACGGGCTGTGGGAGGAGATTAAATGGGTGGGTAGAGTCCGTGATAGGGGAGAGTGTACACGGGCTGTGGGAGGAGATTAAATGGGTGGGTAGAGTCCGTGATAGGGGAGAGTGTACATGGGCTGTGGGAGGAGATTGAATGGGTGGGGAGAGTCCGTGATAGGGGAGAGTGTCCATGGGCTGTGGGAGGAGATTAAATGGGTGGGTAGAGTCCGTGATAGGGGAGAGTGTACATGGGCTGTGGGAGGAGATTAAATGGGTGGGTAGAGTCCATGATAGGGGAGAGTGTACATGGGCTGTGGGAGGAGATTAAATGGGTGGGGCGAGTCCATGATAGGGGAGAGTGTACACGGGCTGTGGGAGGAGATTGAATGGGTGGGGCGAGTCCATGATAGGGGAAAGGATACAAGGATTGGGGAGGGGTTGAATGTAATGGTTTGTTGAACCTTTTCTCCTCCATTCCCTTCTCCAACAGCCTCCTACAGCGAGCCCCAGGTTTCCTGCTCTCCAGCCGAACCCAGCCTTGACGGCCCAATGGTCAACCTGACCTGCCATGTCACGGGGGGTTTCCCGCAGTCGGAGGCGCGTTGGCAGTGGTTGAACGGGAGCTGGTACCCGGGGGAGGTCGAGAACCTCTTGAAGGAAGAGTCCGACGGGAGCTTCAACCTGTGGAGCTCGCTGGAAGTACCGCCCGGGCAAGCATCGATGCTGAGGTGCCTGATCGAGAACAGGAGGTTGAACCAAACATTGGCCAGCCAGGAAGCATGTGGGGGCGACCTGGCTCGAGGCACAGACACTTGGACAGCCAGCGGGTCGACCTGCCGTAGAGAGTGCCAACCCCACCCTGAAGGTAAGCATGCAGGTGCAGCAGGCAGTTAAGAAGGCAAATGGCATGTTGGCCTTCGTAGCGAGAGGGTTCGAGTACAGGAACAAGGATGTCTTGCTGCAGTTGCACAGGGCCTTGGTGAGACCACACCTTGAGTATTGTGTGCAGTTTTGGTCGCCTTATCTGAGGAAGGATGTTCGGGCCATGGAGGGAGTGCAGCGAAGATTCACCAGACTGATACCTGGGATGGCAGGAATGACTTATGAAACATAGAAACACAGAAAATAGGAGCAGGAGTAGGCCATTCGGCCCCTCGAGCCTGCTCCGCCATTCAATGAGATCATGGCTGATCATCCAAATTCAGTACCCTGTCCCTTCCTTCTCCCCATATCCCTTGATCCCTTTAGCCTCAAGAAATATATCCAACTCCTTCTTGAATATATTTAATGAATTGGCCTCCACTGCCTTCTGTGGTAGAGAATTCCACAGGTTCACCACTCTCTGGGTGAAGAAATTCCTCCTCATCTCAGTCCTAAATGGCTTACCCCTTATCCTTAGACTGTGACCCCTGGTTCTGGACTCCCCGACCATCGGGAACATCCTTCCTGCATCTAGTCTGTCTAGTCCTGTTAGAATTTTATAAGTTTCAATGAGATCCCCTCTCATTCTTCTAAACTCTAGCGAGTATAAGCCCAATCGACCCAATCTCTCCTCATACGTCATTCCTGCCATCCCAGGTATCAGCCTGGTGAATCTTCGCTGCACACTCTCCATGGCAAGAACATCCTTCCTCAGAAAAGGCGACCAAAACTGCACACAATACTCAAGATGTGGTCTCACCAAGGCCCTGTACAACTGCAGCAAGACATCCTTGTTCCCAACTCAAACCCTCTCGCTACGAAGGACAACATTGGCTCCTGGTCTGGCAACGCCTCGATTTCAAAATTATCATTCTTGTTTTCAAATCCCTCCATGGGCACCTCGCTCCCCTCCCTATCTCTGTAACCTCCTCCAGCCCCGACATCCCTCCCTATCTCTGTAACCTCCTCCAGCCCCTACACCCCTCCCTATCGCTGTAACCTCCTCCAGCCCCTACACCCCTCCCTATCTCTGTAACCTCCTCCAGCCCCTACACCCCTCCCTACCTCTGTAACCTCCTCCAGCCCCTACACCCCTCCCTATCTCTGTAACCTCCTCCAGCCCCTACACACCTCCCAATCTCTGTAACCTCCTCCAGCCCCTACACCCCTCCCTATCTCTGTAACCTCCTCCAGCCCCTACACACCTCCCAATCTCTGTAACCTCCTCCAGCCCCTACACCCCTCCCTATCTCTGTAACCTCCTCCAGCCCCTACACCCCTCCCTATCTCTGTAACCTCCTCCAGCCCCAACAACCCTCCCTATCTCTGTAACCTCCTCAAGCACCTACACCCCTCCCCATCTCTGTAACCTCCTCCAGCCCTACAACCCTCCCAATCTCTGTAACCGCCTCCAGCCCCTACAACCCTCCCTGTCTCTGTAACCTCCTCCAGCCCCTACACCCCTCTGTATCTCTGTAAACTCCTCCAGCCCCTGCACCCCTCCCTATCTCTGTAACCTCCTCCAGCCCCTACACCCCTCTGTATCTCTGTAAACTCCTCCAGCCCCTACACCCCTCCCTATCTCTGTAACCTCCTCCAGCCCCTACACCCCTCCCTATCTCTGTAACCTCCTCCAGCCCCGACACCCCTCCCTATCTCTGTAACCTCCTCCAGCCCCTACAACCCTCCCGATCTCTGTAACCTCCTCCAGCCCCGACATTCCTCCCTATCTCTGTAACCTCCTCCAGCCCCTACATTCCTCCCGATCTCTGTAACCTCCTCCAGCCCTACAACCCTCCCTATCTCTGTAACCTCCTCCAGCCCCTACACCCCTCCCTCTCTCTGGAACCTCCTCCAGCCCCTACACCCCTCCCTATCTCTGTAACCTCCTCCAGCCCCTACACCCCTCCCTATCTCTGTAACCTCCTCCAGCCCCGACAGCCCTCCCGATCTCTGCAACCTCCTCCAGCCCCAACACCCCTCCCTATCTCTGTAACCTCCTCCAGCCCCTACACCCTCCCTATCTCTGTAACCTCCTCCAGCCCCTGCAACCCTCCCGATCTCTGCAACCTCCTCCAGCCCCAACGCCCCTCCCTATCTCTGTAACCTCCTCCAGCCCCTACACCCCTCCCTATCTCTGTAACCTCCTCCAGCCCCTACACCCCTCCCTATCTCTGTAACCTCCTGCAGCCCTACAACCCTCCCTATCTCTGTAACCTCTTCCAGCCCCTACAACCCTCCGAGATCTCTGCGCTCCTCCAATTCTGGCCTCTTGAGCATCCCCCGATTTCCATCGCTCCACCATTGGCGGCCGTGCCTTCAGCTGCCTGGGCCCCGAGCTCTGGAATTCCCTCCCTAAACCTCTCCACCTCTCTCTCCTCCTTTAAGACGCTCCTTAAAACCGACCTCTTTGACCCAGCTTTTGCTCACCTGTCCTAATATCTCCTGATGTGGCTCGGTGTCAAATTCTGTCTGATAATTGCTCCTGTGAAGCACACTGGGACGTTTTACTACGATAAAGGCGCTATATAAATGCACGTTGAGGATCGACAATTTTTGACCCAAGTTTATTGAAGACCTGAAACTCCTCACCTCCCAAACTGTGGGAACTCCTCACCCCCCAAACTGTGGGGACTCCTCACCTCCCAAACTGTGGGGACTCCTCACCTCCCAAACTGTGGGGGCTCCTCACCCCCCAAACTGTGGGGGCTCCTCACCCCCCAAACTGTGGGGACTCCTCACCCCCCAAACTGTGGGGACTCCTCACCCCCCAAACTGTGGGGACTCCTCACCCCCCAAACTGTGGGGACTCCTCACCCCCCAAACTGTGGGACTCCTCACCCCCCAAACTGTGGGGACTCCTGACCTCCCCAAACTGTGGGGACTCCTCACCCCCCAAACTGTGGGGACTCCTCACCCCCCAAACTGTGGGGACTCCTCACCCCCCAAACTGTGGGGACTCCTCACCTCCCAAACTGTGGGGACTCCTCACCTCCCAAACTGTGGGGACTCCTCACCTCCCAAACTGTGGGGACTCCTCACCTCCCAAACTGTGGGACTCCTCACCCCCCAAACTGTGGGGACTCCTCACCTCCCAAACTGTGGGACTCCTCACCCCCCAAACTGTGGGGACTCCTCACCCCCCAAACTGTGGGGACTCCTCACCCCCCAAACTGTGGGGACTCCTCACCCCCCAAACTGTGGGGACTCCTCACCTCCCAAACTGTGGGGACTCCTCACCTCCCAAACTGTGGGGACTCCTCACCCCCCAAACTGTGGGGACTCCTCACCCCCAAACTGTGGGGACTCCTCACCTCCCAAACTATGGGGACTCCTCACACCCCAAACTCTGGGGTCTCCTCGCCTCCCAAACTGTGAGGACTCCTCACCCCCCAAACTGTGGGGACTCCTCACCCCCCAAACTGTGGGGACTCCTCACCTCCCAAACTGTGGGGACTCCTCACCTCCCAAACTGTGGAGACTCCTCACCTCCCAAACTGTGGGGACTCCTCACCTCCCAAACTGTGGGGACTCCTCACCTCCCAAACTGTGGGGACTCCTCACCTCCCAAACTGTGGGGACTCCTCACCTCCCAAACTGTGGGGACTCCTCACCTCCCCAAGCTGTGGGGACTCCTCACCTCCCAAACTCTGGGGGCTCCTCACCCCCCAAACTGTGGGGACTCCTCACCTCCCAAACTGTGGGGACTCCTCACCCCCCAAACTGTGGGGACACCTCACCTCCCAAACTGTGGGGACTCCTCACCTCCCAAACTGTGGGGACTCCTCACCTCCCAAACTGTGGGACTCCTCACCCCCCAAACTGTGGGGACTCCTCACCTCCCAAACTGTGGGGACTCCTCACCCCCCAAACTGTGGGGACTCCTCACCTCCCAAACTGTGGGGACTCCTCACCTCCCAAACTGTGGGGACTCCTCACCTCCCAAACTGTGGGGACTCCTCACCTCCCAAACTGTGGGGACTCCTCACCTCCCAAACTGTGGGGACTCCTCACCTCCCCAAGCTGTGGGGACTCCTCACCTCCCAAACTCTGGGGGCTCCTCACCCCCCAAACTGTGGGGACTCCTCACCTCCCAAACTGTGGGGACTCCTCACCCCCCAAACTGTGGGGACACCTCACCTCCCAAACTGTGGGGACTCCTCACCTCCCAAACTGTGGGGACTCCTCACCTCCCAAACTGTGGGACTCCTCACCCCCCAAACTGTGGGGACTCCTCACCTCCCAAACTGTGGGGACTCCTCACCCCCCAAACTGTGGGGACTCCTCACCCCCCAAACTGTGGGGACTCCTCACCCCCCAAACTGTGGGGACTCCTAACCCCCCAAACTGTGGGGACTCCTCACCTCCAAGTGATGTCCCTCAGTCCTTCAGTTCCTGGTCACAATGTCGTTATGCTGCCGCACGCTTTGATTAAATCTCTCTGCCCATCCCTCACCATCCTCGCTCTGTTACTCTTACAGGTTCTCCGCCACGGTCCAGGCTCAGATTCGGACTTGTTGGGACGGCTGTGGCCATCGCGGTGGGCTTCCCTCTCCTCGTCTTTCTCTCCCGCTGCCGAAGGAGGTTCGCTGTCTGAGAAAAGGTGCCAAGATGCAGGAGCGGGAACTCGAATCGCCCGTTCATAGCATGGACTAACCTTAATGTTTCTGCAGAATGCTGAATTTTGCACGTGTGTTCATGATGGATTAATGCTCACACAATCATTGATCAATGTGTGTGTGCGGGAGTTTGAACAGGCTCCTGGTCTCTGATCTAACAGTGTGTGTGCAGAAGTCTGAATGCTATATAGGGGCTGAGAGGAACCGAGTGCGGTTCGATGCAGGACTAATTTAAGTCATAGTCATCCAGTTAAACATCACAGAAAGAGGCCCTTCGGCCCATCGTGTCCGCGCCGGCCATCAAGCCCTGTCTATTCTAATCCCATTTCCCAGCGCTTGGTCCGTAGCCTTGCATGCTATGGCGTTTCATCTAAATGCTTCTTGAATGTTGTGAGGGTTCCTGCCTCGACCACCCTTTCAGGCAGTGAGTTCCACATTCCAACCACCCTCTGGGTGAAAAACGTTTTCCTCAAATCCTCTCTAAACCTCCTGCCCCTTACCCTGAAACTATGCCCCCTGGTTATTGGCCCCTCTACTAAAGGGGAAAAGTTCCTTTCTATCTACCCTATCTATGCCCCTCATAATTTTGTACACCTCAATCAGGTCCCCCCATCAGCCTTCTCTGCTCTAAGGAAAACAACCCCAGCCTGTCCAGTCTCTCTTCATAGCTGAAGCGCTCCATCCCAGGTAACATCCTGGTGAATCTCCTCTGCACCCTCTCCAATGCAATCACATCCCTCCTATAGTGAGGCGACCAGAACTGCACACAGTACTCCAGCTGTGGCCTAACTAGCGTTTTGTACAGCTCCATCACAACTCCCCTGCTCTTATATTCTATGCCTCGGCTAATGAAGGCAAGTATCCCCAATGCCTTTTTAACCACCTTATCTACCCGTCCTGCTGCCTTCAGGGATCTATGTACATGCACACCTAGGTCCCTCTGATCCTCTGTCCTTCTTAGGGTCCTACCATTCATTGAATATTCCCTTGCCTTATTATGCATCACCTCAAACTTTTCAGGGTAGCTCATTCGAAAAGCCAACTAGCCGGACAGATCACGTGGCACGTTTGTAGTTGAATTGAGTGACTCGACTGCAGGTGATCCATGAACTGTTACCATAACCTCCTTACTTTTGGACTCTATGACTCGATTTATAAAGCCTAGGATCCCGAATGCTTTTTGTAACTGCTTTCTCAGCTTGCCCAGCCACCTGCAGAGACTTGTGTACGTACATCCGCGAGGTCTCTCTGTTCCTGCGCTCCCTTTAGAATTGTACCATTTCGTTCATATTGCTTCTGTATGAATGATTTTGTAACATGTTTTGTCTCCTTTTGTGGGAACAGGAGGAGGCCATTCAGCCCCTCGAGCCTGTTACACAGGAACAGGAGGAGGCCCATTCAGCCCCCTCGAGCCTGTTACACAGGAACAGGAGGAGGCCCATTCAGCCCCCTCGAGCCTGTTACACAGGAACAGGAGGAGGCCCATTCAGCCCCCTCGAGCCTGTTACACAGGAACAGGAGGAGGCCCATTCAGCCCCTCGAGCCTGTTACACAGGAACAGGAGGAGGCCCATTCAGCCCCTCGAGCCTGTTACACAGGAACAGGAGGAGGCCCATTCAGCCCCTCGAGCATGTTACACAGGAACAGGAGGAGGCCCATCCACCACCTTAAACATTCACTCCCTCCACCACCGGCGCACCGCGGCTGCAGTGTGGACCATCTACAAGGTGCACTGCAGCAACTCGCCAAGGCTTCTTCGGCAGCACCTCCCAAACACGCGACCTCTTCCACCTAGAAGGACAAGGGGCAGCAGGCGCGCGGGAACACCACCGCCTCCAAGTTCCCCTCCAAGTCACAAACACCATCCCGACTTGGAAATATATCGGCCGTTCCTTCATCGTCGCTGGGTCCAAATCCTGGAACTCCCTCCCTAACAGCACTGTGGGAGTACCTTCACCACACAGGACTGCAGCGGTTCAAGAAGGCGGCCCACCACCACCTTCTCAAGCGGCAACTAGGGATGGGCAATAAATGCTGGCGTTGCCAGCGACGCCCACATCCCATAAACAATTTTTTAAAAAGTGGCTAAAGAATATCGGCACTGCAGTCAAAGGAAGGAGGGGCCTGGCTCGTCGTTTCGCTTAGGAGGACCTACAATCAACCCTGGACTGATCATCCGCGGGTGATTGTATGTATGATTCCTTGTAACATTATTGATCTACTGCTCTAATAGTGGTTAGGGTTTGGTATCTGTCTTAGGAACAATAAACGGTTCAAGACAGAACCTGTGTGTCTGGTGTAATTTCTCACGAGTCTCAAGTCCGAACTCTAGAACCTGCTGGATGGGCCGAAGGGCATGCTTTGGCGCCGTGTTGGCACATAAGTAGGAGCAGGAGTAGGCCATACGGCCCCTCGGGCCTGCTCCGCCATTCAATAGGATCATGGCTGATCCGAATCTAGACTCACGTCCACTTCCCTGCCCTCTCCCCGTAACTCCTAATTCCCTTATCAGCTAGGAAACTGTCGATCTCCATTTTAAATCTATTTAATGTCGCAGCTTCCACAGCTCCGTGGGGTAGCAAATTCCATAGATTTACTACCCTCTGAGTGAAGAAGTTTCTCCTCATCTCAGTTTTGAAAGGGCAGCCCCTTATTCTAAGATTATGCCCCCTAGTTCTAGTCTCACCCATCAGTGGAAACATCCTCACCGCATCCACCCGATCAAGCCCCCTCGATACAAAGATGGGAGGGAAAGCAGTGAGTGAGGAGGACATAAAAAACCTGCAAAAGGACATAGACAGGCTAAGTGAGTGGGCAGAGATTTGGCAGATGCAATATAATGTGGGAAAGTGTGAGGTTATGCACTTTGGCAGAAAAAAATCAAAGAGCAAGTTATTATCTAAATGGAGAGAAACTGCAAAGTGCTACAGTGCAAAGGGATCTGGGGGTCCTGGTGCATGAAACACAGAAGGTTAGTATGCAGGTGCAGCAGGTGATCAGGAAGGCCAATGGAATCTTGGCTTTTATTGCAAGGGGGATGGAGTATAAAAGCAGGGAAGTCTTGCTGCAGTTATACAGGGTACTGGTGAGGCCACACCTGGAATACTGCGTGCAGTTTTGGTTTCCATATTTAAGAAAAGATATACTTGCTCTCGAGGCGGTTCAGAGAAGGTTCACTCGGTTGATTCCGGAGATGAGGGGGTTGACGTTATGAGGAAAGGTTGAGTAGGTTGGGACTCTAGTTGTTAAGTATGTGTATTGTATTGAACAATTAACACAAAGACTTAAACGTATAACTCAAACAGGTCTTTACTGGTTGGAGGTAGGGACTATACATAGGTCTTTACTTCATGCCCACAGGCGGGAACTGAGGGGGATCAGTACCCACAGTACTATTTATACCCCTATGGCCAGGAGTGGTACTGCGTATCACTACGCCCAACAATCTTCAACGTCCTGTCTGTGGACGAAGCCGCCGTGGAATAACTGCCGCAGGGTAAGAACCTGACTCGTCGCCAGTGTTAAGTATGTGTATTGTATTGAACAATTAACACAAAGACTTAAACGTATAACTCAAACAGGTCTTTACTGGTTGGAGGTAGGGACTATACATAGGTCTTTACTTCATGCCCACAGGCGGGAACTGAGGGGGATCAGTACCCACAGTACTATTTATACCCCTATGGCCAGGAGTGGTACTGCGTATCACTACGCCCAACAAGTAGTGCAGTCCTGTCCATAGGTTCAAAGTAGCACACATATTACATACACAACACTAGTCATTGGAGTTCAGAAGAATGAGGGGCGATCTTATCGAAACATATAAGATTGTGAGGGGGCTTGATCGGGTGGATGCGGGGAGGATGTTTCCACTGATGGGTGAGACTAGAACTAGGGGGCATAATCTTAGAATAAGGGGCTGCCCTTTCAAAACTGAGATGAGGAGAAACTTCTTCACTCAGAGGGTAGTAAATCTATGGAATTTGCTACCCCAGAGCTGTGGAAGCTGCGACATTAAACACATTTAAAATGGAGATAGACAGTTTCCTAGCTGATAAGGGGATTAGGGGTTACGGGGAGAGGGCAGGGAAGTGGACGTGAGTCTAGGTTCGGATCAGCCATGATCGTATTGAATGGCGGAGCAGGCCCGAGGGGCCGTATGGCCTACTCCTGCTCCTACTTCTTATGTTCTTATGAGATCGCCTCTCATTCTTCTGAACTCCAATGAGTAGAGTCCCAACTGTTTTGATTTCTTTTTGGGTTCAATAAAGACTCATTTCTGAAAGAGAATGTTGTTTAATCTAAAGTCTTGTTCCAGACTTTCTACAGTTTTTTACAGAACACACTATGCTGTGATGCATCTAGAAAGAAACTGAAAGTAAAACCCCTCTGGACTGCTTGTCTCTCACATGACCTCTGCTGGTCAGGCACAAGTAATCAAAAACACAGACAAATATGCTGTAAGGCATAATTAATCAAACACAGACAAATATCATCACTATTTGCTGATATCATTACGCCAACCTACTCAACCTTTCCTCATACGTCAACCCCCTCATCTCCGGAATCAACCGAGTGAACCTTCTCTGAACCGCCTCGAGAGCAAGTATATCTTTTCTTAAATATGGAAACCAAAACTGTACGCAGTACTCCAGGTGTGGCCTCACCAATACCCTGTATAACTGCAGCAAGACTTCCCTGTTTTTATACTCCATCCCCCTTGCAATCAAAGCCAAGATTCCATTGGCCTTCCTGATCACCTGCTGCACCTGCATACTAACCTTCTGTGTTTCATGCACCAGGACCCCCAGATCTGGGTTAGGTCGGTCGCACTCCTGAAATCAAGCACTACACTCCCACCCACATCGGCTTCGAGTCTTTATTGAGGTCTTTAAACTTCTGCGCAGTGCCCCGCAGATAAAGCTCTCAAACATCAGCCCGGGCTCAGGCCGTGAGCCTCTCGACGGATTTCTGGGCCTGATAAATACAGTCATTCACCGAGACACCCTGGTACGAGGCCCCGATCAGGGTCAGGGGCAACCGGTGACGGTCGACGAATTCGAAAATACAGTCTGCAGAAAGAGAGAGAGGGAGAGAGAATTTCTACACAGGATCGGGGGTCGAAGCCATCCCTCAGTCTCATCTTCTCCAATCCCACCTTCTCCCCAATCCCCCAATCCCACCTTCTCCAATCCCACCTTCTCCCCAATCCCTCAACCCCACCTACCCACCTTCTCCCCAATCCCTCAACCCCACCTACCCACCTTCTCCCCAATCCCACAACCCCACCTACCCACCTTCTCCCCAATCCCTCAACCCCACCCACCCACCTTCTCCCCAATCCCCCAACCCCACCTATCCACCTTCTCCCCAGTTCCTCAACCCCACCTACCCACCTTCTCCCCAATCCCTCAACCCCACCTACCCACCTTCTCCCCAATCCCTCAACCCCACCCACCCACCTTCTCCCCAATCCCTCAACCCCACCTGCTCCCCAATCCCCCAACCCCACTTCTCCCCAATCCCTCAACCCCACCTTCTCCATAATCCCTCAACCCCACCCACCCACCTTCTCCCCAATCCCACAACCCCACCAACCCACCTTCCCCCCAATCCCTCAACCCCACCTACCCACCTTCTCCCCAATCCCTCAACCCCACCTACCCACCTTCTCCCCAATCCCTCAACCCCACCCACCCACCCTCTCCCCAATCCCTCAACCCCACCTACCCACCTTCTCCCCAATCCCTCAACCCCACCTACCCACCTTCTCCCCAATCCCTCAACCCCACCAACCCACCTTCTCCCCAATCCCTCAACCCCACCTACCCACCTTCTCCCCAATCCCTCAACCCCACCTTCTCCATGATCCCTCAACCCCACCTACCCACCTTCCCCCCAATCCCACCTACCCACCTTCTCCCCAATCCCTCAACCCCACCTACCCACCTTCTCCCCAATCCCTCAACCCCACCTACCCACCTTCTCCCCAATCCCTCAACCCCACCTACCCACCTTCTCCCCAATCCCACAACCCCACCGACAAACCTTCTCCCCAATCCCTCAACCCCACCTTCTCCATAATCCCTCAACCCCACCTGCCCACCTTCTCCCCAATCCCTCAACCCCACCTACCCACCTTCTCCCCAATCCCTCAACCCCACCTACCCACCTTCTCCCCAATCCCTCAACCCCACCAACCCACCTTCTCCCCAATCCCTCAACCCCACCTACCCACCTTCTCCCCAATCCCTCAACCCCACCTTCTCCATGATCCCTCAACCCCACCTACCCACCTTCCCCCCAATCCCACCTACCCACCTTCTCCCCAATCCCGCAACCCCACCTACCCACCTTCTCCCCAATCCCTCAACCCCACCTACCCACCTTCTCCCCAATCCCTCAACCCCACCTACCCACCTTCTCCCCAATCCCACAACCCCACCGACAAACCTTCTCCCCAATCCCTCAACCCCACCTTCTCCATAATCCCTCAACCCCACCTGCCCACCTTCTCCCCAATCCCTCAACCCCACCTACCCACCTTCTCCCCAATCCCTCAACCCTACCAACAACAACGTGCATTTATATAGCGCCTTTAACGGAGTAAAGCATCCCAAGGCGCTTCACAGGAGCGATTATCAAACAGAATTTGACACGGAGCCACATCAGGAGATATTAGGACAGGTGACCAAAAGCTGGGTCAAAGAGGTCGGTTTTAAGGAGCGTCTTAAAGGAGGAGAGAGAGGCGGAGAGGTTTAGGGAGGGAATTCCAGAGCTCGGGGCCCAGGCAGCTGAAGGCACGGCCGCCAATGGTGGAGCGATGGAAATCGGGGGATGCTCGAGAGGCCAGAATTGGAGGAGCGCAGAGATCTCGGAGGGTTTGTAGGAGCTGGAGGAGGTTACAGAGATAGGGAGGGGTGTAGGGCTGGAGGAGGTTACAGAGATAGGGAGGGGTGTAGGAGGTTACAGAGATAGGGAGGGGTGTAGGGCTGGAGGAGGTTACAGAGATAGGGAGGGGTGTAGGGCTGGAGGAGGTTACAGAGATAGGGAGGGGTGTAGGAGGTTACAGACATAGGGAGGGGTGTAGGGCTGGAGGAGGTTGCAGAGATAGGGAGGGGTGTAGGGGCTGGAGGAGGTTACAGAGATAGGGAGGGTTGAAGGGGCTGGAGGAGGTTACAGAGATAGGGAGGGGTGTAGGGGCTGGAGGAGGTTACAGAGATAGGGAGGGGTGTAGGGGCTGGAGGAGGTTACAGAGATAGGGAGGGTTGTAGGGGCTGGAGGAGGTTACAGAGATAGGGATAGTTGTAGGGCTGAAGGGGGTTACAGAGATAGGGAGGGGTGTAGAGGCTGGAGGAGGTTACAGAGATAGGGAGGGGTGTAGGGGCTGGAGGAGGTTACAGAGATAGGGAGGGGTGTAGGGGCTGGAGGAGGTTACAGAGATAGGGAGGGTTGTAGGGGCTGGAGGAGGTTACAGAGATAGGGAGGGGTGTAGGGGCTGGAGGAGATTACAGAGATAGGGAGGGGTGCAGGGGCTGGAGGAGGTTACAGAGATAGGGAGGGTTGTAGGGGCTGGAGGAGGTTACAGAGATAGGGAGGGTTGTAGGGGCTGGAGGAGGTTACAGAGATAGCGAGGGGTGTAGGGGCTGGAGGAGTTTACAGAGATAGGGAGGGTTGTAGGGACTGGAGGAGGTTACAGAGATAGGGAGGGGTGTAGGGGCTGGAGGAGGTTACAGAGATAGGGAGGGGTGTCGGGGCTGGAGGAGGTTACAGAGATAGGGAGGGGTGTAGGGGCTGGAGGAGGTTACAGAGATAGGGAGGGGTGTAGGGGCTGGAGGAGGTTACAGAGATAGGGAGGGTTGTAGGGGCTGGAGGAGGTTACAGAGATAGGGAGGTGTGTAGGGGGCTGGAGGAGTTTACAGAGATAGGGAGGGGTGTAGGGGCTGGAGGAGGTTACAGAGATAGGGAGGGGTGTAGGGGCTGGAGGAGGTTACAGAGATAGGAAGGGGTGTAGGGGCTGGAGGAGGTTACAGAGATAGGGAGAGGTGTAGGGGCTGGAGGAGGTTACAGAGATAGGAAGGGGTGTAGGGGCTGGAGGAGGTTACAGAGATAGGGAGGGGTGTAGGGTCTGGAGGAGGTTACAGAGATAGGGAGGGTTGTAGGGGTTGGAGGAGGTTACAGAGATAGGGAGGGTTGTAGGGGCTGGAGGAGGTTACAGAGATAGGGAGGGATGTCGGGGCTGGAGGAGATTACAGAGATAGGGAGGGGTGTAGGGGCTGGAGGAGGTTACAGAGATAGGGAGGTGTGTCGGGGCTGGAGGAGGTTACAGAGATAGGGAGGGTTGTAGGGGCTGGAGCAGGTTACAGAGATAGGGAGGGGTGTAGGGGCTGGAGGAGATTACAGGGATAGGGAGGGGTGTAGGGTCTGGAGCAGTTTACAGAGATAGGGAGGGGTGTAGGGGCTGGAGGAGGTTACAGAGATAGGAAGGGGTGTAGGGGCTGGAGGAGGTTACAGAGATAGGAAGGGTTGTAGGGGCTGGAGGAGATTACAGAGATAGGGAGGGGTGTAGGGGCTGGAGGAGATTACAGAGATAGGGAGGGTTGTCGGGGCTGTAGGAGGTTACAGAGATAGGGAGGGGTGTAGGGGCTGGAGGAGATTACAGAGATAGGGAGGGGTGTCGGGGCTGGAGGAGGTTACAGAGATAGGGAGGGGTGTCGGGGCTGGAGGAGGTTACAGAGATAGGGAGGGGTGTAGGGGCTGGAGGAGGTTACAGAGATAGGGAGGGAGCGAGGGGGCCATGGAGGGATTTGCAAACAAGGATGAGAATTTGAAAATCGAGGTGTTGCCGGACCGGGCGCCAATGTGGGTCAGCGAGCACAGGGGGTGATGGGTGAACGGGGCTCGGGACGAGTTAGGACACGGGGCAGTCGAGGTTTGGATGAGCTCGAGTTTTCGCAGGGTGGAATGCGGGAGGCTGGGCGATGTTACGGAGGTGGAAGTTGGCGGTTATGGTGACGGAGAGGATGTGTGGTCGGAAGCTCATTTCAGGGTCAAATATGACTCGAAGGTTGCGAACAGTGCGGTTCAGCCTCAGGCAGATGTTGGGGAGAGGGATGGAGTCAATGGCTCGGGAACGGAGTTGGTGTTGACACTGGCTTTGGCCTTCCCAATATTTAGACACTTCACCCTTCTGAGCTCCAGATCAGGAGGGGGAGCAGAAATCGTGGATTTCTTCTCAGTTGCACCTACCCAAGTTCTTCCAGTGTCCCAGTGTGTACTGTGGGATGCAGTCCTGTGGGGCAGAGAACAAAGGAACAGGGTTAACCCTGAGTGTAGAGGGAGCTTTACTCTGTATCTAACCCGTGCTGTACCTGCCCTGGGAGTGTTTGATGGGACAGTGTAGAGGGAGCTTTACTCTGTATCTAACCCGTGCTGTACCTGCCCTGGGAGTGTTTGATGGGACAGTGTAGAGGGAGCTTTACTCCGTATCTAACCCCGTGCTGTACCTGCCCTGGGAGTGTTTGATGGGACAGTGTAGAGGGAGCTTTACTCTGTATCTAACCCGTGCTGCACCTGCCCTGGGAGTGTTTGATGGGACAGTGTAGAGGGAGCTTTACTCTGTATCTAACCTGTGCTGTACCTGCCCTGGGAGTGTTTGATGGGACAGTGTAGAGGGAGCTTTACTCTGTATCTAACCCCGTGCTGTACCTGCCCTGGGAGTGTTTGATGGGACAGTGTAGAGGGAGCTTTACTCTGTATCTAACCCGTGCTGTACCTGCCCTGGGAGTGTTTGATGGGACAGTGTAGAGGGAGCTTTACTCTGTATCTAACCTGTGCTGTACCTGCCCTGGGAGTGTTTGATGGGACAGTGTAGAGGGAGCTTCACTCTGTATCTAACCCGTGCTGTACCTGCCCTGGGAGTGTTTGATGGGACAGTGTAGAGGGAGCTTTACTCTGTATCTAACCCCGTGCTGTACCTGCCCTGGGAGTGTTTGATGGGACAGTGGAGAGGGAGCTTTACTCTGTATCTATCCTGTGCTGTACCTGCCCTGGGAGTGTTTAATGGGACAGTGTAGGGGGAGCTTTACTCTGTATCTAACCGGTGCTGTACCTGACCTGGGAGTGTTTGATGGGACAGTGTAGGGGGAGCTTTACTCTGTATCTAACCCCGTGCTGTACCTGCCCTGGGACTGTTTGATGGGACAGTGTAGAGGGAGCTTTACTCTGTATCTAACCAGTGCTGTACCTGCCCTGGGAGTGTTTGATGGGACAGTGTAGAGGGAGCTTTACTCTGTATCTATCCCGTGCTGTACCTGCCCTGGGAGTGTTTGATGGGACAGTGTAGAGGGGGCTTTACTCTGTATCTAACCCGTGCTGTACCTGCCCTGGGAGTGTTTGATGGGACAGTGTAGAGGGAGCTTTACTCTGTATCTAACCCCGTGCTGTACCTGCCCTGGGAGTGTTTGATGGGACAGTGTAGAGGGAGCTTTACTCTGTATCTAACCCCGTGCTGTACCTGCCCTGGGAGTGTTTGATGGGACAGTGTAGAGGGAGCTTTACTCTGTATCTAACCCCGTGCTGTACCTGCCCTGGGAGTGTTTGACGGGACAGTGTAGAGGGAGCTTTACTCTGTATCTAACCCGTGCTGTACCTGCCCTGGGAGTGTTTGATGGGACAGTGTAGAGGGAGCTTTACTCTGTATCTAACCCGTGCTGTACCTGCCCTGGGAGTGTTTGATGGGACAGTGTAGAGGGAGCTTTACTCTGTATCTAACCCGTGCTGTACCTGCCCTGGGAGTGTTTGATGGGACAGTGTAGAGAGAGCTTTACTCTGTATCTAACCCGTGCTGTACCTGCCCTGGGAGTGTTTGATGGGACAGTGTAGAGGGAGCTTTACTCTGTATCTAACCCCGTGCTGTACCTGCCCTGGGAGTGTTTGATGGGACAGTGTAGAGGGAGCTTTACTCTGTATCTAACC
>NW_028225184.1:10898452-10920952 GCF_052327205.1 Somniosus microcephalus
GAGCTCACTGACCTCCTCCTGCCAGCATTCCGATCAGCACAGATCCAAACTTTTTCTCTGCCTCGAACAGGATTGGGAAGCAGGATCGGACACTGAGCTTGCGGCTGTCCCCAGCAAATATCCCACGGCATAGACTGTCGATCACATTCTCCGCTAGCTGTGGGAGTTAGAACAGGACAGGTCAGAGAGAGGGAGAGAGAGAGAGAGACAGAGAGAGACAGACAGAGAGAGAGAGACAGACATAGAGAGAGAGAGTGAGACAGAGAGAGAGAGAAACAGAGAGAGAGAGAAACAGAGAGAGAGGAGCAGAGAGAGAGACGGGGGGGGAGAGAAGGGAGAGGGATGGAGAGAGGGAGACGGAGATGGAGACGGAGGGGGGGGAGAGGGAGGGAAGAGAGGGAGGGGGAGAGAGGGGGAGAGGGAGACAGAGACGGAGGGAGGGGGAGATGGAGGGAGGGAGACGGAGGGAGGGAGGTGGAGATGGAGGGAGGGAGGTGGAGAGGGAGGGAGGGGGAGAGGGAAGGAGTGACGGAGGGAGGGAGGGGGAAATGGAGGGAGGGGGTGGAGGGGTGGAGGAGGAGACGGAGACGGAGGGAGGGAAGGGTCGAGGGGGAGATGGAGGTGGAGGGAGAAGGAAATGGAGGGAGACGGAGGGAGGGAGGGGTCGAGGGGGAGGGGGAGATGGAGATGGAGGGGGAGGGACGGTGACGGAGGGAGGGAGGGAGAGGGAGACGTAGAGGGAGGGAGGGGGAGAGAGGGAGGGGGGAGAGGGAGATGGAGACGGAGGGAGGGAGGGAGGGGGAGATGGAGGGAGGGAGGGAGGGGTCGAGGGGGAGACGGAGATGGAGATGGAGGGAGGGGGGGTGGAGGGGGAGACGGAGATGGAGGGAAGGGCCGAGGGGGAGATGGAGATGGAGGGAGACGGCGGGAGGGAGGGGGAGAGGGAGATGGAGTGAGGGGTGTGTGGAGGGGGAGGGAGGGAGACGGAGAGGGAGACGGAGGGAGGGTCAGTCTGCCCCATCCCAGACTCCAGCGACCCCCTCACTCTGGAGTGTGTCTGAAATGAACCTCTGCCTCCTCACCTCTGCTCCAAATCTCCGAGCAACGAAACTGTGAACACTTTCATCCTGATCGCTGCTGCGTCGGATAAACGGCTCCCGCAGCAAGCTCCTTATTATGGGCTGGCTGAAGGGAGGGCGGGTTACAAAGGCACTCCTGCAAAATTCAAGCACAGCATCAAGACATCTCCAATAGCGAGGGCAGCAAGAAAGATCGAGGACATCAATACCTCGAGTTACTCAGCCGGATCCTCAGCTCGAACAATGCACCTAATCTCCAATTCACAACAACGTGCATTTATATAGCACCCTCATCGTAGTAAACCATCCCAAGGTGCTTCACAGGAGCGATTATCAGACAGAATTTGAGACCGAGCCACGTCAGGAGATATTAGGACAGGTGACCAAAAGCTGGGTCAAAGAGGGAGGTTTTAAGGAGCGTCTTAAAGGAGGAGAGAGAGGCGGAGAGGTTTAGGGAGGGAATTCCAGAGCTCGGGGCCCCAGGCAGCTGAAGGCACGGCCGCCAATGGTGGAGCGATGGAAATCGGGGGATGCTCAAGAGGGCAGAATTGGAGGAGCGCAGAGATCTCGGAGGGTTGAAGGGGCTGGAGGAGGTTACAGAGATAGGGAGGGTTGTAGGGGCTGGAGGAGGTTACAGAGATAGGGAGGGTTGTAGGGGCTGGAGGAGGTTACAGAGATAGGGAGGGGTGTAGGGGGCTGGAGGAGGTTACAGAGACAGGGAGGGTTGTAGGGGCTGGAGGAGGTTACAGAGATAGGGAGGGGTGTAGGGGCTGGAGGAGGTTACAGAGATAGGGAGGGGTGTAGGGGCTGGAGGAGGTTACAGAGATAGGGAGGGTTGTAGGGACTGGAGGAGGTTACAGAGATAGGGAGGGTTGTTGGGCTGGACGAGGTTACAGAGATAGGGAGGGGTGTAGGGGCTGGAGGAGGTTACAGAGGGTAGGGAGGGTTGTTGGGCTGGACGAGGTTACAGAGATAGGGAGGGTTGTAGGGACTGGAGGAGGTTACAGAGATAGGGAGGGTTGTTGGGCTGGAGGAGGTTACAGAGATAGGGAGGGGTGCAGCGGCTTATCTCTGTAACCTCCTCCAGCCTTGGTTAGACCACACTTGGAGCACTGTGCACAGTTCTGGTCTCCATATACCTTGGTTAGACCACACTTGCAGCACTGTGCACAGTTCTGGTCTCCATATACCTTGGTTAGACCACACTTGGAGCACTGTGCACAGTTCTGGTCTCCATATACCTTGATTAGACCACACTTGGAGCACTGTGCACAGTTCTGGTCTCCATATACCTTGGTTAGACCACACTTGGAGCACTGTGCACAGTTCTGGTCTCCATATACCTTGGTTAGACCACACTTGCAGCACTGTGCACAGTTCTGGTCTCCATATACCTTGGTTAGACCACACTTGGAGCACTGTGCACAGTTCTGGTCTCCATATACCTTGATTAGACCACACTTGGAGCACTGTGCACAGTTCTGGTCTCCATATACCTTGGTTAGACCACACTTGGAGCACTGTGCACAGTTCTGGTCTCCATATACCTTGGTTAGACCACACTTGGAGCACTGTGCAGAGTTCTGGTCTCCATATACCTTGGTTAGGCCGCACTTGGAGCACCGTGCACAGTTCTGGTCTCCATATACCCTGGTTAGACCGCAGTTGGAGCACTGTGCACAGTTCTGGTCTCCATATACCTTGGTTAGACCGCACCTGGAGCACTGTGCACAGTTCTGGTCTCCATATACCTTGGTTAGACCACACTTGGAGCACTGTGCCCAGTTCTGGTCTCCATATACCTCGGTTAGACCACACTTGGAGCACTGTGCACAGTTCTGGTCTCCATATACCTTGGTTAGACCACACTTGGAGCACTGTGCACAGTTCTGGTCTCCATATACCTTGGTTAGACCACACTTGGAGCACTGTGCACAGTTCTGGTCTCCATATACCTTGGTTAGACCACACTTGGAGCACTGTGCACAGTTCTGGTCTCCATATACTTTGGTTAGACCACACTTGGAGCAATGTGCACAGTTCTGGTCTCCATATACCTTGGTTAGACCACACTTGGAGCACTGTGCACAGTTCTGGTCTCCATATACCTTGGCTAGATCACACTTGGAGCACTGTGCACAGTTCTGGTCTCCATATACCTCGGTTAGACCACACTTGGAGCACTGTCCACAGTTCTGGTCTCCATATACCTCGGTTAGACCACACTTGGAGCACTGTGCACAGTTCTGGTCTCCATATACCTTGGTTAGACCACACTTGGAGCACTGTGCACAGTTCTGGTCTCCATATACCTTGGTTAGACCACACTTGGAGCACTGTGCACAGTTCTGGTCTCCATATACCTTGGTTCGACCACACTTGGAGCACTGTGCACAGTTCTGGTCTCCATATACCTTGGTTAGACCATACTTGCAGCACTGTGCACAGTTCTGGTCTCCATATACCTTGGCTAGATCACACTTGGAGCACTGTGTACAGTTCTGGTCTCCATATACCTTGGTTAGACCACGCTTGGAGCACTGTGCACAGTTCTGGTCTCCATAAACCTTGGTTAGACCACACTTGGAGCAGTGTGCACAGTTCTGGTCTCCATATACCTTGGTTAGACCACACTTGGAGCACTGTGCACAGTTCTGGTCTCCATATACCTTGGTTAGACCACACTTGGAGCACTGTGCCCAGTTCTGGTCTCCATATACCTCGGTTAGACCGCACTTGGAGCACTGTGCACAGTTCTGGTCTCCATATACCTTGGTTAGACCACACTTGGAGCACCGTGCACAGTTCTGGTCTCCATATACCTTGGTTAGACCACACTTGGAGCACCGTGCACAGTTCTGGTCTCCATATACCTTGGTTAGTCCACACTTGGAGCACTGTGCGCAGTTCTGGTCTCCGTATACCTTGGTTAGACCACACTTGGAGCACCGTGCACAGTTCTGGTCTCCATATACCTTGGTTAGACCACAGTTGGAGCACTGTGCACAGTTCTGGTCTCCGTATTATAAAAAGGATATAGAGGCACTGGAGAAGATTCGTTGATACAAGAACTGAGAGGTTATAACTATCAGGAAAGATTGAACAGGCTGAGGCTCTTTTCTCTCGAATAGTGAGTCCAAGCGGTGACCCGATAAGAGTTCTTTAAAATTATGTAAGGGTTTGATAGGGTAGAATGGTGAGATGGTGGGTTGGTGGGTTGGGGGATTGGGGAGAAGGTGGGTGGGTGGGGTTGAGGGATTGGGGAGAAGGTGGGTAGGTGGGGTTGAGGGATTGGGGAGAAGGTGGGTAGGTGGGGATGGGGGATTGGGGAGAAGGTGGGGAGGTGGGGATGGGGGATTGGGGAGAAGGTGGGTAGGTGCGGTTGAGGGATTGGGGAGAAGGTGGGTAGGTGGGGTTGAGGGATTGGGGAGAAGGTGGGTGGGTGGGGTTGAGGGATTGGGGAGAAGGTGGGTAGGTGGGGATGGGGGATTGGGGAGAAGGTGGGTAGGTGGGGATGGGGGATTGGGGAGAAGGTGGGTAGGTGGGGTTGAGGGATTGGGGAGAAGGTGGGTAGGTTGGGCTGAGGGATTGGGGAGAAGGTGGGTGGGTGGGGTTGAGGGATTGGGGAGAAGGTGGGTAGGTGGGGTTGAGGGATTGGGGAGAAGGTGGGTAGGTGGGGTTGAGGGATTGGGGAGAAGGTGGGTAGGTTGGGCTGAGGGATTGGGGAGAAGGTGGGTGGGTGGGGTTGAGGGATTGGGGAGAAGGTGGGTGGATGGGGTTGAGGGATTGGGGAGAAGGTGGGTAGGTGGGGTTGAGGGATTGGGGAGAAGGTGGGTAGGTGGGGTTGAGGGATTGGGGAGAAGGTGGGTGGGTGGGGTTGGGGGATTGGGGAGAAGGTGGGTAGGTGGGGTTGAGGGATTGGGGAGAAGGTGGGTTGGTAGGGTTGAGGGATTGGGGAGAAGGTGGGGAGGTGGGGTTGGGGGATTGGGGAGAAGGTGGGTAGGTGGGGTTGAGGGATTGGAGAGAAGGTGGGTAGGTGAGGTTGAGGGATTGGGGAGAAGGTGGGTAGGTGGGGTTGAGGGATTGGGGAGAAGGTGTGTGGATGGGGTTGAGGGATTGGGGAGAAGGTGGGTAGGTGGGGTGGAGGGATTGGGGAGAAGGTGGGTAGGTGGGGTTGAGGGATTGGGGAGAAGGTGGGTAGGTGGGGTTGGGGGATTGGGGAGAAGGTGGGTGGGTGGGGTTGGGGGATTGGGGAGAAGGTGGGTGGGTGGGGTTGGGGGATTGGGGAGAAGGTGGGTGGGTGAGGTTGAGGGATTGGGGAGAAGGTGGGTAGGTGGGGTGGAGGGATTGGGGAGAAGGTGGGGAGGTGGGGTTGAGGGATTGGGGAGAAGGTGGGTAGGTAGGGTTGAGGGATTGGGGAGAAGGTGGGTAGGTGGGGTTGAGGGATTGGGGAGAAGGTGGGTAGGTGGGGTTGAGGGATTGGGGAGAAGGTGGGTAGGTGGGGTTGGGGGATTGGGGAGAAGGTGGGTGGGTGGGGTTGAGGGATAGGGGAGAAGGTGGGTAGGTGGGGTTGAGGGATTGGGGAGAAGGTGGGTAGGTGGGGTTGAGGGATTGGGGAGAAGGTGGGTGGGTGGGGTTGAGGGATTGGGGAGAAGGTGGGTAGGTGGGGTTGAGGGATTGGGGAGAAGGTGGGCAGGTGGGGTTGAGGGATTGGGGAGAAGGTGGGTAGGTGGGGTTGAGGGATTGGAGAGAAGGTGGGTGGGTGGGGTTGAGGGATTGGGGAGAAGGTGGGTAGGTGTGGTTGAGGGATTGGGGAGAAGGTGGGTGGGAGGGATTGGGGAGAAGGTGGGTAGGTGGGGTTGAGGGATTGGGGAGAAGGTGGGTAGGTGGGGTTGAGGGATTGGGGAGAAGGTGGGTAGGTGGGGTTGAGGGATTGGGGAGAAGGTGGGTAGGTGGGGTTGAGGGATTGGGGAGAAGGTGGGTAGGTGGGGTTGAGGGATTGTGGAGAAGGTGGGTAGGTTGGGCTGAGGGATTGGGGAGAAGGTGGGTGGGCGGGGTTGAGGGATTGTGGAGAAGGTGGGTAGGTGGGGTTGAGGGATTGTGGAGAAGGTGGGGTTGAGGGATTGTGGAGAAGGTGGGTAGGTGGGGTTGAGGGATTGGGGAGAAGGTGGGTAGTTGGGGTTGAGGGATTGTGGAGAAGGTGGGTAGGTGGGGTTGAGGGATTGGGGAGAAGGTGGGTAGGTTGGGTTGTGGGATTGGGGAGAAGGTGGGTAGGTGGGGTTGAGGGATTGGGGAGAAGGTGGGTAGGTGGGGTTGGAGATCTGGACTGTGAGGAGCTCCTCACATCCAATGACCCACCTGAAACCTGAAGGTAGCTGGCAGAGACTTCCTCCCACGAACAGATATCGATTCTTCGAGGCCTCGTTACTGTAACTAACAGGAAGAACCTCACTCTCCAAACCCAGCTCAGAAACCTGCAGGTAGAAACCGAGATTAGATTCCAGCCTGTAACTCACTCCCGGGTATCTGTTATTCTATATATAAACCCCCCCCAACCCCTCGATTAGATTCCAGCCTGTAACTCACTCCCGGGTATCTGTTATACTATATATAAACCCCCCCGAACCCCTCGATTAGATTCCAGCCTGTAACTCACTCCTGGGTATCTGTTATTCTATATATAAACCCCCTGAACCCCTCGATTAGATTCCAGCCTGTAACTCACTCCTGGGTATCTGTTATTCTATATATAAACCCCGCCGAACCCCTCGATTAGATTCCAGCCTGTAACTCACTCCCGGGTATCTGTTATTCTATATATAAACCCCCCTGAACCCCTCAATTAGATTCCAGCCTGTTACTCACTCCCGGGTAGCTGTTATTCTATATATAAAACCCCTGAACCCCTCGATTAGATTCCAGCCTGTAACTCACTCCCGGGTACCTGTTATTCTATATATAAACCCCCCGAACCCCTCGATTAGATTCCAGCCTGTAACTCACTCCCGGGTATCCGTTATTCTATATATAAACCCCCCGAACCCCTCGATTAGATTCCAGCCTGCAACTCACTCCCGGGTATCTGTTATTCTATATATCAACCCCCCGAACCCCTCGATTGGATTCCAGCCTGTAACTCACTCCCGGGTATCTGTTATTCTATATATAAACCCCACCGAACCCCTCGATTAGATTCCAGCCTGTAACTCACTCCCGGGTATCTGTTATTCTATACATAAACCCCCCGAACCCCTCGATTAGATTCCAGCCTGTAACTCACTCACGGGTATCTGTTATTCTATATATAAACCCCCCCGAACCCCTCGATTAGATTCCAGCCTGTCACTCACTCCTGGGTATCTGTTATTCTATATATAAACCCCTCTGAACCCCTCAATTAGATTCCAGCCTGTAACTCACTCCCGGGTACCTGTTATTCTATATATAAAACCCCTGAACCCCTCGATTAGATTCCAGCCTGTAACTCACTCCCGGGTATCTGTTATTCTATATATAAACCCCCCCTGAACCCCTCGATTAGATTCCAGCCTGTAACTCACTCCCGGGTATCTGTTATTCTACATATAAACCCCCCAAACCCCACGATTAGATTCCAGCCTGTAACTCACTCCTGGGTATCTGTTATTCTATAAAAAAAACCCCGAACCCCTCGATTAGATTCCAGCCTGTAACTCACTCCCGGGTATCTGTTATTCTATATATAAACCCCCTGAACCCCTCGATTAGATTCCAGCCTGTAACTCACTCGCGGGTATCTTTTATTCTATATATAAACCCCCCCGAACCCCTCGATTAGATTCCAGCCTGTAACTCACTCCTGGGTATCTGTTATTCTATATATAAACCCCCCGAACCCCTCGATTAGATTCCAGCCTGTAACTCACTCCCAGGTAGCTGTTATTCTATATATAAACCCCCTGAACCCCTCGATTAGGTTCCAGCCTGTAACTCACTCCCGGGTATCTGTTATTCTATATATAAACCCCCCGAACCCCTCGATTAGATTCCAGCCTGTAACTCACTCCCGGGCATCTGTTATTCTATATATAAACCCCCCGAACCCCTCGATTAGATTCCAGCCTGCAACTCACTCCCGGGTATCTGTTATTCTATATATAAACCCCCCCGAACCCCTCGATTAGATTCCAGCCTGTAACTCACTCCCGGGTATCTGTTATTCTATATATAAACCCCCCCCAACCCCTCGATTAGATTCCAGCCTGTAACTCACTCCTGGGTATCTGTTATTCTATATATAAACCCCCCCGAACCCCTCGATTAGATTCCAGCCTGTAACTCACTCCCGGGTAGCTGTTATTCTATATACAAACCCCCCGAACCCTTCGATTAGATTCCAGTCTGTAACTCACTCACAGGTATCTGTTATTCTATATATAAACCCCCCCCGAACCCCTCGATTAGATTCCAGCCTGTAACTCACTCCCGGGTATCTGTTATTCTATATATAAACCCCCCGAACCCCTCGATTAGATTCCAGCCTGTAACTCACTCCCGGGTATCTGTTATTCTATATATAAAACCCCTGAACCCCTCGATTAGATTCCAGCCTGTAACTCACTCCCGGGTATCTGTTATTCTATATACAAACCCCCCGAACCCTTCGATTAGATTCCAGTCTGTAACTCACTCACAGGTATCTGTTATTCTATATATAAACCCCCCCGAACCCCTCGATTAGATTCCAGCCTGTAACTCACTCCCGGGTATCTGTTATTCTATATATAAACCCCCCGAACCCCTCGATTAGATTCCAGTCTGTAACTCACTCCCGGGTATCTGTTATTCTATATATAAACCCCCCGAACCCCTCGATTAGATTCCAGCCTGTAACTCACTCCCAGGTATCTGTTATTCTATATATAAACCCCCCGAACCCCTCGATTAGATTCCAGCCTGTAACTCACTCCCGGGTAGCTGTTATTCTATATATAAACCCCCCCGAACCCCTCGATTAGATTCCAGCCTGTAACTCACTCCCGGGTATCTGTTATTCTATATATAAACCCCCCAAACCCCTCAATTAGATTCCAGCCTGTAACTCACACCTGGGTATCTGTTATTCTATATATAAACCCCCCGAAGCCCTCGATTAGATTCCAGCCTGTAACACACTCCCGGGTATCTGTTATTCTATATATAAACCCCCCAAACCCCTCAATTAGATTCCAGCCTGTAACTCACTCCCGGGTAGCTATTATTCTATATATAAAACCCCTGAACCCCTCGATTAGATTCCAGCCTGTAACTCACTCCCGGGTATCTGTTATTCTATATACAAACCCCCCGAACCCTTCGATTAGATTCCAGTCTGTAACTCACTCCCGGGTATCTGTTATTCTATATATAAACCCCCCCGAACCGCTCGATTAGATTCCAGCCTGTAACTCACTCCCAGGTATCTGTTATTCTATATATAAACCCCCCGAACCCCTCGATTAGATTCCAGCCTGTAACTCACTCCCAGGTATCTGTTATTCTATATATAAACCCCCCCGAACCGCTCGATTAGATTCCAGCCTGTAACTCACTCCCAGGTATCTGTTATTCTATATATAAACCCCCCGAACCCCTCGATTAGATTCCAGCCTGTAACTCACTCCCAGGTATCTGTTATTCTATATATAAACCCCCTGAACCCCTCGATTAGATTCCAGCCTGTAACTCACTCCCGGGTATCTGTTGTTCTATATATAAACCCCCCGAACCCCTCGATTAGATTGCAGCCTGTAACTCACTCCCGGGTATCTGTTATTCTATATATAAACCCCCCCGAACCCCTCGATTAGATTCCAGCCTGTAACTCACTCCCGGGTATCTGTTATTCTATATATAAACCCCCCGAACCCCTCGATTAGATTCCAGTCTGTAACTCACTCCCGGGTATCTGTTATTCTATATATAAACCCCCCGAACCCCTCGATTGGATTCCAGCCTGTAACTCACTCCCGGGTATCTGTTATATATATGTAAACCCCCCGAACCCCTCGATTAGATTCCAGCCTGTAACTCACTCCTGGGTATCTGTTATTCTATATATAAACCCCCCGAACCCCTCGATTAGATTCCAGTCTGTAACTCACTCCCGGGTATCTGTTATTCTATATATAAACCCCCCGAACCCCTCGATTAGATTCCAGCCTGTAACTCACTCCTGGGTATCTGTTATTCTATATATAAACCCCCCGAACCCCTCGATTAGATTCCAGCCTGTAACTCACTCCCGGGTATCTGTTATTCTATATATAAACCCCCCGAACCCCTCGATTAGATTCCAGCCTTTAACACACTCCCGGGTATCTGTTATTCTATATATAAACCCCCCCCCGAACCCCTCGATTAGATTCCAGCCTGTAACTCACTCCCGGCTATCTGTTATTCTATATATAAACCCCCCGAACCCCTCGATTAGATTCCAGCCTGTAACTCACTCCCGGGTATCCGTTATTCTATATATAAACCCCCCGAACCCCTCGATTAGATTCCAGCCTGTAACTCGCTCCCGGGTATCCGTTATTCTATATATAAACCCCCCGAACCCCTCGATTAGATTCCAGCCTGTAACTCACTCCCAGGTACCTGTTATTCTATATTTAAACCCCCCCGAACCCCTCGATTAGATTCCAGCCTGTAACTCACTCCCGGGTATCTGTTATTCTGTATATAAACCCCCCGAACCCCTCGATTAGATTCCAGCCTGTATCTCACTCCCGGGTATCTGTTATTCTATATATAAACCCCCGAACCCCTCGATTAGATTCCAGCCTGTAACTCACTCCCGGGTATCTGTTATTCTATATATAAACCCCCCCGAACCCCTCGATCAGATTCCTGCCTGTAACTCACTCCCGGGTATCTGTTATTCTATATATAAACCCCCGCCGAACCCCTCGATTAGATTCCAGTCTGTAACTCACTCCCGGGTATATGTTATTCTATATATAAACCCCCCGAACCCCTCGATTAGATTCCAGCCTGTAACTCACTCCCGGGTATCTGTTATTCTATATATAAACCCCCCCGAACCCCTCGATTAGATTCCA
This sequence comes from Somniosus microcephalus, assembly GCF_052327205.1. Taxonomy (NCBI): domain Eukaryota; kingdom Metazoa; phylum Chordata; class Chondrichthyes; order Squaliformes; family Somniosidae; genus Somniosus; species Somniosus microcephalus. The sequence continues at coordinate 10,909,614 of NW_028225184.1, forward strand.
GCCTGTAACTCACTCCCAGGTATCTGTTATTCTATATTTAAACCCCCCCGAACCCCTCGATTAGATTCCAGCCTGTAACTCACTCCCGGTTATCTGTTATTCTATATATAAACCCCCCGAACCCCTCGATTAGATTCCAGCCTGTAACTCACTCCCGGGTATCTGCTATTCTATATATAAACCCCCCCGAACCCCTCGATTAGATTCCAGCCTGTAACTCACTCCCGGGTATCTGTTATTCTATATATAAACCCCCCGAACCCCTCGATTAGATTCCAGCCTGTAACTCACTCCCGGGTATCTGTTATTCTATATATAAACCCCCCGAACCCCTCGATTAGATTCCAGCCTGTAACTCACTCCCGGGTATCTGTTATTCTATATATAAACCCCCCCGAACCCCCCGATTAGATTCCAGCCTGTAACTCACTCCTGGGTATCTGTTATTCTATATATAAACCCCCCCGAACCCCTCGATTAGATTCCAGCCTGTAACTCACTCCCGGGTATCTGTTATTCTATATATAAACCCCCCCGAACCCCTCGATTAGATTCCAGCCTGTAACTCACTCCCGGGTATCTGTTATTCTATATATAAACCCCCCGAACCCCTCGATTAGATTCCAGCCTGTAACTCACTCCCGGGTATCTGTTATTCTATATATAAACCCCCCCGAACCCCTCGATTAGATTCCAGCCTGTAACTCACTCCCGGGTATCTGTTATTCTATATATAAACCCCCCGAACCCCCCGATTAGATTCCAGCCTGTAACTCACTCCCGGGTATCTGTTATATATATGTAAACCCCCCGAACCCCTCGATTAGATTCCAGCCTGTAACTCACTCCTGGGTATCTGTTGTTCTATATATAAACCCCCCGAACCCCTCGATTAGATTCCAGTCTGTAACTCACTCCCGGGTATCTGTTATTCTATATATAAACCCCCCGAACCCCTCGATTAGATTCCAGCCTGTAACTCACTCCTGGGTATCTGTTATTCTATATATAAACCCCCCGAACCCCTCGATTAGATTCCAGCCTGTAACTCACTCCCGGGTATCTGTTATTCTATATATAAACCCCCCGAACCCCTCGATTAGATTCCAGCCTTTAACACACTCCCGGGTATCTGTTATTCTATATATAAACCCCCCCCGAACCCCTCGATTAGATTCCAGCCTGTAACTCACTCCCGGCTATCTGTTATTCTATATATAAACCCCCCGAACCCCTCGATTAGATTCCAGCCTGTAACTCACTCCCGGGTATCCGTTATTCTATATATAAACCCCCCGAACCCCTCGATTAGATTCCAGCCTGTAACTCGCTCCCGGGTATCCGTTATTCTATATATAAACCCCCCGAACCCCTCGATTAGATTCCAGCCTGTAACTCGCTCCCGGGTATCCGTTATTCTATATATAAACCCCCCCGAACCCCTCGATTAGATTCCAGCCTGTAACTCACTCCCGGGTATCTGTTATTCTGTATATAAACCCCCCGAACCCCTCGATTAGATTCCAGCCTGTAACTCACTCCCGGGTATCTGTTATTCTATATATAAACCCCCCGAACCCCTCGATTAGATTCCAGCCTGTAACTCACTCCCAGGTACCTGTTATTCTATATTTAAAACCCCCGAACCCCTCGATTAGATTCCAGCCTGTAACTCACTCCCGGGTATCTGTTATTCTGTATATAAACCCCCCGAACCCCTCGATTAGATTCCAGCCTGTATCTCACTCCCGGGTATCTGTTATTCTATATATAAACCCCCGAACCCCTCGATTAGATTCCAGCCTGTAACTCACTCCCGGGTATCTGTTATTCTATATATAAACCCCCCCGAACCCCTCGATCAGATTCCAGCCTGTAACTCACTCCCGGGTATCTGTTATTCTATATATAAACCCCCGCCGAACCCCTCGATTAGATTCCAGTCTGTAACTCACTCCCGGGTATATGTTATTCTATATATAAACCCCCCGAACCCCTCGATTAGATTCCAGCCTGTAACTCACTCCCGGGTATCTGTTATTCTATATATAAACCCCCCCGAACCCCTCGATTAGATTCCAGCCTGTAACTCACTCCCAGGTATCTGTTATTCTATATTTAAACCCCCCCGAACCCCTCGATTAGATTCCAGCCTGTAACTCACTCCCGGGTATCTGTTATTCTATATATAAACCCCCCGAACCCCTCGATTAGATTCCAGCCTGTAACTCACTCCCGGGTATCTGCTATTCTATATATAAACCCCCCCGAACCCCTCGATTAGATTCCAGCCTGTAACTCACTCCCGGGTATCTGTTATTCTATATATAAACCCCCCGAACCCCTCGATTAGATTCCAGCCTGTAACTCACTCCCGGGTATCTGTTATTCTATATATAAACCCCCCCGAACCCCTCGATTAGATTCCAGCCTGTAACTCACTCCCGGGTATCTGTTATTCTATATATAAACCCCCCCGAACCCCCCGATTAGATTCCAGCCTGTAACTCACTCCTGGGTATCTGTTATTCTATATATAAACCCCCCCGAACCCCTCGATTAGATTCCAGCCTGTAACTCACTCCCGGGTATCTGTTATTCTATATATAAACCCCCCCGAACCCCTCGATTAGATTCCAGCCTGTAACTCACTCCCGGGTATCTGTTATTCTATATATAAACCCCCCGAACCCCTCGATTAGATTCCAGCCTGTAACTCACTCCCGGGTATCTGTTATTCTATATATAAACCCCCCCGAACCCCTCGATTAGATTCCAGCCTGTAACTCACTCCCGGGTATCTGTTATTCTATATATAAACCCCCCGAACCCCCCGATTAGATTCCAGCCTGTAACTCACTCCCGGGTATCTGCTATTCTATATATAAACCCCCCCGAACCCCTCGATTAGATTCCAGCCTGTAACTCACTCCCGGGTATCTGTTATTCTATATATAAACCCCCCCGAACCCCTCGATTAGATTCCAGTCTGTAACTCACTCCCGTGTATCTGTTATTCTATATATAAACCCCCCCGAACCCCTCGATTAGATTCCAGCCTGTAACTCACTCCCGGGTATCTGGTATTCTATATATAAACCTCTGCCCCGAACCCCTCGATTAGATTCCAGCCTGTAACTCACTCCCGGGTATCTGCTATTCTATATATAAACCCCCCCGAACCCCTCGATTAGATTCCAGCCTGTAACTCACTCCCGGGTATCTGTTATTCTATATATAAACCCCCCGAACCCCTCGATTAGATTCCAGCCTGTAACTCACTCCCGGGTATCTGTTATTCTATATATAAACCCCCCGAACCCCTCGATTAGATTCCAGCCTGTAACTCACTCCCGGGTATCTGTTATTCTATATATAAACCCCCCGAACCCCGCGATTAGATTCCAGCCTGTAACTCACTCCCGGGTATCTGTTATTCTATATATAAACCCCCCGAACCCCTCGATTAGATTCCAGCCTGTAACTCACTCCCGGGTATCTGTTATTCTATATATAAACCCCCCGAACCCCTCGATTAGATTCCAGCCTGTAACTCACTCCCGGGTATCTGTTATTCTATATATAAACCCCCCGAACCCCTCGATTAGATTCCAGCCTGTAACTCACTCCCGGGTATCTGTTATTCTATATATAAACCCCCCCGAACCCCTCGATCAGATTCCAGCCTGTAACTCACTCCCGGGTATCTGTTATTCTATATATAAACCCCCGCCGAACCCCTCGATTAGATTCCAGTCTGTAACTCACTCCCGGGTATATGTTATTCTATATATAAACCCCCCGAACCCCTCGATTAGATTCCAGCCTGTAACTCACTCCCGGGTATCTGTTATTCTATATATAAACCCCCCCGAACCCCTCGATTAGATTCCAGCCTGTAACTCACTCCCAGGTATCTGTTATTCTATATTTAAACCCCCCCGAACCCCTCGATTAGATTCCAGCCTGTAACTCACTCCCGGGTATCTGTTATTCTATATATAAACCCCCCGAACCCCTCGATTAGATTCCAGCCTGTAACTCACTCCCGGGTATCTGCTATTCTATATATAAACCCCCCCGAACCCCTCGATTAGATTCCAGCCTGTAACTCACTCCCGGGTATCTGTTATTCTATATATAAACCCCCCGAACCCCTCGATTAGATTCCAGCCTGTAACTCACTCCCGGGTATCTGTTATTCTATATATAAACCCCCCCGAACCCCTCGATTAGATTCCAGCCTGTAACTCACTCCCGGGTATCTGTTATTCTATATATAAACCCCCCCGAACCCCCCGATTAGATTCCAGCCTGTAACTCACTCCTGGGTATCTGTTATTCTATATATAAACCCCCCCGAACCCCTCGATTAGATTCCAGCCTGTAACTCACTCCCGGGTATCTGTTATTCTATATATAAACCCCCCCGAACCCCTCGATTAGATTCCAGCCTGTAACTCACTCCCGGGTATCTGTTATTCTATATATAAACCCCCCGAACCCCTCGATTAGATTCCAGCCTGTAACTCACTCCCGGGTATCTGTTATTCTATATATAAACCCCCCCGAACCCCTCGATTAGATTCCAGCCTGTAACTCACTCCCGGGTATCTGTTATTCTATATATAAACCCCCCGAACCCCCCGATTAGATTCCAGCCTGTAACTCACTCCCGGGTATCTGCTATTCTATATATAAACCCCCCCGAACCCCTCGATTAGATTCCAGCCTGTAACTCACTCCCGGGTATCTGTTATTCTATATATAAACCCCCCCGAACCCCTCGATTAGATTCCAGTCTGTAACTCACTCCCGTGTATCTGTTATTCTATATATAAACCCCCCCGAACCCCTCGATTAGATTCCAGCCTGTAACTCACTCCCGGGTATCTGGTATTCTATATATAAACCTCTGCCCCGAACCCCTCGATTAGATTCCAGCCTGTAACTCACTCCCGGGTATCTGCTATTCTATATATAAACCCCCCTGAACCCCTCGATTAGATTCCAGCCTGTAACTCACTCCCGGGTATCTGTTATTCTATATATAAACCCCCCGAACCCCTCGATTAGATTCCAGCCTGTAACTCACTCCCGGGTATCTGTTATTCTATATATAAACCCCCCGAACCCCTCGATTAGATTCCAGCCTGTAACTCACTCCCGGGTATCTGTTATTCTATATATGAACCCCCTGAACCCCTCGATTAGATTCCAGCCTGTAACTCACTCCCGGGTATCTGTTATTCTATATATAAACCCCCCGAACCCCTCGATTAGATTCCAGCCTGTAACTCACTCCCGGGTATCTGTTATTCTATATATAAACCCCCCGAACCCCTCGATTAGATTCCAGCCTGTAACTCACTCCCGGGTACCTGTTATTCTATATATAAACCCCCCAAACCCCTCGATTAGATTCCAGCCTGTAACTCACTCCCGGGTATCTGTTATTCTATATATAAACCCCACCCCGAACCCCTCGATTAGATTCCAGCCTGTAACTCACTCCCGGGTATCTGTTATTCTATATATAAACCCCCCGAACCCCTCGATTAGATTCCAGCCTGTAACTCACTCCCGGGTATCTGTTATTCTATATATAAACCCCCCGAACCCCTCGATTAGATTCCAGCCTGTAACTCACTCCCGGGTATCTGTTATTCTATATATAAACCCCCGAACCCCTCGATTAGATTGCAGCCTGTAACTCACTCCCGGGTATCTGTTATTCTATATATAAACCCCCCCGAACCCCTCGATTAGATTCCAGCCTGTAACTCACTCCCGGGTACCTGTTATTCTATATATAAACCCCCCGAACCCCTCGATTAGATTCCAGTCTGTAACTCACTCCCGGGTATCTGTTATTCTATATATAAACCCCCCGAACCCCTCGATTAGATTCCAGCCTGTAACTCACTCCCGGGTATCTGGTATTCTATATATAAACCCCCCGAACCCCTCGATTAGATTCCAGCCTGTAACTCACTCCCGGGTATCTGTTATTCTATATATAAACCCCCGAACCCCTCGATTAGATTGCAGCCTGTAACTCACTCCCGGGTATCTGTTATTCTATATATAAACCCCCCCCGAACCCCTCGATTAGATTCCAGCCTGTAACTCACTCCCGGGTATCTGTTATTCTATATATAAACCCCCGAACCCCTCGATTAGATTCCAGCCTGTAACTCACTCCCGGGTATCTGTTATTCTATATATAAACCCCCCCAAACCCCTCGATTAGATTCCAGCCTGTAACTCACTCCCGGGTATCTGTTATTCTATATATAAACCCCCCGAACCCCTCGATTAGATTCGAGCCTGTAACTCACTCCCGGGTATCTGTTATTCTATATATAAACCCCCCGAACCCCTCGATTAGATTCCAGCCTGTAACTCACTCCCGGGTATCTGTTATTCTATATATAAACCCCCCGAACCCCTCGATTAGATTCCAGCCTGTAACTCACTCCCGGGTATCTGTTATTCTATATATAAACCCCCCGAACCCCTCGATTAGATTCCAGCCTGTAACTCACTCCCGGGTATCCGTTATTCTATATATAAACCCCCCGAACCCCTCGATTAGATTCCAGCCTGTAACTCACTCCCGGGTATCTGTTATTCTATATATAAACCCCCCGAACCCCTCGATTAGATTCCAGCCTGTAACTCACTCCCGGGTATCTGTTATTCTATATATAAACCCCCCGAACCCCTCGATTAGATTCCAGCCTGTAACTCACTCCCGGGTATCCGTTATTCTATATATAAACCCCCCGAACCCCTCGATTAGATTCCAGCCTGTAACTCACTCCCAGGTATCCGTTATTCTATATATAAACCCCCCGAACCCCTCGATTAGATTCCAGCCTGTAACTCACTCCCAGGTATCCGTTATTCTATATATAAACCCCCCGAACCCCTCGATTAGATTCCAGCCTGTAACTCACTCCCGGGTATCTGTTATTCTATATATAAGCCCCCCGAACCCCTCGATTAGATTCCAGCCTGTAACTCACTCCCGGGTATCTGTTATTCTATATATAAACCCCCCCGAACCCCTCGATTAGATTCCAGCCTGTAACTCACTCCCGGGTATCTGTTATTCTATATATAAACCCCCCGAACCCCTCGATTAGATTCCAGCCTGTAACTCACTCCCGGGTATCTGTTATTCTATATATAAACCCCCCGAACCCCTCGATTAGATTCCAGCCTGTAACTCACTCCCGGGTATCTGTTATTCTATATATAAACCCCCCCGAACCCCTCGATTAGATTCCAGCCTGTAACTCACTCCCGGGTATCTGTTATTCTATATATAAACCCCCCGAACCCCTCGATTAGATTCCAGCCTGTAACTCACTCCCGGGTATCTGTTATTCTATATATAAACCCCCCGAACCCTCGATTAGATTCCAGCCTGTAACTCACTCCCGGGTATCTGTTATTCTATATATAAACCCCCCGAACCCCTCGATTAGATTCCAGCCTGTAACTCACTCCCGGGTATCTGTTATTCTATATATAAACCCCCCCGAACCCCTCGATTAGATTCCAGCCTGTAACTCACTCCCGGGTATCTGTTATTCTATATATAAACCCCCCGAACCCCTCGATTGGATTCCAGCCTGTAACTCACTCCCGGGTATCTGTTATTCTATATATAACCCCCGCCGAACCCCTCAATCCCTGTTCTGTTCACTCACCAGTTGGAGTGTATTCTTGCCCGCTATTCCAGCTGGTCTGATTCCCCTCGGTCCATGCTCAAATATTGCCCCTTCCTGTGTCCGGGTTGTTTGCAGCCAACCTCCGATGTGACCACTGCCTTCGAACAGGATGATCTGGAGAGAGAGAGAGAGCGAGTGAGAGACAGAGAGTGAGTGAGAGACAGAGAGTGAGTGAGAGACAGAGAGCGCGAGACAGAGAGCGCGAGAGAGCGCGAGAGAGAGAGAGCGAGAGAGAGAGAGCGCGAGAGAGAGAGCGCGAGAGAGAGAGAGCGCGCGAGAGAGAGAGAGCGCGCGAGAGAGAGAGCGCGCGAGAGAGAGCGCGAGAGAGAGAGCGAGAGCGCGAGAGAGAGCGCGAGAGAGCGAGGGAGCGAGCGAGAGAGAGCGCGCGCGAGAGAGCGCGAGAGCGAGAGAGCGCGAGAGAGAGAGAGCGCGAGAGAGAGAGAGAGCGCGAGAGAGAGAGCGCGAGAGAGCGCGAGAGAGAGAGCGAGAGAGAGAGCGAGAGAGAGAGCGCGAGAGAGCGCGAGAGAGAGAGCGCGAGAGAGAGAGCGCGAGAGAGAGAGCGCGCGAGAGAGAGCGCGCGAGAGAGAGCGCGAGAGAGAGAGCGCGAGAGAGAGAGCGCGAGAGAGAGAGCGCGAGAGAGAGAGCGCGAGAGAGCGCGAGAGAGAGAGCGCGAGAGAGAGAGAGCGCGAGAGAGAGAGAGCGCGAGAGAGAGAGCGCGAGAGAGAGAGAGCGCGAGAGAGAGAGAGCGCGAGAGAGAGAGAGCGCGAGAGAGAGAGAGCGCGAGAGAGAGCGCGAGAGAGAGAGCGCGAGAGAGAGAGAGCGAGAGAGAGAGAGCGCGAGAGAGAGAGCGCGAGAGAGAGAGAGCGCGAGAGAGAGAGAGCGCGAGAGAGAGCGCGAGAGAGAGAGAGAGCGCGAGAGAGAGAGAGAGAGAGGCGAGAGAGAGCGCGCGAGAGAGAGAGAGCGCGCGAGAGAGAGAGAGCGAGAGAGAGAGCGCGCGGAGAGAGCGCGCGAGAGAGAGAGAGCGCGAGAGAGAGAGAGCGCGAGAGAGAGAGCGCGAGAGAGAGAGCGCGAGAGAGAGAGCGCGAGAGAGAGAGCGCGAGAGAGAGAGCGCGAGAGAGAGCGCGAGAGAGAGAGCGCGAGAGAGCGCGAGAGAGAGCGCGCGAGAGAGAGAGAGCGCGCGAGAGAGAGAGCGCGCGAGAGAGAGAGCGCGCGAGAGAGAGCGCGCGCGAGAGAGCGCGCGCGAGAGCTAGAGCGCGAGAGAGAGAGCGCGAGAGAGAGAGCGCGAGAGAGAGAGCGCGAGAGAGAGAGCGCGAGAGAGAGAGAGCGCGAGAGAGAGAGAGCGCGAGAGAGAGAGCGCGCGAGAGAGAGAGCGCGAGAGAGAGAGCGCGAGAGAGAGAGAGCGCGAGAGAGAGAGAGCGCGAGAGAGAGAGAGCGCGAGAGAGAGAGAGCGCGAGAGAGAGAGAGCGCGAGAGAGAGAGAGCGCGAGAGAGAGAGAGCGCGAGAGAGAGAGAGCGCGAGAGAGAGAGCGCGAGAGAGACAGCGCGAGAGAGACAGCGCGAGAGAGACAGCGCGAGAGAGACAGCGCGAGAGAGACAGCGCGAGAGAGACAGCGCGAGAGAGACAGCGCGAGAGAGACAGCGCGAGAGAGACAGCGCGAGAGAGACAGCGCGAGAGAGACAGCGCGAGAGAGACAGCGCGAGAGAGACAGCGCGAGAGAGACAGCGCGAGAGAGACAGCGCGAGAGAGACAGCGCGAGAGAGACAGCGCGAGAGAGACAGCGCGAGAGAGACAGCGCGAGAGAGACAGCGCGAGAGAGACAGCGCGAGAGAGACAGCGCGAGAGAGACAGCGCGAGAGAGACAGCGCGAGAGAGACAGCGCGAGAGAGACAGCGCGAGAGAGACAGCGCGAGAGAGACAGCGCGAGAGAGACAGCGCGAGAGAGACAGCGAGACAGAGAGAGAGAGCGAGAGACAGAGCGAGAGACAGAGAGAGAGAGCGAGAGGCAGAGAGAGAATTAAGACTGTTTAAAATTAATATTGAACGTACCAAATGAAGTACAAAGACTGTTTAAAATTAATATTGTTTAAAAGTAATATTGTATGTACCCAACAAATGTCAAATCGATTGACACCTACAGAATGTTGGAAAACTGTACCTTTTTGCTGTGTAAGCTTTGGCAATATGGTTCTCTGTAAACTTTCATGCCAATAAAGCATTTGAATTGAATTGAATTGAATTGAGAGAGACAGAGAGAGAGACAGAGAGAGAGAGAGAGACAGAGAGACAGAGAGACAGAGATTCGACACTCTGGTTTGAGGTTAATTCCCCCACTCTCAGACAGTGCTACTTCGAGGAGGAGCTCGGGAATCGAGCAGAGGTTGGATCGGTTTCGTGTGCTGGACATTCACCACTTGTTTCCAGCACTGGGCGTGACGGCCTGGAATGTGGGGCAGTACTGAGGGAGCGCCGCATTGTCGGTGGGCAGTACTGAGGGAGCGCCGCACTGTCGGAGGGGCAGTACTGAGGGAGCGCCGCATTGTCGGAGGGTCAGTACTGAGGGAGCGTCGCACTGTCGGAGGGGCAGTACTGAGAGAGCGCCGCACTGTCGGAGGGGCAGTACTGAGGGAGCGCCGCACTGTCGGAGGGGCAGTACTGAGGGAGCGCCGCACTGCCGGAGGGGCAGTACTGAGGGAGCGCCGCACTGTCGGAGGGGCAGTACTGAGGGAGTGCCGCACTGTCGGAGTGGCAGTACTGAGGGAGCACCGCACTGTCGGAGGGGCGGTACTGAGGGAGCGCCGCACTGTCGGAGGGACAGTACTGAGGGAACGCCGCACTGTCGGAGGGGCAGTACTGAGAGAGCGCCGCACTGTCGGAGGGGCAGTACTGAGGGAGCGCCGCACTGTCGGAGCGGCAGTACTGAGGGAGCGTCGCACTGTCGGAGGGGCAGTACTGAGGGAGCGCCGCACTGCCGGAGGGGCAGTACTGAGGGACCGCCGCACTGTCGGAGGGACAGTACTGAGGGAACGCCGCACTGTCGGAGGGGCAGTACTGAGAGAGCGCCGCACTGTCGGAGGGGCAGTACTGAGGGAGCGCCGCACTGTCGGAGGGGCAGTACTGAGGGAGCGCCGCACTGTCGGAGGGGCAGTACTGAGGGAGCGCCGCACTGTCGGAGGGGCAGTACTGAGGGAGCGCCGCACTGTCGGAGGGGCAGTACTGAGGGAGCGCCGCACTGTCGGAGGGGCGGTACTGAGGGAGCGCCGCATTGTCGGAGGGGCAGTACTGAGGGAGTGCCGCATTGTCGGAGGGCAGTACTGAGAGAGCGCCGCATTGTCGGAGGGGCAGTAGTGAGGGAGTGCCGCACTGTCGGAGGGCAGTACGGAGCGAGCGCCGCATTGTCGGAGGGGCAGTACTGAGGGAGTGCCGCATTGTCGGAGGGCAGTACTGAGAGAGCGCCGCACTGTCGGAGGGGCAGTACTGAGGGAGCGCCGCACTGTCGGAGGGGCAGTACTGAGGGAGCGCCGCACTGTCGGAGGGTCAGTACTGAGGGAGCCCCGCACTGTCAGAGGGGCAGTACTGAGAGAGCGCCGCACTGTCGGA
>NW_028225184.1:10928452-11021017 GCF_052327205.1 Somniosus microcephalus
GAAATAATGCATAATTTGCAACAATCATATATTCCTCTAGGGCATAAAAACCCAAAAGGAAAAGTGATCCAACCATGGCTAACAAAAGAAATTAAAGCTAATATTAAGTCAAAGGAGGAAGCTTATAAAGTTGCCAGAAAAAGCGGTCATCCTGAGGATTGGGATCTTTTTAGAAATCAGCAAAGGGGGACCAAGAAATTGATAAAGAAAGGGAAAATGGAATATGAGCCCAAACTAGCAAAAAATATAAAAACGGATTGTAAAAGCTTCTATAGGTATGTGAAAAGGAAAAGACTGGCGAAGGTAAATGTAGGTCCTTTGCAGTCAGAGACGGGAGAATTTATAATGGGGAATGAGGAAATGGCTGAGAAATTAAATAAATACTTTGGCCTAGAAATTGGGTTGAGGTGCCAAAGTGGCGCCAAGTTCGCCTGGGCGCTGATTTTTGCACAGCGTTCGGAGCATTAACGAACGTCAGAAATGCCGCGGGGTGGGGGGGGGGGGGGGAGGCCGGGGACGAAGGTGCTGGCAGGCGGCCGCCCGCACCTCCACCTTAACTTGTGCCACTGCCGGCACAGCAAGGCCCCGTGAGCCGGGCGCGGGTGGCGAACGGCGCTGCAGCGGCGTTCGCTACCAAATATCGCGGGAGGCGCGGCCAGTGGCGCTACAGCCACTGACTGCCCTCTTTAGGCGCTAATAGGTGGCGCAACATACTAGCAAAATGAATGGGACTAAAAGTCGATAAATCCCAAGGACCGGATGACCTACATCCTAGGGTTTTGAAAGAGGTGGCCACTGGGATAGTGGACGCATTGGTTGTCACCTTCCAAAATTCTATAGATTCTGGAACGGTTCCTGCAGATTGGAGGATAGCAAATGTAACCCCGCTATTTAAGAAAGGAGGGAGAGAGAAAACGGGGAACTACAGACCTGTTAGCCTCACATCAGTAGTTGGGGAAAATGCTGGAATCTAGTATAAAGGATGCAATAACTGGGCACTTAGAAACTAATAGTAAGATTGGGCAGAGTCAGTATGGATTTATGAAAGGGAAATCCTGTTTGACAAACCTATTGGAGTTCTTTGAGGATGTAACTAGTGGAGTAGACAAAGGGGAACCAGTAGATGTGGTGTATTTAGATTTTCAGAAGGCCTTCAGTAAGGTCCCACACAAGAGGTTGGTGAACAAAATTAGGGCACATGGAATTGAGGGTGATATACTAGCATGGATTGAGAATTGGTTAACAGACAGAAAACAAAGAGTAGGGATAAACGGGTCATTTTCAGGATGGCAGGCTGTGACTAGTGGGGTACCGCAAGGATCGGTGCTTGGGCCCCAGCTATTCACAACCTATATCAATGATTTGGATGAGGGGACTAAATGTAACATTTCCAAATTTGCTGATGTCACAATGCTAGGTGGCAGTGTCAGTTGCGAAGAGGATGTGAAGAGGCTTCAAGGGGATCTCGACAGGCTCAGTGAGTGGGCGAGAACATGGCAGATGGATTATAATGTGGATAAATGTGAAGTTAGCCACTTTGGTAGAAAAAACAGAAAGGCAGAGTATTTCCTAAATGGCAAAAGATTGAGGAATGCAGATGCTCAAAGGGACCTGGGTGTCCTTGTACATGAGTCACTGAAAGTGAATGTGCAGGTGCAGCAAGCCATTAGGAAGGCAAATGGTATGCTGGCCTTCATTACAAGAGGATTTGAGTACAGGAGTAAAGAAGTCCTACTGCAATTATACAGGGCCTTGGTGAGACCACACCTGGAGTATTGTGTACAGTTTTGGTCTCCTTACCTAAGGAAGGATATACTTGCCATAGAGGGAGTGCAGCGAAGGTTCACGAGATTGATTCCTGGGATGGCGGGACTGTCGTATGAGAAGAGATTGAGTAAACTAGGTCTGTATTCTCTTGAATTCAGAAGAATGAGAGGGGATCTCATTGAAGCATACAAAATTATGACAGGGCTTGATAGGATGGATGCTGGGAGAATGTTTCCCTTGGCTGGGGAGTCTAGAACCAGGGGCCACAGCCTCAGGATAAAGGGTCGGCCATTCAGGACTGAGATGAGGAGAAATCTCTTCACACAGAGGGTGATGAATCTTTGGCACTCTCTACCCCAGAGGGCTGTGGAGGCTCAGTCATTGGGTATATTCAAAACAGAAGTCGATAGATTTCTGACTAGTAAAGGCATCAAGGGATATGGCGATAGGGACGGTGAATGTTGAGGCAGAAGATCAGCCATGATCTCATTGAATGGCGGAGCAGGCTCGAAGGGCCGAATGGCCGACTCCTGCTCCTATTACTCATGTTCTTACATAGATTTAAGATAATTGGAACAAGAACCATAAGAGTATAAGAAATAGGAGCAGGAGTCGGCCATTCAGCCCCTCGAGCCTGCTCCGCCATTCAATAAGATCATGGCTGATCTGATCTTGGCCTCAATTCCACTTTCCTGCCCGCTCCCCATAACCTTTGATTCCCCTGTTTTCAAAAATCTGTCTATCGCCAACTTAAATATATTGAATGACCCAGCCTCCACAGCTCTCTGGGATAGAGAATTCCAAAGACTCACGACCCTCTGAGAGAAGAAATTCCAGAGGGGGAGGGGGGGGGGAAGATGAGGAAATATTTTTACGCAGCGAGTTGTTGTGATCTGGAATGCGCTGCCTGACAGGGCGGTGGGAGCAGATTCAATAGGAACTTTCAAAAGGGAATTGGATATATACTGGAAGGGGAAAAGTTTGCAGGGCTATGGGGAGAGAGCGGGGGGAGTGGGACTAATTGGAGAGCTCGTTCAAAGAGCCGGCACAGGCACGATGGGCCGAATGGCCTCCTTCTGTGCTGTGAGATTCTACCTTGTGTGGAATGTTTGTATTTGAATGGAGTTGAGGGATGTTTGTATTTCAATTGAGTGGACGGATGTTTGTATTTGAATTGAGTTGAGGGATGTTTGTATTTGAATTGAGTGGACGGATGTTTGTATTTGAATTGAGTGGACGGATGTTTGTATTTGAATTGAGTGGACGGATGTTTGTATTTGAATTGAGTGGACGGATGCTTGTATTTGAATTGAGTGGACGGATGTTTGTATTTGAATGGAGTGGATGGATGTTTAAGAACATAAGAACATAAGAAATAGGAGCAGGAGTCGGCCATTTGGCCTTTCGAGCCTGCTCCGCCATTCAATGAGATCATGGCTGATTTTCTGCCTCAACTCCATTCACCGGCCCTATCTCCATATCCCTTGATGCCCTTACTAGTCAGAAATCTATCGACTTCTGTTTTGAATATACCCAATGACAGCCCACTGGGGTAGAGAATTCCAAAGATTCACCACCCTCTGTGTGAAGAAATTTCTTCTCATCTCAGCCCTGAATTGCCTACCCTTTATCCTGAGGCTGTGGCCCCTGGTTCTAGACTCCCCAGCCAAGGGAAACCTTCACCCAGCATCCACCCTATCAAGACCTGTCATAATTTTGTGTGCTTCAACGAGATCCCCTCTCATTCTTCTGAATTCAAGAGAATACAGGCCTAGTTTACTCAATCTCTTCTCATGCAGCAGTCCCTCCATCCCAGGAATCAATCTCGTGAACCTTCAATGCACTCCCTCTATGGCAAGTATATCCTTCCTTAGGTAAGGAGACCAAAATTGTACACAGTACTCCAGGTGTGGTCTCACCAAGGCCCTATATAACTGGAGTAAGACTTCTTTACTCCTGTACTCAAATGAAGTAGGAGAGATTAATAGGCTGGCTTAAATGAACTTTGTTTTCCAGAGTAGAGATGGTCTTGGAATGCTCAACACACTCCAGACTTAACATGTGCTTGGAAGTGAATTTGTATTTTAATTGAGTGGACAGATGTTTGTATTTGAATTGAGTGGAGCGGCACTGTTCCTGCTCGTTCCTATTGTTGGACTCTGTGGGGAGAGAGCGGGGGGAGTGGGACTAATTGGAGAACACATTCAAAGAGCCGGCACAGGCACGATGGGCCAAATGGTCATCTGTCCTGATATCTCCTCCTGTGACTCGAT
Source organism: Somniosus microcephalus (assembly GCF_052327205.1). NCBI lineage: Eukaryota > Metazoa > Chordata > Chondrichthyes > Squaliformes > Somniosidae > Somniosus > Somniosus microcephalus. The sequence goes on from NW_028225184.1 coordinate 10,932,493, forward strand.
GCCAATTATTTTTTTTATTGATAATGCTCTGGTGAAGTGCCTTGGGACGTTTTGCTATGCTAAAGGCACTGTATAAATGAAAGCTGTTGTCGTTTTGTCGTTCTACGGCGCGTGGAATGTTTGTATTTGAATTGAGCGGAGGGATGTTTGTATTTAAATTGAGTGCACCAAGCAGGGGAAATTGAGGTCAATGGAGGAAGACGGGAAGGGGGGAGGCATGGGGTTAAATGTTAAAGCCTCCCAGACTGCTGGGGTCATACCTGATGTCAAGGCAGCTGCCGCATAAATGCTGGAAAAAGCTCAGCGGGTTAGGAGGCATCTGTGGAGAGAAAGAGAAAGACTCACGTTGCGGACCATGTTGCCCCCTTTCCCCTACAGAAACAAGACGGGGAGACAATGTTACCCCTTCTCTTCGTCCCGCCAGCCCCGCATTACGTGGAGCGGTCGGTATTTGAATTGAGCGGAGCCATGCTTCAGGCTGATTTGAGTGGGGCGCGATGCTTGTATGAGTTGGGAACGGTGCTGGTATTTGAATTGAGCCAAGCGATGCTCATAGTTGAATTGAGCGGGAGTGATGCTGCTATTGCCTTGGGGCGATGTTTGTATTTGAATTGAGCAGGAGCGATGTTCGTAGTCAAATTGAATGGGAGGGTCGTGATGCTCGTATTGAAAATGAGCGGGGGCGGGCAATGCTCGCAGTCGAATTGAGTGGGGGTGGGGGTCGCGATGTTCGTAGTCGAATTGAGAGGGAGCAATGCTCATACGGAGTTGGAGGTGATGATTGTATTCAAATTGAGTTAGCGCAATGGATGCCCGTGGTCGAATTCAGCAGGGGGGGCGCGATGCTCGAAGTCAAATTGAGTCGGGGCGATGCTCGTAGTTGAATTGAGTCAGGGCGATGCTCGTAGTTGAATTGAGTCAGAGCGATGTTTGTAGTCGAATTGAGTCAGAGCGATGTTCGTAGATGAATTGAGTCAGAGTGATGCTTGTAGTTGAATTGAGTCAGGGAGATGCTTGTAGTTGAACTGAGTGGCGCCAAGGCACCGGAGACGTAAATAAAATCGAGGTCAACGGGGCGTCATTCGGGGGGGGCGACGGAGAGGAAAGGAGGGGGGTAATTTAAAAAAAAATGTTTTAAAAAAGGAATACCCCATTGTTGGGGGGGAAATCCATCCAGCCCCAGTGCGCTTGCGCGGGAGTCTGCCGGACTTGCTCCACTGCGGCTGCGCGGGGGAGGAGAAGGGGAACCGGGCCCGGCAGCGCTGCGCCTGCGCACGGAGCCCCAGCCGGCCGACCCCCGACCTCTCACCCCTCACCCCTCACCCTCCGAATTAGACCAACTTAAGGCAAAGGAAAAGAGACGGGGACCGGCGCCCCGCGTCGCATATTAATCGAATAAAAGCCACTCACTCGCTCGCACCGCCCGCTTTCTCCATTTTCTTTTCTTCAGGGACTTGGGGGAGTGCAGCGCATGCGCTATCGGGATGGGGGCGTGGTCAGGGCAGAGGGCCTCACAACGCATGCGTCGCTGGCTCTTCCCTCCCACTGCCTGCTGGGAGTTGTACTTCCTTCCAGCTGCAGTTCAGGCTGTCTTAAAGGGGCAGCGCCCACTGTGACAGGGACAGGTCCCATTAAAGGGGCAGTCCTTACACAGGACCAGGAGGAGGCCATTCAACCCCCTCGAGCCTGTTACGCAGGAACAGGAGGAGGCCCATTCAGCCCCCTCGAGCCTGTTACACAGGAACAGGAGGAGGCCCATTCAGCCCCTCGAGCCTGTTACACAGGAACAGGAGGAGGCCCATTCAGCCCCCTCGAGCCTGTTACACAGGAACAGGAGGAGGCCCATTCAGCCCCTCGAGCCTGTTACGCAGGAACAGGAGGAGGCCCATTCAGCCCCCTCGAGCCTGTTACACAGGAACAGGAGGAGGCCCATTCAGCCCCTCGAGCCTGTTGCACAGGAACAGGAGGAGGCCCATTCAGTCCCCTCGAGCCTGTTACACAGGAACAGGAGGAGGCCCATTCAGCCCCTCGAGCCTGTTACACAGGAACAGGAGGAGGCCCATTCAGCCCCTTGAGCCTGTTACACAGGAACAGGAGGCGGCCCATTCAGCCCCCTCAAGCCTGTTACACAGGAGCAGGAGGAGGCTCATTCAGTCCCCTCGAGCCTGTTATACAGGAACAGGAGGAGGCCATTCAGCCCCTCGAGCCTGTTACACAGGCACAGGAGGAGGCCATTCAGCCCCTCGAGCCTGTTACATAGGAACAGGAGAATGGTGTGTGACAGTGTAGAGGGAGCTTTACTGTGTATCTAACCCGTGCTGTACCCACCCTGGGAGTGTTTGATGGGACAGTGTAGAGGGAGCTTTACTCTGTATCTAACCCCGTGCTGTACCTGCCCTGGGAGTGTTTGATGGGACAGTGTAGAGGGAGCTTTACTCTGTACCTAACCTGTGCTGTACCTGCCCTGGGAGTGTTTGATGGGACAGTGTAGAGGGACCTTTACTCTGTATCTAATCCGTGCTGTACCTGCCCTGGGAGTGTTTGATGGGACAGTGTAGAGGGAGCTTTACTCTGTATCTAACCCCGTGCTGTACCTGCCCTGGGAGTGTTTGATGGGACAGTGTAGAGGGAGCTCTAATCTGTATCTAACCTCGAAGCAGAGAGAGAGAGAGACGAGCAAATATTAGAAAAATTAAATTATTTATTTCCAGAAATTGACAATAAGCAAGTGCACTAGAAAAAGTAATTACAGATTGGAAGCTCTTTACACACAGACACAGGAAAGTCCTAGGCTCCATTCTTAGTCTGTGATCAGTTAGCTTATCCCAGAGCCCCCCTGACAGACACACACCCTCGCTCACACAGACACACACACAGACTCCATTCTGGCCTGCCCTGAGGAAGCCAGTCACATTGTGGACAGTGCTGAGCGCCAGAGACCTTTGCCAATAGTGTTGCTTTCGGAATCAGCGTCTGGCGGCTGCGGGGGGGAGAGGAAGAGTTGCCGATTGGAGCTCAGCTGCGAGGCCTCCCCCAGTCGAATATCGCATGCGAGCGGGAGTTAGATTTTTCTCTCCACACCCCCCCACATAGACACACCTTAACATCTCCTAACAAGTGTCCAATCTAGTCCAGTACCCAAGGGGGGTTGGGGGGCAGGGGTCACCGGGAGGTCGGAGGGCGCGAACAATCCGATCAAGGTCACCGGCACTCTCAGCCGTGTCCCAGCCCTCGGTTGGAGGATGTGGCGTCCGCTCAGGCGACTGGAGGGGTCCCCGCCTCCTTCGGAGTTCCGCCGCCGCCGCCCCGCCGCCCCCGAGGGCGGGCCGTGGGAGCCACTCCGATGTCGACGGTGATGTTGGTGAACAGCGGGAGGCGCTGGCGGCTCAGGGCGGTGTAGCTCAGGGAGTTCATTCCGTCCTGCCGCCAGTTCCGGCGGGTGCGGTAGAGTAGGTCGAACCTGGGAGAGAGAGAGAGAGAGACAGAGAGAGAGAGAGACAGAGACAGAGACAGAGAGACAGAGAGAGAGAGACAGAGAGAGAGAGACAGCGAGAGAGACAGCGAGAGAGAGACAGAGAGAGACAGAGACAGAGAGAGACAGAGACAGAGAGAGACAGAGAGAGAGACAGAGAGAGACAGAGAGAGACAGAGAGAGACAGAGAGAGACAGAGACAGACAGAGAGAGAGAGAGACAGAGAGAGAGAGAGAGACAGAGAGAGAGAGAGAGAGACAGAGAGAGAGACAGAGAGAGAGACAGAGAGAGACAGAGAGAGAGAGACAGAGAGAGAGACAGAGAGAGAGAGAGAGAGACAGAGAGAGAGAGAGAGAGAGAGACAGAGAGAGAGACAGAGAGAGACAGAGAGAGAGAGACAGAGAGAGAGACACACAGAGAGAGACACACAGAGAGAGACACACAGAGAGAGAGACAGAGTGAGACAGAGAGAGAGAACATGGTCAGTGAGTAATGAAATTCCCGCCCATCAACCCCCCACCGCCCCGAGTGTGGAGCACAGTAACACCGACACAAATGGGACCTGTAGGAATCGCCAAACGCGCAGCCACTTATAATTAAACAATCCTATGTGAACACTTGCCCGTCATGCTTTGTTGTCAAACCAATCAAATCACACAAAGACGGTTCCTTGCTGCGCCCCACACTGCCACTCCTGCCCCCGCCCAAGGCCGAACCAGGAATGTTAGGAAATGCCCACACACCCTCTCTCCCCGCCGCCCCCACCCCCGCCCACAGCCTGATCACCCGCTTTACCTTTTGGGATTCTCCTCGTTCCCCTTGTCCAACTTGTGTTTGATCATCTTGTAGCGGCCAACAGAGAGGGGGGGGCGGGAAATCTGCATCCCGGCCAGGTAGAGTCTGCGGAGGAGAAGAAAGGTCAATGTGGGAGGGAGCTCGGGGGAGGGGGAGAGAGGGAGGGAGAGAGGGAGAGGGAGGGGGGAGAGGGAGGGAGGGAGGGGGAGGGGGAGAGGGGGGAGAGGGAGAGGGCGAGAGGGAGACAGAGCAACACTGAGGGAGCTGGATTAACATCAGTAGAGATACAGTCAGTAACACAGGGCGCTGGGGGAGAGGGGTTACTGAGTGACAGTGTGAGGGAGCTGGATTAACATCAGTAGAGATACAGTCAGTAACACAGGGCGCTGGGGGAGAGAGGTTACTGAGTGACAGTGTGAGGGAGCTGGATTAACATCAGTAGAGATACAGTCAGTAACACAGGGCGCTGGGGGAGAGGGGTTACTGAGTGACAGTGTGAGGGAGCTGGATTAACATCAGTAGAGATACAGTCAGTAACACAGGGCGCTGGGGGGAGAGGGGTTACTGAGTGACAGTGTGAGGGAGCTGGATTAACATCAGTAGAGATACAGTCAGTAACACAGGGCGCTGGGGGAGAGGGGTTACTGAGTGACAGTGTGAGGGAGCTGGATTAACATCAGTAGAGATACAGTCAGTAACACAGGGCGCTGGGGGAGAGGGGTTACTGAGCGACAGTGTGAGGGAGCTGGATTAACATCAGTAGAGATACAGTCAGTAACACAGGGCGCTGGGGGAGAGGGGTTACTGAGTGACAGTGTGAGGGAGCTGGATTAACATCAGTAGAGATACAGTCAGTAACACAGGGCGCTGGGGGAGAGGGGTTACTGAGTGACAGTGTGAGGGAGCTGGATTAACATCAGTAGAGATACAGTCAGTAACACAGGGCGCTGGGGGAGAGGGGTTACTGAGTGACAGTGTGAGGGAGCTGGATTAACATCAGTAGAAACAGAGAAACATAGAGATAGGAACAGGAGTAGGCCATTCGGCCCTTCGAGCCTGCTCCGCCATTCAATGAGATCATGGCTGATCTTCGTCTGAGATCATAGCTGATCTTACCAGTTCAGTACCCCGTCCCCGCCTTTTCTCCGTAACCCTTAATCCCCTTAGCCTTCAGAAATATATCCAATTCTCTCTTGAAAATATTTATTGAATTATCCTTCACAGCCCTCTGTGGCAGGGAATTCCACAGGCTCACCACTCTTTGAGTGAAGAAATTCTTCCTCATCTCTGTTTTAAATGATTTGCCCGCTATTTTTAGACTGTGGCCCCTGGTTCTGTGCTCCCCGGCCATTGGAAACATTCTCTCTGAATTCAGCCTGTCCAGGCCTGCCATAATTTTATATGTTTCGATGAGATCCCCTCTCAATCTTCTAAACTCCAGTGAGTACAAGCCCAAACTATTCAATCTCTCCTCGTAGGTGATTCCCGCCATTCCAGGTATCAGCCTGGTGAATCGCCGCTGCACTCTTTCCATGGCAAGAACATCCTTCCGCAGATGGGGCGACCAAAACTGTACACAATACTCCAGATGCGGTCTCACCAGCACCTTGTACAGCTGTAGTAAGGTATCCCTATTCCTATACTCGAACCCCCTTGATATGAAGGCCAACATACCATTTGCCTTCTTAATCGCCTGTTGCACCTGCATGCTCTCCTTCAGTGACTGGTGCACAAGAACACCCAGGTCCCTCTGCACTTCCCCATCTCCCAATCTATTGCCATTTAGATAATAATCCACCCTCCTGTTTTTACCCCCAAAGTGGATAACCTCGCATTTATCCACATTATAGTGCATCTGCCACGTATCCGCCCATTCCCCCAACCTGTCCAAATCGCACTGTAGCCTCCTGACATCCTCATCAGAGCCCACCCCTCCTCCTAGTTTAGTGTCGTCAGCGAATTTGGAAATATTGCATCCAATTCCCTGATCCAGATCATTTATATATATTGTGAACAGCTGGGGTCCCAGGACAGATCCTTGCGGCACCCCGCTGGTCACTGCCTGCCACTCCGAAAACGAGCCGTTTATTCCAACTCTCTGTTTTCTATCCGCCAGCCAGTTCTCTATCCACGTTAATACTTTGCCCCCAATCCCATGAGCCTTAATTTTGCATGATAATCTTTTGTGTGGAACCTTATCGAAGGCTTTCTGGAAGTCAAGGTACACCACATCCACTGGCTCTCCCCCATCTATTTTACCAGTTACTTCCTCAAAAAATTCCAGCAGATTAGTCAAACACGATTTACCCTTTGTAAATCCATGTTGACTCTGTCCGATCCTTTCCCCATTTGTCAAGTGCTCCGCTATTTTATCCTTAATAATGGACTCTAGCATTTTGCCCACAACCGATGTAAGGCTTACTGGTCTATAATTCCCTGCTTTCTCTCTACCCCCCTTTTTAAATATTGGGGTAACATTAGCTACCCTCCAATCCACGGGTACTGTTCCCGAGTCAATGGAGTTCCGGAAGATGATCCTTAGAGCATCTGCTATCTCCAGGGCCACCTCCTTAAGTACCCTAGGATGTCGTTTATCAGTCAGTAACACAGGGCGCTGGGGGAGAGGGGTTACTGAGTGACAGTGTGAGGGAGCTGGATTAACATCAGTAGAGATACAGTCAGTAACACAGGGCGCTGGGGGAGAGGGGTTACTGAGTGACAGTGTGAGGGAGCTGGATTAACATCAGTAGAGATACAGTCAGTAACACAGGGCGCTGGGGGAGAGGGGTTACTGAGTGACAGTGTGAGGGAGCTGGATTAACATCAGTAGAGATACAGTCAGTAACACAGAGCGCTGGGGGAGAGGGGTTACTGAGTGACAGTGTGGGGGAGCTGGATTAACATCAGTAGAGATACAGTCAGTAACACAGAGCGCTGGGGGAGAGGGGTTACTGAGTGACAGTGTGGGGGAGCTGGATTAACATCAGTAGAGATACAGTCAGTAACACAGAGCGTTGGGGGAGAGGGGTTACTGAGTGACAGTGTGAGGGAGCTGGATTAACATCAGTAGAGATACAGTCAGTAACACAGGGCGCTGGGGGAAAGGGGTTACTGAGCAACAGTGTGAGGGAGCTGGATTATCAGTAGAGATACAGTCAGTAACAGGGCGCTGGGGGAGAGGGGTTACTGAGTGACAGTGTGAGGGAGCTGGATTAACATCAGTAGAGATACAGTCAGTAACACAGGGCGCTGGGGGAGAGGGGTTACTGAGTGACAGTGTGAGGGAGCTGGATTAACATCAGTCGAGATACAGTCAGTAACACAGGGCGCTGGGGGAGTGTGGTTACTGAGTGACAGTGTGAGGGAGCTGGATTAACATCAGTAGAGATACAGTCAGTAACACAGGGCGCTGGGGGAGAGGGGTTACTGAGTGACAGTGTGAGGGAGCTGGATTAACATCAGTAGAGATACAGTCAGTAACACAGGGCGCTGGGGGAGTGTGGTTACTGAGTGACAGTGTGAGGGAGCTGGATTAACATCAGTAGAGATACAGTCAGTAACACAGGGCGCTGGGGGAGAGGGGTTACTGAGTGACAGTGTGAGGGAGCTGGATTAACATCAGTAGAGATACAGTCAGTGACACAGGGCGCTGGGGGAGAGGGGTTACTGAGTGACAGTGTGAGGGAGCTGGATTAACATCAGTGGAGATACAGTCAGTAACACAGAGCGCTGGGGGAGAGGGGTTACTGAGTGACAGTGTGAGGGAGCTGGATTAACATCAGTAGAGATACAGTCAGTAACACAGGGCGCTGGGGGAGTGTGGTTACTGAGTGACAGTGTGAGGGAGCTGGATTAACATCAGTAGAGATACAGTCAGTAACACAGGGCGCTGGGGGAGAGGGGTTACTGAGTGACAGTGTGAGGGAGCTGGATTAACATCAGTAGAGATACAGTCAGTAACACAGGGTGCTGGGGGAGAGGGGTTACTGAGTGACAGTGTGAGGGAGCTGGATTAACATCAGTAGAGATACAGTCAGTAACACAGGGCGCTGGGGGAGAGGGGTTACTGAGTGACAGTGTGAGGGAGCTGGATTAACATCAGTAGAGATACAGTCAGTGACACAGGGCGCTGGGGGAGAGGGGTTACTGAGTGACAGTGTGAGGGAGCTGGATTAACATCAGTAGAGATACAGTCAGTGACACAGGGCGCTGGGGGAGAGGGGTTACTGAGTGACACTGTGAGGGAGCTGGATTAACATCAGTAGAGATACAGTCAGTAACACAGGGCGCTGGGGGAGAGAGGGGTTACTGGGTGACAGTGTGAGACTCACCTTGACTTGCGGAGTTCCTGGTAAATTGCAGTACAGAGAGACAGAGGGACAGGAAGATGGCGAGGTGTGAGGGGGTGGGAGAGAGAATGATATATGATTGAGAACAAGATCATGAGACAATCGGCAGACAGCAAACAGGAACAGTTGACAGTGAAGATCAGATTCCCTCCCTCTCTCCCCCACAATCTCTCTCCTTCAGGCCCCCTCCCTCCTCCTCGACCTCGCTCCTTCTATCTCTCCCTCTCGATACTTTCCTTTAGTCTCCCTCTCTCCTCCTCCTGTCTCTCCCTCTGCACCCCCCCCGCTCTCGATCTCTCTCATTCAGTCTCTCCCTCGGGAGTGAGTTACAGGCTGGAATCTAATCGAGGGGTTCAGGGGGTTTATATATAGAATAACAGATACCCGGGAGTGAGTTACAGGCTGGAATCTAATTGAGGGGTTCGGGAGGTTTATATATAGAATAACGGATACCCGGGAGTGAGTTACAGGCTGGAATCTAATTGAGGGGTTCGGGGGGTTTATATATAGAATAACGGATACCCGGGAGTGAGTTACAGGCTGGAATCTAATTGAGGGGTTCGGGGGGTTTATATATAGAATAACGGATACCCGGGAGTGAGTTACAGGCTGGAATCTAATTGAGGGGTTCGGGGGGTTTATATATAGAATAACAGATACCCGGGAGTGAGTTGCAGGCTGGAATCTAATCGAGGGGTTCAGGGGGTTTATATATAGAATAACAGGTACCCGGGAGTGAGTTACAGGCTGGAATCTAATCGAGGGGTTCGGGGGGTTTATATATAGAATAACAGATACCCGGGAGTGAGTTACAGGCTGGAATCTAATCGAGGGGTTCGGGGGGTGTTTATATATAGAATAACAGATACCCGGGAGTGAGTTGCAGGCTGGAATCTAATCGAGGGGTTCAGGGGGTTTATATATAGAATAACAGGTACCCGGGGGGTGAGTTACAGGCTGGAATCTAATCGAGGGGTTCGGGGGGTGTTTATATATAGAATAACGGATACCCGGGAGTGAGTTACAGGCTGGAATCTAATCGAGGGGTTCGGGGGGTTTATATATAGAATAACAGATACCCCGGGAGTGAGTTACAGGCTGGAATCTAATCGAGGGGTTCGGGGGGTTTATATATAGAATAACAGATACCCAGGAGTGAGTTACAGACTGGAATCTAATCGAGGGGTTCGGGGGGTTTACATATAGAATAACAGATACCCGGGAGTGAGTTACAGGCTGGAATCTAATCGAGGGGTTCGGGGGGTTTACATATAGAATAACAGATACCCAGGAGTGAGTTACAGACTGGAATCTAATCGAGGGGTTCGGGGGGTTTAGATATAGAATAACAGATACCCAGGAGTGAGTTACAGACTGGAATCTAATCGAGGGGTTCGGGGGGTTTACATATAGAATAACAGATACCCAGGAGTGAGTTACAGACTGGAATCTAATCGAGGGGTTCACATATAGAATAACAGATACCCAGGAGTGAGTTACAGACTGGAATCTAATCGAGGGGTTCGGGGGGTTTACATATATATAACAGATACCCAGGAGTGAGTTACAGACTGGAATCTAATCGAGGGGTTCGGGGGGTTTATATATAGAATAACAGATACCCGGGAGTGAGTTACAGGCTGGAATCTAATCGAGGGGTTCGGGGGGTTTACATATATATAACAGATACCCAGGAGTGAGTTACAGGCTGGAATCTAATCGAGGGGTTCGGGGGGTTTACATATATATAACAGATACCCAGGAGTGAGTTACAGACTGGAATCTAATCGAGGGGTTTACATATAGAATAACAGATACCCAGGAGTGAGTTACAGACTGGAATCTAATCGAGGGGTTCGAGGGGTTTACATATATATAACAGATACCCAGGAGTGAGTTACAGGCTGGAATCTAATCGAGGGGTTCGGGGGGTTTATATATAGAATAACGGATACCCAGGAGTGAGTTACAGACTGGAATCTAATCGAGGGGTTCGGGGGGGTTTATATATGGAATAACAGATACCCGGGAGTGAGTTACAGGCTGGAATCTAATCGAGGGGTTCGGGGGGTTTATATATAGAATAACAGATGCCCGGGAGTGAGTTACAGGCTGGAATCTAATCGAGGGGTTCGGGTGGTTTATATATAGAATAACAGATACCCGGGAGTGAGTTACAGACTGGAATCTAATCGAGGGGTTCGGGGGGTTTATATATAGAATAACAGATACCCGGGAGTGAGTTACAGGCTGGAATCTAATCGAGGGGTTCGGGGGGTTTATATATAGAATAACAGATACCCAGGAGTGAGTTACAGGCTGGAATCTAATCGAGGGGTTTGGGGGGGTTTATATATAGAATAACAGATACCCGGGGGTGAGTTACAGGCTGGAATCTAATCGAGGGGTTCGAGGGGTTTATATATAGAATAACAGATACCCGGGAGTGAGTTACAGGCTGGAATCTAATCGAGGGGTTCGGGGGGTTTATATATAGAATAACAGATACCCGGGAGTGAGTTACAGGCTGGAATCTAATCGAGGGGTTCGGGGGGTTTATATATAGAATAACAGATACCCGGGAGTGAGTTACAGGCTGGAATCTAATCGAGGGGTTCGGGGGGTTTATATATAGAATAACAGATACCCGGGAGTGAGTTACAGGCTGGAATCTAATCGAGGGGTTCGAGGGGTTTATATATAGAATAACAGATACCCGGGAGTGAGTTACAGGCTGGAATCTAATCGAGGGTTTCGAGGGGTTTATATATAGAATAACAGATACCCGGGAGTGAGTTACAGGGTGGAATCTAATCGAGGGGTTCGGGGGGTTTATATATAGAATAACAGATACCCGGGAGTGAGTTACAGGCTGGAATCTAATCGAGGGGTTCGGGGGGTTTATATATAGAATAACAGATACCCGGGAGTGAGTTACAGGCTGGAATCTAATCGAGGGGTTCGGGGGGTTTATATATAGAATAACAGATACCCGGGAGTGAGTTACAGGCTGGAATCTAATCGAGGGGTTCGGGGGGGGTTTATATATAGAATAACAGATACCCGGGAGTGAGTTACAGGCTGGAATCTAATCGGGGGGTTCGGGGGGTTTATATATAGAATAACAGATACCCGGGAGTGAGTTACAGGCTGGAATCTAATTGATGGGTTCGGGGGGTTTATATGTAGAATAACAGATACCCGGGAGTGAGTTACAGGCTGGAATCTAATCGAGGGGTTCGGGGGGTTTATATATAGAATAACAGATACCCGGGAGTGAGTTACAGGCTGGAATCTAATCGAGGGGTTCAGGGGGGTTTATATATAGAATAACAGATACCCGGGAGTGAGTTACAGGCTGGAATCTAATCGAGGGGTTCGGGGGGTTTATATATAGAATAACAGATACCCGGGAGTGAGTTACAGGCTGGAATCTAATCGAGGGGTTCGGGGGGTTTATATATAGAATAACAGATACCCGGGAGTGAGTTACAGGCTGGAATCTAATCGAGGGGTTCGGGGGGTTTATATATAGAATAACAGATACCCGGGAGTGAGTTACAGGCTGGAATCTAATTGAGGGGTTCGGGGCGGTTTATATATACAATAACAGATACCCGGGAGTGAGTTACAGGCTGGAATCTAATCGAGGGGTTCGGGGGATTTATATATAGAATAACAGATACCTGGGAGTGAGTTACAGGCTGGAATCTAATCGAGGGGTTCGGGGGGTTTATATACAGAATAACAGATACCCGGGAGTGAGTTGCAGGCTGGAATTTAATCGAGGGGTTCGGGGGGTTTATCTATAGAATAACGGATACCCGGGAGTGAGTTACAGGCTGGAATCTAATCGAGGGGTTCGGGGGGTTTATATATAGAATAACAGATACCCGGGAGTGAGTTACAGGCTGGAATCTAATCGGGGGGTTTATATATAGAATAACAGATACCCGGGAGGGAGTTACAGGCTGGAATCTGATCGAGGGGTTCGGGGGGTTTATATATAGAATAACAGATACCCGGGAGTGAGTTACAGGCTGGAATGTAATCGAGGGGTTCGGGGGGTTTATATATAGAATAACAGATACCCGGGAGTGAGTTACAGGCTGGAATCTAATCGAGGGGTTCGGGCGGTTTATATATAGAATAACAGATACCCGGGAGTGAGTTACAGGCTGGAATCTAATCGAGGGGGTCGGGGGGTTTATATATAGAATAACAGATACCCGGGAGTGAGTTACAGGCTGGAATCTAATCGAGGGGTTCGGGGGGTTTATATATAGAATAACAGATACCCGGGAGTGAGTTACAGGCTGGAATCTAATCGAGGGGTTCGGGGGGTTTATATATAGAATAACAGATACCCGGGAGTGAGTTACAGGCTGGAATCTAATCGAGGGGTTCGGGGGGGGTTTATATATAGAATAACAGATACCCGGGAGTGAGTTACAGGCTGGAATCTAATCGGGGGGTTCGGGGGGTTTATATATAGAATAACAGATACCCGGGAGTGAGTTACAGGCTGGAATCTAATCGAGGGGTTCGGGGGGTTTATATATAGAATAACAGATACCCGGGAGTGAGTTACAGGCTGGAATCTAATCGAGGGGTTCAGGGGGTTTATATATAGAATAACAGATACCCGGGAGTGAGTTACAGGCTGGAATCTAATTGATGGGTTCGGGGGGTTTATATGTAGAATAACAGATACCCGGGAGTGAGTTACAGGCTGGAATCTAATCGAGGGGTTCGGGGGGTTTATATATAGAATAACAGATACCCGGGAGTGAGTTACAGGCTGGAATCTAATCGAGGGGTTCAGGGGGGTTTATATATAGAATAACAGATACCCGGGAGTGAGTTACAGGCTGGAATCTAATCGAGGGGTTCGGGGGGTTTATATATAGAATAACAGATACCCGGGAGTGAGTTACAGGCTGGAATCTAATTGAGGGGTTCGGGGCGGTTTATATATACAATAACAGATACCCGGGAGTGAGTTACAGGCTGGAATCTAATCGAGGGGTTCGGGGGGTTTATATATAGAATAACAGATACCTGGGAGTGAGTTACAGGCTGGAATCTAATCGAGGGGTTCGGGGGGTTTATATATAGAATAACAGATACCCGGGAGTGAGTTACAGGCTGGAATTTAATCGAGGGGTTCGGGGGGTTTATCTATAGAATAACGGATACCCGGGAGTGAGTTACAGGCTGGAATCTAATCGAGGGGTTCGGGGGGTTTATATATAGAATAACAGATACCCGGGAGTGAGTTACAGGCTGGAATCTAATCGAGGGGTTCGGGGGGTTTATATATAGAATAACAGATACCCGGGAGTGAGTTACAGGCTGGAATCTGATCGAGGGGTTCGGGGGGTTTATATATAGAATAACAGATACCCGGGAGTGAGTTACAGGCTGGAATCTAATCGAGGGGTTCGGGGGGTTTATATATAGAATAACAGATACCCGGGAGTGAGTTACAGGCTGGAATCTAATCGAGGGGTTCGGGCGGTTTATATATAGAATAACAGATACCCGGGAGTGAGTTACAGGCTGGAATCTAATCGAGGGGTTCGGGGGGTTTATATATAGAATAACAGATACCCGGGAGTGAGTTACAGGCTGGAATCTAATCGAGGGGTTCGGGGGGGTTTATATATAGAATAACAGATACCCGGGAGTGAGTTACAGGCTGGAATCTAATCGAGGGGTTCGGGGGGTTTATATATAGAATAACAGATACCCGGGAGTGAGTTACAGGCTGGAATCTAATCGAGGGGTTCGGGGGGTTTATATATAGAATAACAGATGCCTGGGGGTGAGTCACAGGCTGGAATCTAATCAAGGGGTTCGGGGGTTTATATATAGAATAACAGATACCCGGGAGTGAGTTACAGGCTGGAATCTAATCGAGGGGTTCAGGGGGTTTATATATAGAATAACAGATACCCGGGAGTGAGTTACAGGCTGGAATCTAATCCAGGGGTTCGGGGGTTTATATACAGAATAACAGATACCCGGGAGTGAGTAAGAGGATGGAATCTAATCGAGGGGTTCGGGGGGTTTATATATAGAATAACAGATACCCGGGAGTGAGTTACAGGCTGGAATCTAATCAAGGGGTTCGGGGGTTTATATATAGAATAACAGATACCCGGGAGTGAGTTACAGGCTGGAATCTAATCGAGGGGTTCAGGGGGTTTATATATAGAATAACAGATACCCAGGAGTGAGTTACAGGCTGGAATCTAATCGAGGGGTTCGGGGGGTTTATATATATATAACAGATACCCGGGAGTGAGTTACAGGCTGGAATCTAATCGAGGGGTTCTAGGGGTTTATATATAGAATAACAGATACCCGGGAGTGAGTTACAGGCTGGAATCTAATCGAGGGGTTCGGGGGGTTTATATATAGAATAACAGATACCCGGGAGTGAGTTACAGGCTGGAATCTAATCGAGGGGTTCGGGGGGTTTACATATAGAATAACAGATACCCGGGAGTGAGTTACAGGCTGGAATCTAATCGAGGGGTTCGAGGGGTTTACATATATATAACAGATACCCGGGAGGGGGTTACGGACTGGAATCTAATCGAGGGGTTCGAGGGGTTTATATATAGAATAACAGGTACCCGGGAGTGAGTTACAGGCTGGAATCTAATCGTGGGGTTCGAGGGGTTTACATATATATAACAGATACCCGGGAGTGAGTTACAGGCTGGAATCTAATCGAGGGGTTCGAGGGGTTTATATATAGAATAACAGATACCCAGGAGTGAGTTATAGGCTGGAATCTAATCGAGGGGTTCGGGGGGTTTATATATAGAATAACAGATACCCAGGAGTGAGTTACAGGCTGGAATCTAATCGAGGGGTTCGGGGGGTTTATATATAGAATAACAGATACCCGGGAGTGAGTTACAGACTGGAATCTAATCGAGTGGTTCGAGGGGTTTATATATAGAATAACAGATACCCGGGAGTGAGTTACAGGCTGGAATCTAATCGAGGGGTTCGGGGGGGTTTATATATAGAATAACAGATACCCGGGAGTGAGTTACAGACTGGAATCTAATCGAGGGGTTCGGGGGGTTTATATATAGAATAACAGATACCCGAGAGTGAGTTACAGACTGGAATCTAATCGAGGGGTTCGAGGGGTTTACATATATATAACAGATACCCGGGAGTGAGTTACAGACGGGAATCTAATCGAGGGGTTTGGGGGGTTTATATATAGAATAACAGATACCCGGGAGTGAGTTACAGGCTGGAATCTAATCGAGGGGTTCGGGGGGTTTATATATAGAATAACAGATACCTGGGGGTGAGTTACAGGCTGGAATCTAATCGAGGGGTTCAGGGGGGGTTTATATATAGAATAACAGATACGTGGGAGTGAGTTACAGGCTGGAATCTAATCGAGGGGTTCAGGGGGGGGTTTATATATAGAATAACAGATACCTGGGAGTGAGTTACAGGCTGGAATCTAATCGAGGGGTTCGGGGGGTTTATATATAGAATAACAGATACCCGGGAATGAGTTACAGGCTGGAATCTAATCGAGGGGTTCGGGGGGGTTTATATATAGAATAACAGATACCCGGGAGTGAGTTACAGGCTGGAATCTAATCGAGGGGTTCGAGGGGTTTATATATAGAATAACAGATACCCGGGAGTGAGTTACAGGCTGGAATCTAATCGAGGGGTTCGGGGGGTTTATATATAGAATAACAGATACCCGGGAGTGAGTTACAGGCTGGAATCTAATCGAGGGGTTCGGGGGGTTTATATATAGAATAACAGATACCCGGGAGTGAGTTACAGGCTGGAATCTAATCGAGGGGTTCGGGGGGTTTATATATAGAATAACAGATACCCGGGAGTGAGTTACAGGCTGGAATCTAATCGAGGGGTTCGAGGGGTTTATATATAGAATAACAGATACCCGGGAGTGAGTTACAGGCTGGAATCTAATCGGGGGGTTCGGGGGGTTTATATATAGAATAACAGATACCCGGGAGTGAGTTACAGGCTGGAATCTAATCGAGGGGTTCGGGGGGTTTATATATATATAACAGATACCCAGGAGTGAGTTACAGGCTGGAATCTAATCGAGGGGTTCGGGGTGGGGTTTATATATAGAATAACAGATACCCGGGAGTGAGTTACAGGCTGGAATCTAATCGAGGGGTTCGAGGGGTTTATATATATATAACAGATACCCGGGAGGGGGTTACCTGGTTGCGATATCATCGTCCTCCCCGCCCCAGCCCCAATATTCGTTGGGGAATCCATTCATTTGCAGATATTGTTCTGGTGTAACCGCCGAGACTCCCCCGAAGTATGTGTTGTACGGGAGACTGCCAAATATAAAATAGAATAAAGCAGATCAGACTCACAAAACAAATTCAGGCAGAACAATTCTTCAGGAACGCCCCGTTAATAGTGATTTCAGTCTGTGTGTGAGAGCCCGGGTGTGAAGGAACGTTCCTTTAATCGTGATTTCAACGCGCGTGTGTGCGTGTGCGAGGTGTGTGAGTGTGCTAGGTGCGAGTGCAGACTTACCGATAGCCGAACTTGTTCATTGCGATGGAGACGTGCTTGGGGTTGCGCGGGTCGCAGACGTAGATGTTGTGATCGTTTTCGGGAATCAGATCGATGTCGTGCAGGAAGAGACAATCCCAGTCCTCGTCTCGCATGGCCTCCTTCACTCCGACATTCAGGAGCTTGGCCCGGTTAAAGGTCTCATTGCCAGCCTGGGGAAGAGGGAAATGAAACACACACAGGCACACACACAGGTCAAAATCCAGCGCCGCAGTGTGTCGACTCCCTGCCTCCGCTCATCCGCTGCTGAAACCCTCATCCAGCCCCTACACCCCGCCCTATCTCTGTAACCTCCTCCAGCCCCTGCACCCCTTCCTATCTCTGTAACCTCCTCCAGCCCAACACCCCTCCCTATCTCTGTAACCTCCTCCATCCCCTACACCCCTCCCTATCTCTGTAACCTCCTCCAGCCCAACACCCCTCCCTATCTCTGTAACCTCCTCCAGCCCCTACACCCCTCCCTATCTCTGTAACCTCCTCCAGCCCCTACACCCCTCCCTATCTCTGTAACCTCCTCCAGCCCAACACCCCTCCCTATCTCTGTAACCTCTTCCAGCCCCTACAACCCCTCCCTATCTCTGTAACCTCCTCCAGCCCCTACACCCCTCCCTATCTCTGTAACCTCCTCCAGCCCCTACACCCCGCCCTATCTCTGTAACCTCCTCCAGCCCCTACAACCCTCCCTATCTCTGTAACCTCCTCCAGCCCCTACACCCCTCCCTATCTCTGTAACCTCCTCCAGCCCCTACAACCCTCCCTATCTCTGTAACCTCCTCCAGCCCCTACACCCCCTCCCTATCTCTGTAACCTCCTCCAGCCCCTACAACCCTCCCTATCTCTGTAACCTCCTCCAGCCCCGACACCCCCTCCCTATCTCTGTAACCTCCTCCAGCCCCAACAACCCTCCCTATCTCTGTAACCTCCTCCAGCCCCTGCACCCCGCCCTATCTCTGTAACCTCCTCAAGCCCCTACACCCCTCCCTATCTCTGTAACCTCCTCTAGCCCCTACACCCCTCCCTATCTCTGTAACCTCCTCCAGCCCCTACACCCCTCCCTATCTCTGTAACCTCCTCCAGCCCCTACACCCCTCCCGATCTCTGTAACCTCCTCCAGCCCCTACACCCCTCCCTATCTCTGTAACCTTCTCCAGCCCCTACAACCCTCCCTATCTCTGTAACCTCCTCCAGCCCCTACACCGCTTCCTATCTCTGTAACCTCCTCCAGCCCCTACACCCCCTCCCTATCTCTGTAACCTCCTCCAGTCCCGACAACCCTCCCTATCTCTGTAACCTCCTCCAGCCCCTACACCCCGCCCTATCTCTGTAACCTCCTCCAGCCCCTACACCCCTCCCTATCTCTGTAACCTCCTCCAGCCCCTACAACCCTCCCTATCTCTGTAACCTCCTCCAACCCCTACACCCCTCCCTATCTCTGTAACCTCCTCCAGCCCCTACACCCCTCCCTATCTCTGTAATCTCCTCCAGCCCCTACACCCCTCCCTATCTCTGTAACCTCCTCCAGCCCCTACACCCCTCCCTATCTCTGTAACCTCCTCCAGCCCCTACACCCCTCCCTATCTCTGTAACCTCCTCCAGCCCCTACACCCCTCCCTATCTCTGTAACCTCCTCCAGCCCCTACACCCCTCCGAGATCTCTGCGCTCCTCCAATTCTGGCCTCTCGAGCATCCCCCGATTTCCATCGCTCCACCATTGGCGGCCGTGCCTTCAGCTGCCTGGGGCCCCGATCTCTGGAATTCCCTCCCTAAACCTCTCCGCCTCTCTCTCCTCCTTTAAGACGCTCCTTAAAACCGAAACTTATAAAATTCTAACAGGACTGGACAGACTAGATGCAGGAAGGATGTTCCCGATGGTCGGGGAGTCCAGAACCAGGGGTCACAGTCTAAGGATAAGGGGTAAGCTATTTAGGACAGAGATGAGGAGGAATTTCTTCACCCAGAGAGTGGTGAACCTGTGGAATTCTCTACCACAGAAGGCAGTAGAGGCCAATTCATTAAATATATTCAAGAAGGAGTTGGATATATTTCTTAAGGCTAAAGGGATCAAGGGATATGGGGAGAAAGCAGGGACAGGGTACTGAATTTGGATGATCAGCCATGATCTCATTGAATGGCGGAGCAAGCTCGAGGGGCCGAATGGCCTACTCCTGCTCCTGTCTTCTATGACCTCTTTGACCCAGCTTTTGCTCACCTGTCCTAATATCTCCTGATGTGGCTCGGTGTCAAATGATATCTGACTTACATTCCTGTGAAAAGCCATGGGATGTTTTACTGCCTTAAAGAACATAAGAAATAGGAGCAGGAGTAGGCCAATCGGCCCCTCGAGCCTGCTCCGCCATTCAATAAGATCATGGCTGATCTGATCCTAACCGCCAATCCACTATCACAGAACCATCTCCTGAATCTAACAGAATTAGACACACGAAACAGGAGCAGGATCAGGCTACACGGCCCCTGGGCCCGCTCCGCTACCCACAGTGCCATGTCCGATCCGAACCTAGACTCATGTCCAAATTCCTGCCCGCTCCCCGTAACCCTTAATTCCCTTTACTTCTAGGAAACTGTCTATTTCTGTTTTAAATTTATGCAATGATGTAGATTCTACAGCTTTTTGGGGCGGCATATTCCATGGACCTACCACCCTCTGAGTGAAGTAGTTCCTCCTCATCTCAGTTTTGAAAGAGCAGCCCCTTATTCTAAGACTATGCCCCCTAGTTCTAGTTTCACCCATCATCGGGAACATCGGGCAGCACGGTGGCATAGTGGTTAGCACTGTTGCCTCACAGCGCCAGGGACCCGGGTTCGAATCCGGCCTCGGGCGACTGTCTGTGTGGAGTTTGCACATTCTCCCCGTGTTTGCGTGGGTTTCCTCCGGGTGCTCCGGTTTCCTCCCACAGTCCAAAGATGTGCGGGTTAGGTTGATTGGCTATGATAAATTGACCCTTAGTGTTAGGGGGATTAAATACGTGGGGATAGGGTGGGATATGTGTTGGTGTAGGGGTTACGGGGATCGGGTGGGATATGTGTTGGTGTAGGGGTTACGGGGATCGGGTGGGATATGTGTCGGTGCAGGCTCGATGGGCCGAAATGGCCTCTATCTGCACTGTGAGGTTTCTGTGATCTTCCCTGCATCCACCCGATCCAACCCCTTCACAATCTTATATGTTTCAATAAGATCGCCTCTCATTTCTTCTGAACTCCAATGAGTAGAGTCCCAATCTACTCAACCTCTCCTCATATGTCCATCCCCTCATCCCCGGGATTAACCGAGTGAACCTTCTTTGTACTGACTCGAGAGCAAGTATGTCCTTTCTTAAGTATGGACACCAAAACTGCACGCAGTATTCCAGCTGCGGTCTCACCAATACCTTGTACAACTGAAGCAATACCTCCCTGTTTTTGTATTCTAAAGGCGCTATATAAATGCTAGTTGTTGTTGCGGTTGTGGCAGCAAAGGTTCACTACATTGATTCCTGGAATGAGGGGGTTGTCCTGTGGGGCGAGATGGAGCGGCGGCCCCGCACCGCCACCTTAACTTGCGTCACTACCGCCACAGGTAGGCCCTGTGAACCAGTCGCGATTTGCGACCGGCGTTAAAGAGGCGGGCGCGACCAAATATGGTGATCGGGGCGCTGCGCACACCGATGACGTCATCGGTGGCGGCGCGGCGCTACAGGCCAACGCCGCCATTAGCGCCCCGCTAAATATCGCGGGAGGTGTGGCCAGTGGCGCTAAAGCCACTGAGTGCCCTCTCTGGGCGCTAACTGGTGGCGCAGCCCACCGAATTTCTAGGCCATAAGAGTCTGAGGGTGACTGACAGGGTCGATGCTGAGATGCTGTTTCCCCCCTGGCTGGGGAGTCGAGAACCAGGGGTCACAGTCGCAGGATAAGGGGTTGGCCATTTAGGACTGAGATGAGGAGACATTTCTTCACTCAGAGGGCGGTGAATCTTGGGAAGTTACGACACAGAAGGAGGCCATTCGGCCCATTGTGTCCGTGCCGACTGACAAAGAAACAGCCAGCCTAATCCCACTTTCCAGCTCTCGGTCCGTGGCCCTGTAGGTTACGGCACTTCAAGGGCACATCCAAGTACTTTTAAAATGTGGTGAGGGTTCCTGCCTCTACCACCCTTTCAGGCAGTGAGTTCCAGACCCTCTGGGTGAGAAAAGGTCTCCTCAAATCCCCTCTAAACCTTCCACCAATTACTTCAAATCTGTGCCCCCTTCTTAACCGCCTGCTGCACCTGCATGCTTACCTTCAGCGACTGGTGCACAAGGACACCCAGGTCTCGTTGCACTTCCCCTTTTCCCAATCTATTGCCGTTCAGATAATAATCTGCCTTCCTGTTTTTGCCACCAAAGTGGATAACCTCGCATTTATCCACCTTATACTGCATCTGCCCAATCTGTCCAAATCGTACTGGAGTTTCTCGGCATCCTCCTCACAGCACACACGGCCACCCAGCTTTGTGCCGTCTGCAAACTTGGAGATATTACATCTAGTTCCCTCGTCTAGATCATCATATTCGAGGCAAACATTCGCACCACACAAGGGCCAGGCAATGACCATCTCCAACAAGCGAGACTCTAACCATCTCCCCTTGACATTCAATGGCATTACCATCGCTGAATCCCCCACTATCAACATCCTGGGGGTCACCATTGATCAGAAACTGAACTGGACCAGCCACATAAATACTGTGGCTACAAGAGCGGGTCAGAGGCTGGGTAACCTGCGGCGAGTGTCTCACCTCCTGACTCCACAAAGCCTTTCCACCATCTACAAGGCACAAGTCAGGAGTGTGATGGAATACTCTCCACTTGCCTGGATGAGTGCAGCTCCAACAACACTCAAGAAGCTCGATACCATCCAGGACAAAGCAGCCCGCTTGACTGGCACCCCCATCCACCACCTTAAACATTCACTCCCTCCACCACCGGTGTACCGTGGCTGCAGTGTGTACCATCTACAAGATGCACTGCAGCAACGTGCCAAGGCTTCTTCGGCAGCACCTCCCAAACCCACGACCTTGTCCACCTAGAAGGACAAGGGCAGCAGACGCATGGGAACACCACCACCTACAAGTTCCCCTCCAAGCCACACACCATCCTGACTTGGACCTGTATCGCCGTTCCTTCACTGTCGCTGGGCCAAAATCCTGGAACTCCCTTCCGAACAGCATTGTGGGTGTACCTACACCACATGGACTGCAGCGGTTCAAGGCGGCGGCTCACCGCCATCTTCTCAAGGGCAATTAAGGATGGGCACTGAATGCGGGCCTAGCCTAGCCAGCGACGCCCACATCCCATCAATGAATTAAAAAAAAGATCAGCCCTGATCTCATTGAATGGCGGAGCAGGCTCGAAGGGCCGAATGGCCGACTCCTGCTCCTGGAAACATAGAAGATAGGAGCAGGAGGAGGCCATTCGGCCCCTCGAGCCTGCTCCGCCATTCAATGCGAACATGGCTGATCATCCAAATTCAGTACCCGGTCCCTGCCTTCTCCCCATATCCCTTGATCCCTTTAGCCTTAAGAAATATATCCAACTCCTTCTTGAATATACTTAATGAATTGGCCTCCACGGCCCTCTGTGGTAGAGAATTCCACAGGTTCACCACTCTCTGGGTGAAGAAATTCCTCCTCATCTCTGTCCTAAATGACTTACCCCTTATCCTTAGACTGTGTCCCCTGGTTCTGGACTCCCCGGCCATCGGGAACACCCTTCCTGCATCTAGTCTGTCTAGTCCTGTTAGAATTTTATAAGTTTCAATGAGATCCCCTCTCATTCTTCTAAACTCCAGCGAGTATAAGCCCAATCGACCCAATCTCTCCTCATACGTCATTCCTGCCATCCCAGGTATCAGCCTGGTGAATCTTCGCTGCACTCCCTCCATGGCAAGAACATCCTTCCTCAGATAAGGCGACCAAAACTGCACACAATACTCGAGGTGTGTGCTGTACATCTGTAGCAAGACATCCTTGTTCCTGTACTTGAATCCTCTTGCTACGAAGGCCAACATACCATTTGCCTTCTTAACCGCCTGCTGCACCTGCATGCTTACCTTCAGCGACTGGTGCACAAGGACACCCAGGTCTCGTTGCACTTCCCCTTTTCCCAATCTATTGGCGTTCAGATAATAATCTGCCTTCCTGTTTTTGCCACCAAAGTGGATAACCTCGCATTTATCCACCTTATACTGCATCTGCCCGATCACCCAACCTGTCCAAATCGTCCTGGAGTTTCTCGGCATCCTCCTCACAGCACACACGCCCAACCAGCTTTGTGTCGTCTGCAAACTTGCAGGTATGACATCTAGTTCCCTCACCTGATGGATGATATAGATGCCGTACTGGAGCTGCTGTCGTTGAAGGAAGGGGTGCAGATAGTAGAGGAAATGGCGGAGGTGGCTCTCTCGGTTGCGGTGAGGGATGATCACAGCCGTGCGATGCTCCGACACGCAGTTGGGGGGGGTGTAGAAACCGCCCCTGTGGACCAGCCGGTTCCGCTCCTCAATCACGGCCAGCGAGGGGACCTGGTCGAAGTGGATGGCAAGGGGGCCGACTGCAAAAAAGAGAAGTGGGGTTGGGGGAGAGGGAGAGAGAGAGCGAGACGGCCGCGTCCTTATCAGTCACGCCTCGCTGTCACGCACGCTTCCTTCCTGTCCCGCGTCTCACTTCCTGTCCGTCAGAATAATGCGTCACACTTCCTGTCCAAAACTGTGGCAAATGGATTTCAATGTAACACAGAAGATAGGAGCAGGAGTAGACCGTTCGGCCCCTCGAGCCCGCTCCGCCATTCAATGCGATCATGGCTGATCATCCAAATTCAGTACCCTGTCCCTGCCTTCTCCCCATATCCCTTGATCCCTTTAGCCTTAAGAAATATATCCAACTCCTTCTTGAATATATTTAATGAATTGGCCTCAACTGCCTTCTGTGGTAGAGAATTCCACAGGTTCACCACTCTCTGGGTGAAGAAATTCCTCCTCATCTCAGTCCTAAATGGCTTACCCCTTATCCTTAGACTGTGACCCCTGGTTCTGGACTCCCCGACCATCGGGAACATCCTTCCTGCATCTAGTCTGTCTAGTCCTGTTAGAATTTTATAAGTTTCAATGAGATCCCCTCTCATTCTTCTAAACTCCAGCGAATATAAGCCCAATTGACCCAATCTCTCCTCATACGTCATTCCTGCCATCCCAGGTATCAGTCTGGTGAATCTTCGCTGCACTCCCTCCATGGCAAGAACATCCTTCCTCAGATAAGGTGACCAAAACTGCACACAATACTCAAGGTGTGGTCTCACCAAGGCCCTGTACAACTGCAGCAAGACATCCTTGTTCCTGTACTCGAATCCTCTCGCTACGAAGGCCAACATACTATTTGCCTTCTTAACCGCCTGCTGCACCTGCATGCTTACCTTCAGCGACTGGTGCACAAGGACACCCAGGTCTCGTTGCACTTCCCCTTCTCCCAATCTATTGCCGTTCAGATAATAATCTGCCTTCCTGTTTTTGCCACCAAAGTGGATAACCTCACATTTATCCACATTATACTGCATCTGCCATGCATCTGCCCAATCACCCAACCTGTCCCAATCATACTGGAGTTTCTCGGCATCCTCCTCACAGCACACACGCCCACCCAGCTTTGTGTCGTCTGCAAACTTGGAGATATTACATCTCGTTCCCTCGTCTAGATCATTAATATATATTGTGAATAGCTGGGGTCCAAGGACCGATCCCTGCGGTACCCCACTAGTCACTGCCTGCCACTCGGAAAAAGACCCATTTATTCCAAATCTGCTTCCTGTCTGCCAACCAGTTCTCTATCCAAGTCAACACCTTGCCCCCAATCCCATGTGCTTTAACTTTGCACGCTAATCTCTTATGCGGGACCTTATCGAAAGCCTTCTGAAAGTCTAAATACACCACATCTACTGGTTCTCCCTTATCTATTCTACCAGTTACATCCTGAAAAAATTCCAGTAGATTAGTCAAGCACGATTTACCTTTTGTAAATCCATGTTGACTTTGTCCGATCCTGTCACTGTTTTGAGGAGTGAAGTTAGGAAACACTTCTACACACAAAGGGTGGTCGAAGTTTGGAACTCTCTTCCGCAAAGGGCAATTGATGCTGGGGATCGATTGTTAATGTTAAATCGGAGATTGATAGATTTCTGTTAACCAAAGATATTGAGGGATATGGGCCAAAGGCGGGTGGATGGAGTTAGGTCACAGATCAGCCATGATGTCATTGAATGGCGGAGCAGGTTCGAGGGGCTGAATGGGCCTCCTCCTGTTCCTGTGTAACAGGCTCAAGGGACTGAATGGGCTCCTCCTGTTCCTGTGTAACAGGCTCGAGGGGGCTGAATGGGCCTCCTCCTGTTCCTGTGTAACAGGCTCGAGGGGGCTGAATGGGCCTCCTCCTGTTCCTGTGTAACAGGCTCGTGGGGGCTGAATGGGCCTCCTCCTGTTCCTGTGTAACAGGCTCGAGGAGCTGAATGGGCCTCCTCCTGTTCCTGTGTAACAGGCTCAAGGGGGCTGAATGGGCCTCCTCCTGTTCCTGTGTAACAGGCTCGAGGGGCTGAATGGGGCTCCTCCTGTTCCGACGTCAGTCACTATAATGCGTCACACTTTCTGTCTGTCGGAACGCCGCTCCCGGTCCAATGCCGGTGCGGCAGAGCGGCAGGTCCGCCCGCGTGCAGCCTTACCCAGGTACGGCGACTTGCTGGGGCAGTCGGGCAGCCCCTTGACCCCCGTGAAGGCCTGCTGGATCAGGCTGAGGTTGGCGTAGACGTCGTGGGTCTTGCTGTAGTCCCACACGGGCTCCCCGCCCCAGGAGAAGATGGACACCATGCTCTGGAAACCTCCGATGGAGTAGTAGACCAGGAAGAGCAGCTGGGAGGCCAGCAGGAGGAAGAAAGTGCACTGCCGGTCCAGCGAGAGGCTCATCGCCACGGGCGGGGCGGGCGGGTTCGTCTCTTCGTCCTGAGGAGACGGGGAGGGAAGAAGATTCATTAGCCTCAGTACCTCCTCCCAAGGGAAGACATCACCCGGGACGGTGCGAGGAGCGATGACATCACCCGGGACGGTGCGAGAAAGGATGACATCACCCAGGATGGTGTAATAAGTGACGACATCACCCAGAACGGTGCGAGGAAGGATGACATCACCCACGATGGTGTAATAAGTTATGGCATCACCCGGAATGGTGTAATAAGTGATGACATCACCCGGGATGGTGTAATAAGTGATGACATCAGCCGGGATGGTGTAATAAGTGATGACATCACCCGGGATGGTGTAATAAGTGATGACATCACCCGGGATGGTGTAATAAGTGATGACATCACTCAGGATGGTGTAATAAGTGATGACATCCCCCAGGATTATGTAATAAGTGATGACAACACCCGGGATGATGTAATAAGTGATGACATCACCCAGAATGATGTCAGGGGGATGAGGTAATGAGGGGGAGAGGGAGGGAGAGGGTTTGGGCTCCTCACACCCACCCTGGGACTGAGAGACAGAGACAGAGACCAGCCGCTAATCAGCACCAGCCCCGGGACACAGACAGCGAGAGAGAGAGAGAGACAGCGGGGAAGAGACTCACCTCAGCTCCGAGCTCCGAGCTCCGAGCTCCGGCCTCGAGACTCACCTCAGCTCCGGGCTCCGAGCTCAGGCCTCGAGACTCACCTCAGCTCCGGGCTCCGAGCTCAGGCCTCGAGACTCACCTCAGCCCCCGTCTCCCCGGGCAACGGCGGCTAGGCCCCGGCGTCACTGCGTCACCGCCCGCCCGCGGGGCGACAGCGTGCTGACATCAACACCACCCCCCCCCCAGTAACCCCGCCCCCTCACACTGACATCACACACCCAGTAACCCCGCCCCCTCACACTGACATCACACACCCAGTAACCCCGCCCCCTCACACTGTGACATCACACACCCAGTAACCCCGCCCCCTCACACTGACATCACACACCCAGTAACCCCGCCCCCTCACACTGTGACATCACACACCCAGTAACCCCACCCCCTCACACTGACATCACACACCCAGTAACCCCGCCCCCTCACACTGACATCACACACCCAGTAACCCCGCCCCTCACACTGTGACATCACACACCCAGTAACCCCGCCCCCTCACACTGTGACATCACACACCCAGTAACCCCACCCCCTCACACTGACATCACACACCCAGTAACCCCGCCCCCAACCCAAAGTGGGATCTTGCTGTGCCTCTGTGTGTGTTTGTGTTTCTGTGAGGGGGGCAAACAGATGCGGGACTCCCTTCTCTTCTCTCCCTACCTCCCCCTTCCTTCACTTTAGGTCCCTTCCTTCACTTTCCACCCAAAATATATTAATTGTTTTAAATAAGTCAAATCTAGTGGGATCTTGCTGTGCCTCTGTTAGTGTGTGTGTTTCTGTGAGGGGGCAAACAGATGCGGGACTCCCTTCTCTTCTCTCCCTACCTCTCCCTTCCTTCACTTTTAGGTCCCTTCCTTCACTTTCCCCCCTAAAGATGTTAACTTTTAAAAATTTGTTAATTTTATTTTTTTTGTCGGTGGGCAGAAAATAAGGGTACGGGCGCCTTTAAAAACTCCGGGAACCTTCCCTTGAATCGCAGGCCCCGCCCCGCCGCTCACACGGGGGGGGCGCGCTGGCGACGTGATGACGTCAACGCGCCGCAGGGGGGGCAGCCAAGGGACGTTTTCGAAATGACGTCATCGCGCGGCTGAGGGGGGCGGTGGCCTGAAGTGGCGGTTGCGCCATGACGTCATCACGCTGCTACAGGGCGGCGGTCCCGCGGGACGGCCAACAATGGACGCGGTGACGTCGGCGGCCGTGCGTGCCTGACGCCTACCGCCCTGAAGCGGCGAGGGAAAATCCAAGATGGCGGCGGAGGGCCTGGCGCTGATCGTCCTGTGAGGTAAAAGACAAAAGAAAATGACTGCCCTCCTCGATTGGAATCGGGGTCAGAGCCGGATGTGGGGGCAGGATGCCGTGATCAGGGGCTTTCCCCGGGGGAGGGAGGCGCCAACATCCCCAGAGCCAATAATCCATCAGCAGAGCCAATAATCCATCAATAATCAATCAGCAAAGCCAATAATCCATCAGCAGAGCCAATAATCCATCAGCAGAGCCAATAATCCATCAATAATCCATCAGCAGAGCCAATAATCCATCAATAATCAATCAGCAGAGCCAATAATCCATCAATAATCCATCAGCAGAGCCAATAATCCATCAATAATCAATCAGCAAAGCCAATAATCCATCAGCAGAGCCAATAATCCATCAATAATCAATCAGCCAAGCCAATAATCCATCAATAATCCATCAGCAGAGCCAATAATCCATCAGCAGAGCCAATAATCCATCAATAATCAATCAGCAGAGCCAATAATCCATCAGCAGAGCCAATAATCCATCAGCAGAGCCAATAATCAATCAGCAGAGCCAATAATCTGTCAGCAGAGCCAATAATCCATCAATAATCAATCAGCAAAGCCAATAATCCATCCCCAGAGCCAATAATCAATCAGCAGAGCCAATAATCCATCAATAATCCATCAGCAGAGCCAATAATCCATCAGCAGAGCCAATAATCCATCAATAATCAATCAGCAAAGCCAATAATCCATCCCCAGAGCCAATAATCAATCAGCAGAGCCAATAATCCATCAATAATCCATCAGCAGAGCCAATAATCCATCAATAATCAATCAGCAAAGCCAATAATCCATCCCCAGAGCCAATAATCAATCAGCAGAGCCAATAATCCATCAATAATCCATCAGCAGAGCAATAATCCATCAGCAGAGCCAATAATCCATCAGCAGAGCCAATAATCCATCAATAATCAATCAGCAGAGCCAATAATCCATCCGCAGAGCCAATAATCATCAGCAGAGCCAATAATCCATCAGCAGAGCAATAATCCAGTCAGCAGAGCCAATAATCATCAATAATCAATCAGCAAAGCCAATAATCCATCCCCAGAGCCAATAATCAATCAGCAGAGCCAATAATCCATCAATAATCCATCAGCAGAGCCAATAATCCATCAGCAGAGCCAAATAATCCATCAGCAGAGCCAATAATCCATCAATAATCAATCAGCAAAGCCAATAATCCATCCCAGAGCCAATAATCAATCAGCAGAGCCAATAATCCATCAATAATCCATCAGCAGAGCCACCAATAATCCATCAGCAGAGCCAATAATCCATCCCCAGAGCCAATAATCCATCAGCAGAGCCAATAATCCATCAATAATCAATCAGCAAAGCCAATAATCCATCCCCAGAGCCAATAATCAATCAGCAGAGCCAATAATCCATCAATAATCAATCAGCAAAGCCAATAATCCATCCCAGAGCCAATAATCCATCAGCAGAGCCAATAATCCATCAATAATCAATCAGCAGAGCCAATAATCCATCCCCAGAGCCAATAATCAATCAGCAGAGCCAATAATCCATCCCCAGAGCCAATAATCCATCCCCATAGCCAATAATCCATCAATAATCAATCCCAGACCCAATAATCCATCAATAATCCATCAGCAGACCAATAATCCATCAGCAGAGCCAATAATCCATCCACAGAGTCAATAAGCACGGTGGCATAGTGGTTAGCACTGTTGCCTCACAGCGCCAGGGACCCGGGTTCGAATCCGGCCTCGGGCGACTGTCTGTGTGGAGTTTGCACATTCTCCCCGTTGTTTGCGTGGGTTTCCTCCGGGTGCTCCGGTTTCCTCCCACGGTCCAAAGATGTGCGGGTTAGGTTGATTGGCTATGATAAACAAAAAAATTGACCCTTAGTGTTAGGGGGATTAAATACGTGGGGTTACGCTGATAGGGTGGGTCGGTGCAGGCTCGATGGGCCGAAATGGCCTCTATCTGCACTGTGGGGTTTCTGTGATTTCTGTGAATAATCAACAGAGCCAATAATCCATCAATAATCAATCCCAGAACCAATAATCCATCAATAATAATACAGACTCAAGCAACAGCACCTCATCTTTCGATGAGGCACTTTACAGCCTTCTAAACTCAACAATTTCAGGTCATATAATATATCATATCATCTGTATCTAACCCCGTGCTGTACTGTAAGACTTTCTCTTACTGTTCGGACCTCGGGAATTACCCATTAGCTTACCAATGACAGACAAGGATGTGATCAATAAAATTGGTCTTTTAATCAGACTGTATTTCAAAATTCAGGTGTATATAGAAGCACCTTTGGGCAATAAATTCAAAGAACTCACGTCAATAAATATGCCTGCAACTTATCAATTCAGAATATATAAAAGTGCCCCTTTAACAATTCAACCGTACATCAAAGTACCTCCCCTTAACAACATCTAAGCTTATGTCTGAATCTCATACGTATTCCCTT
This sequence comes from Somniosus microcephalus, assembly GCF_052327205.1. NCBI lineage: Eukaryota > Metazoa > Chordata > Chondrichthyes > Squaliformes > Somniosidae > Somniosus > Somniosus microcephalus. The sequence goes on from NW_028225184.1 coordinate 10,963,166, forward strand.
TTGTTGCTGGGAGATCGGTCCAGGAAAAATTGTAATTCGAAACAGAGATTGGGCCGGTTTTCTCAGCCCATTGTTTGTCCAGTCCCACTCAGACCTCACCGCCCTCGGCCTCTTGCACTGTTCCACGGAAGCTCAGCATAAGCTCGAGGAACAATCTTCCGATTGGGCACTTTACAGTCTTCAGGACTTAACACCGAGTTCTGTTAGAATTTTATAAGTTTCGATGAAATCCCCTCTCAACTCCAGCGAGTACAAGCCCAATCGACCCAATCTCTCCTCGTACGCCATCCCAGGTATCAGCCTGGTGAATCTTCGCTGCACTCCCTCCATGGCAAGAACATCCTTCCTCAGATAAGGCGACCACAACTGCACACAATACTCGAGGTGTGGTCTCACCATGGCCCTGTACAACTGCAGCAAGACATCCTTGCTCCTGTACTCGAATCCTCTCGCTACGAAGGCCAACATACCATTTTGCCTTAACCGCCTGCTGCGCCTGCATGCTTACCTTCAGCGACTGGTGCACAAGGACACCCAGGTCTCGTTGCACTTCCCCTTCTCCCAATCTATTGCCATTCAGATAATAACCTGGCAGCTGTCCTTGTACATGTACAGAAGCTGACACTGAGACACCCACAGGCTGTACAGTCCCAGACGGGAGTGAATCGTTCCCTTTTGCCCGCTGTGTGTGCTGTACATGTACAGGAGCTGACACTGAGACACACACGGGCCGTACAGTACCAGACGGGAGTGAATCGTTCCCTTTTACCCGCTGTGTACTGTACATGTACAGGAGCTGACACTGAGACACACACGGGCCGTACAGTCCCAGACGGGAGTGAATCGTTCCCTTTTACCCGCTGTGTGTGCTGTACATGTACAGGAGCTGACACTGAGACACACACGGGCCGTGCAGTCCCAGACGGGAGTGAATCGTTCCCTTTTACCCGCTGTGTGTACTGTACATGTACAGGAGCTGACACTGAGACACACACGGCCGTACAGTACCAGACGGGAGTGAATCGTCCCCTTTTACCCGCTGTGTACTGTACCTGTACAGGAGCTGACACTGACACACACACGGGCCGTACAGTCCCAGACGGCAGTGAATCGTTCCCTTTTACCCGCTGTGTGTACTGTACATGTACAGGAGCTGACACTGAGACACACACGGGCCATACAGTACCAGACGGGAGTGAATCGTTCCCGTTCCCTTTTACCCGCTGTGTGTGCTGTACATGTACAGGAGCTGACACTGAGACACACACGGGCCGTACAGTCCCAGACGGGAGTGAATCGTTCCCTTTTACCCGCTGTGTGTGCTGTACATGTACAGGAGCTGACACTGAGACACACACGGGCCGTACAGTCCCAGACGGGAGTGAATCGTTCCCTTTTACCCGCTGTGTGTACTGTACATGTACAGGAGCTGACACTGAGGCACACATGGGCCGTACATTCCCAGACGGGAGTGAATCGTTCCCTTTTACCCGCTGTGTGTACTGTACATGTACAGGAGCTGACACTGAGACACACACGGGCCGTACAGTCCCAGACGGGAGTGAATCGTTCCCTTTTACCCGCTGTGTGTACTGTACATGTACAGGAGCTGACACTGAGGCACACACGGCCGTACAGTCCCAGATGGGAGGGAATCGTTCCCTTTTACCCGCTGTGTGTGCTGTACATGTACAGGAGCTGACACTGAGGCACACACGGCCGTACAGTCCCAGACAGGAGTGAATCGGTCACTTTTACCACATTATATCCCGTTGACCCCTCTCTTTCTGATAATTTTCAGCAGATCAGAGTTATATATCGGACAAATCATGGCCCATCGAGGATTCACATCTTATCACTCCATGAAACTTTGATATAGTAAGTTGTTTAATAATTTCACTCAGTAACCTCTCTCCCCCAGCGCCCTGTGTCACTGACTGTATCTCTACTGATGTTAATCCAGCTCCCTCACACTGTCACTCAGTAACCCCTCTCCCCCCAGCGCCCTCTGTTACTGACTGTATCGCTACTGATGTTAATCCAGCTCCCTCACACTGTCACTCAGTAACCCTCTCCCCCAGCGCCCTGTGTTACTGACTGTATCTCTACTGATGTTAATCCAGCTCCCTCACACTGTCGCTCAGTAACCCCTCTCCCCCAGCGCTCTGTGTTACTGACTGTATCCCTACTGATGTTAATCCAGCTCCCTCACACTCTCACTCAGTAACCCCTCTCCCCCAGCGCCCTGTGTTACTGACTGTATCTCTACTGATGTTAATCCAGCTCCCTCACACTGTCACTCAGTAACCCCTCTCCCCCAGCGCCCTGTGTTACTGACTGTATCTCTACTGATGTTAATCCAGCTCCCTCACACTGTCACTCAGTAACCCCTCTCTCCCAGCGCCCTGTGTTACTGACTGTATCTCTACTGATGTTAATCCAGCTCCCTCACACTGTCACTCAGTAACCCCTCTCCCCCAGCGCCCTGTGTTACTGACTGTATCTCTACTGATGTTAATCCAGCCTCCTCACACTGTCATTCAGTAACTCCTCTCCCCCAGCGCCCTGTGTTACTGACTGTATCTCTACTGATGTTAATCCAGCTCCCTCACACTGTCACTCAGTAACCCCTCTCCCCCAGCGCCCTGTGTTACTGACTGTATCTCTACTGATGTTAATCCAGCCTCCTCACACTGTCATTCAGTAACTCCTCTCCCCCAGCGCCCTGTGTTACTGACTGTATCTCTACTGATGTTAATCCAGCTCCCTCACACTGTCACTCAGTAACCCCTCTCCCCCAGCGCCCTGTGTTACTGACTGTATCTCTACTGATGTTAATCCAGCTCCCTCACACTGTCACTCAGTAACCCCTCTCCCCCAGCACCCTGTGTTACTGACTGTATCTCTACTGATGTTAATCCAGCTCCCTCACACTGTCGCTCAGTAACCCCTCTCCCCCAGCGCCCTGTGTTACTGACTGTATCTCTACTGATGTTAATCCAGCTCCCTCACACTGTCACTCAGTAACCCCTCTCCCCCAGCACACTGTGTCACTGACTGTATCTCTACTGATGTTAATCCAGCTCCCTCACACTGTCACTCAGTAACCCCTCTCCCCCAGCGCCCTGTGTTACTGACTGTATCTCTACTGATGTTAATCCAGCTCCCTCACACTGTCACTCAGTAACCCCTCTCCCCCAGCACACTGTGTCACTGACTGTATCTCTACTGATGTTAATCCAGCTCCCTCACACTGTCACTCAGTAACCTCTCTCCCAGCGCCCTGTGTTACTGACTGTATCTCTACTGATGTTAATCCAGCTCCCTCACACTGTCACTCAGTAACCCCTCTCCCCCAGCGTCCTGTGTTACTGACTGTATCTCTACTGATGTTAATCCAGCTCCCTCACACTGTCACTCAGTAACCCCTCTCCCCCAGCACCCTGTGTTACTGACTGTATCTCTGCTGATGTTAATGCAGCTCCCTCACACTGTCACTCGGTAACCCCTCTCCCCCAGCGCCCTGTGTTACTGACTGTATCTCTACTGATGTTAATCCAGCTCCCTCACACTGTCACTCAGTAACCCCTCTCCCCCAGCGCCCTGTGTTACTGACTGTATCTCTACTGATGTTAATCCAGCTCCCTCACACTGTCGCTCAGTAACCCCTCTCCCCCAGCGCCCTGTGTTACTGACTGTATCTCTACTGATGTTAATCCAGCTCCCTCACACTGTCACTCAGTAACCCCTCTCCCCCAGCGCTCTGTGTTACTGACTGTATCTCTACTGATGTTAATCCAGCTCCCTCACACTGTCACTCAGTAACCCCTCTCTCCCAGCGCCCTGTGTTACTGACTGTATCTCTACTGATGTTAATCCAGCTCCCTCACACTGTCACTCAGTAACCCCTCTCCCCCAGCGCCCTGTGTTACTGACTGTATCTCTACTGATGTTAATCCAGCCTCCTCACACTGTCATTCAGTAACTCCTCTCCCCCAGCGCCCTGTGTTACTGACTGTATCTCTACTGATGTTAATCCAGCTCCCTCACACTGTCACTCAGTAACCCCTCTCCCCCAGCGCCCTGTGTTACTGACTGTATCTCTACTGATGTTAATCCAGCTCCCTCACACTGTCACTCAGTAACCCCTCTCCCCCAGCGCCCTGTGTTACTGACCGTATCTCTACTGATGTTAATCCAGCTCCCTCACACTGTCACTCAGTAACCCCTCTCCCCCCAGCGCCCTGTGTCACTGACTGCATCTCTAGTGATGTTAATCCCTCGCACTGATTGTGTCTATCTTTTGCTTCACAGGGATCTTGCTATCCTCTATCGGGCCCCCGCCCCCCCCCCCCCCCCCGTGCCCCTCAGCGCCCGTGATGAGCGATGCCTCAGCCCTATTCTCTCCGCAGCGCCTACCCAGGGCCTTCGGCGCCGGGCTCGACCATCCCCAAGCCAGGCCGGCGCCAGACCGACACTTCGGGGGTCGGGGGTCAGAGGGGGCCCAGCCACGAGAGGCTGAGCGCGGGACGGCTTGGGGCGGGGGTCCGCCTGGTCAGCGCCCCTCCCCCTAAGCCTCGCCCCCTCCCCCCGGGCCCGGGCCCCCTGGACGAGAGGGGACGGAAGTTAGAGGTTAAAGGGAGGGTGGTACGCGGCCGGGATACCCGTCCTGGCGCAGTCGCCAAGCGCACGCCGCTGCGGGCGGACCATTCCCTCGGGGGCAAAGTCCCTCCCCCCTTCTCCTCCTCCTCCTCTTCCTCCTCCCCCGCCTCCCCGCCCTCCCCCGCCCTGCGCAAGCCCGTCCTGAGCGGGGGGAGCCAGTCGAGCCGCCCCGACCCCTGCGCTGGTCTGCGGGAGCCTGGGGAGCTGGAGGAGTGCCTGCGGCGGCTGAGCGCCACCCGCCTGCGCCGCTCGCCCTCCCTGGGCCGCGTGGCCAGCCGGGAGCCCCCCCCTCTGACCCTCAAGCGCAGCTCCTCGCTACGGAGGCTGCACCAGGAGCCCGAGATGCGGGGCGGAGGAGGCGGAGGAGGACCGAGGCCGGCGCAGCTGGACACCCTGCCGGGGACCTCGCGGGCCCTGGTGGGCACCGGGACCCCGGAACGCAGCGGAGCCGAGCGGGAGCACCATGCCCAGGAGCAGCAGCGCAAGCCCAAGGTAAGGGGCTGTACTGTACGAGTCGCGAGCGGTCCCTAGGCTGTTATGATCCGGAGCGCACCCAGCTATTTTCTTTTTGCTTCTGAATCGTGTTTGGGCGATGTGGAGAGCTCCCCCCGCCCATCTCAACCCCCTCTCAATCCCTAGTCCCTTCCCGCCCCTCCCCCAGTCCTTTTAGCCCCCCCCTTTGCGGGATCCTGCTGTGCGCTCAGGGTGAAAGGTCTGGGAGAGCCCGGTCCCTACGTCACTACCAGCCAAGACTAATCCCCCTTTTATCATCCCGGATTAACATACCTTGAGCCGGCGGCTGCAGACTGCTGTCGACCTGCTCTCCGAGCTCCTGCGACCCTCCCTCCCCCAACCCCGTCCAGTCTTGTTCCCAGCCAATGGCGGGGTCGCGAGCTCGCTGACACCTGGCTGTTCGGCCATGGGTCTCCTTATGGTAGCCGACAAGGTAAGAACCTGAGAGGGGTGGGGGAGGAGCAGGAGAGCTGGATTTTACTGTCTCTCTCAGTCTCTCTCTCTCTTGTGTCGCTCTCTGTCTCTCTCTCTCTGTCTCTCTCTGTCTCTCTCTCTCTGTCTCTCTCTCTCTCTGTCTCTCTCTCTCTCTTGTGTCGCTCTCTCTGTCTCTCTCTCTCTCTCTCTCTCTGTCTCTGTCTCTCCAATTCAATTCCAATTCAAATGCTTTATTGGCATGAAAGTTTACAGAGAACCATATTGCCAAAGCTTACATAGCAAAAAGGTACAGTTTTCCAACATTCTGTAGGTGTCAATCGATTTGACATTTGTTGGGTACATACAATATTACTTTTTAAACAATATTAATTTTAAACAGTCTTTGTACTTCATTTGGTACGTTCAATATTAATTTTAAACAGTCTTAATTTTAAACAGTCCTCAGGTTGTGACATGTTGTTACATATTTGGCCCCAAGGTATGGTCTGTCTCCTTCTCCTAGGACTAATCTCAATTTTGACAGGTCATCCAATTCCTTGAAATCTGGGGTTGTTTGGCTTAGCTTGTTGAATAATATGTTTCTTGATGTGTTGAATTTTTCGCATTTTAGGAGGAAATGCATCTCTGTTTCAACCTCGCCGGCCAGACATTGATCGCATATTCTATTCTCTCTAGGCTGCCAGGATTTCTTGTATCTGCCTTTTTCAATTTCCAGTTGGTGGTCGCTTAGTCTGTATCTGGTGAGGGTCTGTCTCTGTTTTGTGTCTCTGATGGTCGTGAGGTAGTCTGCCAGTTTATATTCTCTTTTTAGGGCCCGGTAACATTCTAATCTGCTTTGGCTTTCGGTTATTTTGTTCCAATGTTCCAGGTAGGTTTCTTTGCATTGTTCAATGATTTGGTTCACTCGGATTGGTGTTTGGACGGCTGTGTTGGTCTGGGGCTGGTCAGGGTCCGGCTGAGTACTTAGTTTCAGTAGCAGCTGACTCAGGGGACTCTTTTCTGGGTTTAGCTCTTGGGTCTGAAAGGCTTTGAAATGAAGGGTGTCTGGGGAGCTAGATTTGAGGTGATTTAGGAAGTTTAGTGCTCGTTTTTGGATGTTTATTATCAGTGGGTATCTGCCTAGTTCGGCTCTGCATGCATTTGTTGGCGTTTTTCTTTGGGTGCGAAGGATGCTTCGGCAGAATTCTGCATGTAGGGCTTCTATTGTGTGTTTTTCCCATTTAGTGTAGCTTTGGTGATTTAGCGGGCCCCATACTTCACTACCGTACAGTGCAATGGGCAGGATTATGCTGTCAAATATTTTGAGCCAGATTTTGATTGGGATTTGGATGTTGTAGAATTTTCTTTTTATTGCATATAGGGCTCTTCGTGCTTTTTCTTTTAGTGCATTCACTGCTATGCTGAAGCTCCCTGATGCTGTAATAGTTAGACCAAGGTAGGTGTAGCTCATAGTGTGTCCTATAGTGGTATCACTGAGGGTAAACTGGTATTTGTTTTCCTGACATCTGGGCCTTTTTTGAAAAATCATGATGTTGGTTTTCTTTAGATTTACTGTTAGAGCCCAATTTTGGCAGTATTTGTCGAGTAGGTCTAGTTGTTGCTGTAATCCCTGTTCTGTGGGAGACAGCAGAACCAGGTCGTCCGCATAGAACAGGGATTTCACTTCTCCATCCAGGAGACGGAGACCTGGTGACTCGCTTTGCTCCAGCATGTCTGCTAATTCATTTATGTATATGTTGAACAGGGTCGGGCTCAAATTGCAGCCCTACCGGACGCCTCTTCTCTGGGTGAAGAAATCGGTGCGTTTGTCTCCAATTTTGACCCCGCATTTGTTTTTCAGATACATTGATTTAATAAGGTCATAGACTTTGCCCCCTATTCCACACTGAAGAAGTTTATAATAGAGCCCTTCGTGCCATATAGAGTCAAAGGCTTTCTTGAAGTCGATGAAACAGGCGAATATTTTCCCATTTTTTGTTTGGTGTATATGTTTTTCAATGAGGGTGTGAAGGGTATAGATATGGTCGGCGGTGCGGTGTTTTGGAAGAAAGCCTCTCTCTGTCTCTCTGCCTCTCTCTGTCTCTGTCTCTCTCTCTGCCTCTCTCTCTGTCTCTCTCTCTCTCTCTGTCTCTCTCTCTCTGTCTCTCTCTCTCTCTCTGTCTCTCTCTCTCTCTGTCTCTCTCTCTGTCTCTCTCTCTGTCTCTGTCTCTCTGTGTCTCTCTGTCTCTCTGTGTCTCTGTCTCTCTCTCTGCCTCTCTCTCTGTCTCTCTCTCTCTGTCTGTCTCTCTCTCGGTCTCTCTCTCGGTCTCTCTTTCTCTCTGTCTCTCTCTCTCTCTCTCTCTCTCTCTGTCTCTCTCTCTGTCTCTGTCTCTCTGTCTCTCTCTCTGTCTCTCTCGGTCTCTCTGTCTCTCTCTCTCTGTCTCTCTGTCTCTCTCTCTCTCTGTCTCTCTCTCTGTCTCTCTCTCTGTCTCTCTCTCTCTCTCTGTGTCTCTCTCTGTCTCTCTGTGTCTCTCTGTGTCTCTGTCTCTCTCTCTGCCTCTCTCTCTGCCTCTCTCTCGGTCTTTCTCTCGGTCTCTCTGTCTTTCTCTCTGTCTCTCTGTCTCTCTCTGTCTCTCTGTGTCTCTGTCTCTCTCTCTGCCTCTCTCTCTGTCTCTCTCTGTCTGTCTGTCTCTCGGTCTCTCTCTCGGTCTCTCTCTCTGTCTCTCTCTGTCTCTCTCTCTCTCTGTCTCTCTCTCTCTGTCTCTCTCTCTGTCTCTCTCTCTCTGTCTCTCTGTCTCTCTCGCTCTCTCTCTGTCTCTCTCTCTGTCTCTCTCTCTGTCTGTCTCTCTCTCTGTCTCTCTCTCTGTCTCTCTGTCTCTCTCTCTCTCTGTCTCTCTCTCTCTGTCTCTCTCTCTCTCTCTCTGTCTCTCTCTCTGTCTCTCTGTCTCTCTCTCGGTCTCTCTGTCTTTCTCTCTGTCTCTCTCTCTGTCTCTCTCTCTCTCTCTGTCTCTCTCTCTGTCTCTCTCTGTCTGTCTCTCTGTCTCTCTCTGTCTGTCTCTCTGTCTCTCTCTCTGTCTCTCTGTCTGTCTCTCTCTCTCTCTGTCTTTCTGTCTCTCTCTCTGTCTCTCTCTCTCTCTGTCTCTCTCTGTCTCTCTCTCTGTCTCTCTCTCTCTCTCTCTGTCTCTCTCTCTGTCTCTCAAATCAAAAAATCAAATCAACCTTTATTGTCATTGTTAGCGCACGAGTGCAGTACAACGAAATGTAGGCTTGCGGCTCCCGAGAGTGTACATTTAGATTAAGACATTTAAACATTCAACATTCATTTGGCTTGTAATACATTAACATAAACATAAACATAATAAAGTACATTGGCAGATGTGCAGGCGTTAGAGTTTATTTGTGGAGTTCAGTAGGATGACAGCCCTGGGAAAGAAGCTGTTCCTAAATCTGGTCGTTCGGGTGCGAATGCATCTGTAGCGTCTCCCAGATGGCAGGAGGGCGAACAGACTGTGGCTGGGGTGGGTAGGGTCTTTGATGATGGTCCGTGACCTCCGTAAACAGCGTTTCTGGTATATGTGCTCTATGGTCGGTAGCCGGGTGCCGGTAATGCGTTGGGCAGTTTTGACTACCCGCTGCAGGGCTTTCCGGTCATAGTAGCTACAGCTGCCATACCATACTGTGATACAGTTTGTCAGGATGCTCTCTTTAGTGTCTCTCTATCTCTGTCTCTCTCCCCCTCTGTCTCTTTGTCTCCCCCCCTCTCGCTCTTTGACCTCAAACCAGCACTGCGATTAACAAATTCGTGGGCCTGTAATCAGCTTCCTCTCCGATGCTTTGTGCTGATCCCCTGTATGTGATTCACCACCCTGTGACTGGGTGTCCTGCCCACCCCAGCAGATTAACGCATGGCCGAGGCATCAGGATCCGAAGCTAGTGCACACAGACACACACACATTCAATTCAATTCAATTCAATTCAAATCGCTTTATTGGCATGACAAGGTACATCTTATGTTGCCAAAGCATCGGAAAACATTCATGGTTGAACACATAAATACAGATCTATCCGTACAGTGTATAAACAGATATATCCCTGAGTGTATAAATATACATTCATATAATTTGTATATACTCTTATATTTAGTGGTTGTCCCTCTGTTTATGGCAAGCTGTAACATAGTGTGCCGCTAAGGTTACACAATTTCTCTCTTCCCCTAGTAGGTATGGGAGTTTTTGGTTGTCATTCAAATTTCTGAATTCCGGGCATATTTTTGTGAATTTTGGGTAGAAATTCTCCCTGATGCCCTGATATTTTCTACAAGCTGTGAGGAAGTGCGTCTCTGTCTCCACCACTCCCTGACTGCAGTGAGAGCATATGCTGTCCTCTCTTGGCAGCCGGGTCTGCCTGTGTCTACCTTTTTCGATCGCCAGGCTATGTTCACACAGACACGCACACACAAGACAGAAACATCAATGTAAGATAGTCACGAATAAATCCAACAGGGAATTCAGGAGAAACTTCTTTACCCAGTGAGTGGTGAGAATGTGGCACTCGCTACCACAGGGAGTGGTTGAGGCGAATAATGCAGATGCATTTAAGGGGAAGCTCGATAAACACATGGGGGAGATGGAACAGAAGGATATGGTGATGGGGTGAGATGAAGAGGGGCGGGAGGAAGCTCGTGTGGAGCAGGAACATCAGGATGGACTGGTTGAGCTGAGTATACTGTTTCTGTGATATGAATCCCATTCACCCAACTCCCGCTGTGCTCACTGAGCTACAATGGCTTCCGGTTAACCAGCGTCTCGATTTCAAAATTCTCATCCTTCTTTTCAAATCCCTCCATGGCCCCTCGCTCCCTCCCCATCTCTGGAACCTCCTCCAGCCCCTACAACCCTCCCTATCTCTGTAACCTCCTCCAGCCCCTACACCCCTCCCTATCTCTGGAACCTCCTCCAGCCCCTACAACCCTCCCTATCGCTGTAACCTCCTCCAGCCCCTACAACCCTCCCTATCTCTGTAACCTCCTCCAGCCCCTACACCCCTCCCTATCTCTGTAACCTCCTCCAGCCCCTACACCCCTCCCTATCTCTGTAACCTCCTCCAGCCCCTACACCCCTCCCTATCTCTGTAACCTCCTCCAGCCCTGCAACCCTCCCTATCGCTGTAACCTCCTCCAGCCCCGACACACCTCCCTATCTCTGTAACCTCCTCCAGCCCCTACACCCCTCCCTATCACTGTAACCTCCTCCAGCCCTACAACCCTCCCTATCTCTGTAACCTCCTCCAGCCCCTACACCCCAACCTATCTCTGTAACCTCCCCACAACCCCTACACCCCTCCCTATCTCTGTAACCTCCTCCAGCCCCTACACCCCTCCCTATCTGTGTAACCTCCTCCAGCCCCTACAACCCCCCCTATCTCTGTAACCTCCTCCAGCCCCTACAACCCTCCCTATCTCTGTAACCTCCTCCAGCCCTACAACCCTCCCTATCTCTGTAACCTCCTCCAGCCCCTACAACCCTCCCTATCTCTGTAACCTCCTCCAGCCCCTACACCCCTCCCTATCTCTGCAACCTCCTCCAGCCCCTACAACCCTCCCTATCTCTGTAACCTCCTCCAGCCCCGACACCCCTCCCTATCTCTGTAACCTCCTCCAGCCCTACAACCCTCCCTATCGCTGTAACCTCCTCCAGCCCCAACACCCCTCCCTATCTCTGTAACCTCCTCCAGCCCCAACACCCCTCCCTATCTCTGTAACCTCCTCCAGCCCCTACAACCCTCCCTATCTCTGTAACCTCCCCCAGCCCCTACACTCCTCCATATCTCTGTAACCTCCTCCAGCCCCTACAACCCTCCCTATCTCTGTAACCTCCTCCAGCCCTGACAACCTTCCCTATCTCTGTAAACTCCTCCAACCCCTACACCCCTCACTATCTCTGTAACCTCCTCCAGCCCCTACACCCCTCCCTATCTCTGTAACCTCCTCCAGTCCCTACACCCCTCCCTATCTCTGTAACCTCCTCCAGCCCTACAACCATCCCTATCGCTGTAACCTCCTCCAACCCCGACACCCCTCCCTATCTCTGTAACCTCCTCCAGTCCCTACACCCCTCCCTATCTCTGTAACCTCCTCCAGCCCTACAACCCTCCCTATCGCTGTAACCTCCTCCAGCCCCGACACCCCTCCCTATCTCTGTAACCTCCTCCAGCCCCTACAACCTTCCCTATCTCTGTAAACCCCTCCAGCCCCTACATCCCTCCCTATCTCTGTAACCTCCTCCAGCCCCTACAACCCTCCCTATCTCTGTAACCTCCCCACAACCCCTACACGCCTCCCTATCTCTGTAACCTCCTCCAGCCCCTACACCCCTCCCTATCTCTGTAACCTCCTCCAGCCCCTACAACCCTCCCTATCTCTGTAACCTCCTCCAGCCCCTACACCCCTCCCTATCTCTGTAACCTCCTCCAGCCCCTACACCCCTCGCTATCTCTGTAACCTCCTCCAGCCCCTACAACCCTCCCTATCTCTGTAACCTCCTCCAGCCCCCTACACCCCTCCCTCTCTCTGTAACCTCCTCCAGCCCCTTCAACCCTCCCTATCTCTGTAACCTCCTCCAGCCCCTACAACCCTCCCTATCTCTGTAAACTCCTCCAGCCCCTACAACCCTCCCTATCTCTGTAACCTCCTCCAGCCCCTACACCCCTCCCTATCTCTGTAACCTCCTCCAGCCCCTACACCCCTCGCTATCTCTGTAACCTCCTCCAGCCCCTACAACCCTCCCTATCTCTGTAACCTCCTCCAGCCCCCTACACCCCTCCCTCTCTCTGTAACCTCCTCCAGCCCCTTCACCCCTCCCTATCTCTGTAACCTCCTCCAGCCCCTACAACCCTCCCTATCTCTGTAAACTCCTCCAGCCCCTACAACCCTCCCTATCTCTGTAACCTCCTCCAGCCCCTACACCCCTCCCTATCTCTGTAACCTCCTCCAGCCCCTACACCCCTCCCTATCTCTGTAACCTCCTCCAGCCCCTATACCCCTCCCTATCTCTGTAACCTCCTCCAGCCCATACACCCCTCCCTATCTCTGTAACCTCCTCCAGCCCCTACACCCCTCCCTATCTCTGTAACCTCCTCCAGCCCCTACACCCCTCCCTATCTCTGTAACCTCCTCCAGCCCCTACAACCCTCCCTATCTCTGTAACCTCCTCCAGCCCCTACACCCCTCCCTATCTCTGTAACCTCCTCCAGCCCCTACACCCCTCCCTATCTCTGTAACCTCCTCCAGCCCTACAACCCTCCCTATCGCTGTAACCTCCTCCAGCCCCGACACACCTCCCTATCTCTGTAACCTCCTCCAGTCCCTACACCCCTCCCTATCTCTGTAACCTCCTCCAGCCCTACAACCAGGGAAAGGGTAGGGCCCATTAGGGACCAAAGTGGCAATCTGTGTGTAGAGCCAGATGATGTAGGCGGGGTTTTAAATGAATTTTTTGCATCTGTGTTCACTATGGAGAGAGACGATGCATACATAGAAATGGGGCAAGGGGACTGTGACAGACTTGAACATATTAGCATCGAGAGGGAGGAGGTGCTAGCGGTTTTAGCAGGCCAAAAAGTGGATAAATCCCCAGGCCCGGACGAGATGTATCCCAGGCTGCTGTGGGAGGCAAAGGAGGAGATTGCAGGGGCTCTGACACAAATTTTCAGAACCTCTCTGGCCACAGGGGATGTACCAGAGGACTGGAGAACAGCTAATGTAGTACCATTATACAAGAAGGGTAGCAGGGATAAACCAGGGAATTACAGGCCAGTGAGCCTAACATCTGTGGTGGGGAAATTATTGGAAAAAATTCTGAGGGACAAAATTATTCTCCACTTGGAGAGGCAAGGATTAATCGGGGATAGTCAGCATGGCTTTGTCAAGGGTAAATCATGTCTGACAAATCTGATTGAATTTTTCGAGGGGGTGACTAGGGGGGTGGATGAGGGAAATGCTGTGGATGTGGTTTACATGGACTTCAGTAAAGCTTTTGACAAAGTCCCGCATAGGAGACTGGTCAAGAAGGTAAGAGCCCATGGGATCCAGGGTGCCTTGGCGCGTTGGATCCTAAACTGGCTGAGTGGCAGGAGGCAGAGGGTGATGGTCGAAGGATGCTTTTGTGACTGGAAGCCTGTGTCCAGTGGGGTACCTCAGGGATCGGTGCTGGGTCCCTTGTTGTTTGTGATCTACATAAATGATTTGGATGAGAATGTAAAAGGTATGATCAGTAAGTTCGCAGATGACACGAAAATTGGTGGGGTGGTAAATTGCGAGGAGGAAAGCCTCAGGCTACAGGACGATATAAACGGGTTGGTCAGATGGGCGGAAAAGTGGCAAATGGAATTTAACCCTGAAAAGTGCGAGGTGATGCACTTTGGACGGACAAATAAGGCAAGGGAATACACAATGAGTGGTAGGACCCTAGGAAGCACAGAGGGTCAGAGGGACCTTGGTGTACATGTACATAGATCCCTGAAGGCAGCGGAACAGGTAGATAAGGTGGTTAAAAAGGCATATGGGATACTTGCCTTCATTAGCCGAGGCATAGAATATAAGAGCAGGGAGGTTATGATGGAGCTGTACAAAACGCTGGTGAGGCCACAGCTGGAGTACTGTGTGCAGTTCTGGTCGCCTCACTATAGGAAGGATGTGATTGCTTTGGAGAGGGTGCAGAGAAGATTCATCAGGATGTTACCTGGGATGGAGCGCCTCAGCTATGAAGAAAGACTAAACAGGCTGGGGTTGTTTTCCTTGGAGCAGAGAAGGCTGAGGGGGGACCTGATTGAGGTGTACAAAATGATGAGGGGCATAGATAGGGTAGATAAAGAGGAACTTTTCCCCTTAGTAGGGGGGTCAATAACAAGGGGGCATAGATTCAGGGTAAGGGGCAGGAGATTTAGAGGGGATTTGAGGAGGAACTTTTTCACCCAGAGGGTGGTTGGAATGTGGAACTCACTGCCTGAAAGGGTGGTGGAGGCAGGAACCCTCACAACATTCAAGAAGCATTTGGATGAGCACTTGAAATGCCATTGCATACAAGGCTACGGACCAAATGCTGGAAAATGGGATTAGACAGGACAGGGATGGATGGGCGGCGCGGACACGATGGGCCGAAGGGCCTCTTTCTGTGCTCTATGACTCTATGACTCTATAACCCTCCCTATCGCTGTAACCTCCTCCAGCCCCAACACCCCTCCCTATCTCTGTAACCTCCTCCAGCCCCTACAACCCTCCCTATCTCTGTAACCTCCCCCAGCCCCTACACTCCTCCATATCTCTGTAACCTCCTCCAGCCCCTACAGCCCTCCCTATCTCTGTAACCTCCTCCAGCCCTGACAACCTTCCCTATCTCTGTAAACTCCTCCAACCCCGACACCCCTCACTATCTCTGTAACCTCCTCCAGCCCCTACACCCCTCCCTATCTCTGTAAACTCCTCCAGCCCCTACACCCCTCACTATCTCTGTAACCTCCTCCAGCCCCTACACCCCTCCCTATCTCTGTAACCTCTTCCAGCCCCTACACCCCTCCCTATCTCTGTAAACTCCTCCAGCCCCTACACCCCTCCCTATCTCTGTAAACTCCTCCAGCCCCTACACCCCTCACTATCTCTGTAACCTCCTCCAGCCCCTACACCCCTCCCTGTCTCTGTAACCTCCTCCAACCCCGACACCCCTCCCTATCACTGTAACCTCCTCCAGTCCCTACACCCCTCCCTATCTCTGTAACCTCCTCCAGCCCTACAACCCTCCCTATCGCTGTAACCTCCTCCAGCCCCGACACCCCTCCCTATCTCTGTAACCTCCTCCAGCCCCTACAACCCTCCCTATCTCTGTAACCTCCTCCAGCCCCTACAACCTTCCCTATCTCTGTAAACCCCTCCAGCCCCAACACCCCTCCCTATCTCTGTAACCTCCTCCAGCCCCTACAACCCTCCCTATCTCTGTAACCTCCCCCAGCCCCTACACTCCTCCATATCTCTGTAACCTCCTCCAGCCCCTACAGCCCTCCCTATCTCTGTAACCTTCTCCAGCCCTGACAACCTTCCCTATCTCTGTAAACTCCTCCAGCCCCTACACCCCTCACTATCTCTGTAACCTCCTCCAGCCCCTACACCCCTCCCTATCTCTGTAACCTCTTCCAGCCCTACAACCATCCCTATCGCTGTAACCTCCTCCAACCCCGACACCGCTCCCTATCTCTGTAACCTCCTCCAGTCCCTACACCCCTCCCTATCTCTGTAACCTCCTCCAGACCTACAACCCTCCCTATCGCTGTAACCTCCTCCAGCCCCGACACCCCTCCCTATCTCTGTAACCTCCTCCAGCCCCTACAACCCTCCCTATCTCTGTAACCTCCTCCAGTCCCTACACCCCTCCCTATCTCTGTAACCTCCTCCAGCCCTACAACCATCCCTATCGCTGTAACCTCCTCCAACCCCGACACCCCTCCCTATCTCTGTAACCTCCTCCAGCCCTACAACCCTCCCTATCGCTGTAACCTCCTCCAGCCCCGACACCCCTCCCTATCTCTGTAACCTCCTCCAGCCCCTACAACCCTCCCTATCTCTGTAACCTCCTCCAGCCCCTACAACCTTCCCTATCTCTGTAAACCCCTCCAGCCCCTACATCCCTCCCTATCTCTGTAACCTCCTCCAGCCCCTACAACCCTCCCTATCTCTGTAACCTCCCCACAACCCCTACACCCCTCCCTATCTCTGTAACCTCCTCCAGCCCCTACACCCCTCCCTATCTCTGTAACCTCCTCCAGCCCCTACAACCCTCCCTATCTCTGTAACCTCCTCCAGCCCCTACACCCCTCCCTATCTCTGTAACCTCCTCCAGCCCCTACACCCCTCGCTATCTCTGTAACCTCCTCCAGCCCCTACAACCCTCCCTATCTCTGTAACCTCCTCCAGCCCCCTACACCCCTCCCTCTCTCTGTAACCTCCTCCAGCCCCTTCACCCCTCCCTATCTCTGTAACCTCCTCCAGCCCCGACAACCCTCCCTATCTATGTAAACTCCTCCAGCCCCTACAACCCTCCCTATCTCTGTAACCTCCTCCAGCCCCTACACCCCTCCCTATCTCTGTAACCTCCTCCAGCCCCTACACCCCTCCCTATCTCTGTAACCTCCTCCAGCCCCTACACCCCTCCCTATCTCTGTAACCTCCTCCAGCCCCTACACCCCTCCCTATCTCTGTAACCTCCTCCAGCCCCTTCAGCCCTCCCTATCTCTGTAACCTCCTCCAGCCCCTACACCCCTCCCTATCTCTGTAACCACCTCCAGCCCCTACACCCCTCCCTATCTCTGTAACCTCCTCCAGCCCCTACAGCCCTCCCTATCTCTGTAACCTCCTCCAGCCCCTACAACCCTCCCTATCTCTGTAACCTCCTGCAGCCCCTACAACCCTCCCAATCTCTGTAACCTCCTCCAGCCCCTACAACCCTCCCTATCTCTGTAACCTCCTCCAGCCCCTACAACCCTCCCTATCTCTGTAAACTCCTCCAGCCCCTACACCCCTCCATATCTCTGTAACCTCCTCCAGCCCCTACAACCCTCCCTATCTCTGTAAACTCCTCCAGCCACTACACCCCTCCCTATCTCTGTAACCTCCTCCAGCCCCTACAACCCTCCCTATCTCTGTAAACTCCTCCAGCCCTACAACCCTCCCTATCTCTGTAACCTCCTCCAGCCCCTACACCCCTCCCTATCTCTGTAACCTCCTCCAGCCCCTACACCCCTCCCTATCTCTAACCTCCTCCAGCCCCTACACCCCTCCCTATCTCTGTAACCTCCTCCAGCCTCTACACCCCTCCCTATCTCTGTAACCTCCTCCAGCCCCTACACCCCTCCGAGATCTCTGCGCTCCTCCAATTCTGCCCTCTTGAGCATCCCCCGATTTCCATCGCTCCACCATTGGCGGCCGTGCCTTCAGCTGCCTGGGGCCCCGAGCTCTGGAATTCCCTCCCTAAACCTCTCCGCCTCTCTCTCCTCCTTTAAGACGCTCCTTAAAACCTCCCTCTTTGACCCAGCTTTTGGTCACCTGTCCTAATATCTCCTGATGTGGCTCCGTGTCAAATTCTGTCTGATAACCGCTCCTGTGAAGCACCATGGGACATTTTACTACGTTAGAGGCGCTATATAAATGCACGCTCTAGTTGTTTCACCCTTTCATTTCAGAAGCAAGAAAACCTCGCCATCGGAACTGGCCAAATTGGACTCCGGAATCTGGGAAATACGGTGAGCTATTCGGGAGGTGGGGCGGCGGGGGGTGGGAATCTGGGATCTTGCTGTGTATGTGTAGCCTGGGGCTCAGTCCCACACCGGGGACAGCGAGAAGCCAGTGAGATGTCACTGAGTTGTGTCAAACCGCTACTGGGGGAGCGCCGCACTGTCGGAGCGGCAGTACTGAGGGAGCGCCGCACTGTCAGAGGGGCAGTACTGAGGGAGGGCTGCACTGTCGGAGGGGCAGTACTGAGGGAGCGCCGCACTGTCAGAGGGGCAGTACTGAGGGAGGGCTGCACTGTCGGAGGGGCAGTACTGAGGGAGCGCCGCACTGTCAGAGGGGCAGTACTGAGGGATCGCCGCACTGTCGGAGGGGCAGTACTGAGGGCGTGCCGCACTGTCGGAGGGGCAGTACTGAGGGAGCGCCGCACTGTCGGAGGGGCAGTACTGAGGGAGCGCCGCACTGTCGGAGGGGCAATACTGAGGGAGCGCCGCACTGTCGGAGGGGCGGTACTGAGGGAGCTCCGCACTGTCGGAGGGGCAGTACTGAGGGAGCGCCGCACTGTCGGAGGGGCAGTACTGAGGGAGTGCCGCACTGTCGGAGGGGCAGTACTGAGGGAGAGCCGCACTGTTGGAGGGGCAGTACTGAGGGAGTGTCGGAGGGGCAGTACTGAGGGAACGCCGCACTGTCGGAGGGGCAGTACTGAGGGAGCGCCGCACTGTCGGAGGGGCAGTACTGAGGGAGCGCCGCACTGGCGGAGGGGCGGTACTGAGGGAGCGCCGCACTGTCGGAGGGGCAGTACTGAGGGAGCGCCGCACTGTCGGAGGGGCAGTACTGAGGGAGCGCCGCACTGTCAGAGGGGCAGTACTGAGGGAGCGCCGCACTGTCGGAGGGGCAGTACTGAGGGAGCGCCGCACTGTGGGAGGGTCAGTACTGAGGGAGCGCCGCACTGTCGGAGGGGCAGTACTGAGGGAGCGCCGCACTGTCGGAGGGGCAGTACTGAGGGAGCGCTGCACTGTCGGAGGGGCAGTACTGAGGGAGCGCCGCACTGTCGGAGGGGCAGTACTGAGGGAGCGCTGCACTGTCGGAGGGGCAGTACTCAGGGAGCGCTGCACTGTCGGAGGGGCAGTACTGAGGGAGTACCGCACTGTCAGAGGGGCAGTACTGAGGGAGTACCGCACTGTCAGAGGGGCAGTACTGAGGGAGCGCCGCACTGTCGGTGGGGCAGTACTGAGGGAGCGCCGCACTGTCGGAGGGGCAGTACTGAGGGAGTGCTGCACTGTCGGAGGGACAGTACTGAGGGAGAGCCGCACTGTCGGAGGGGCAGTACTGAGGGAGTACCGCACTGTCAGAGGGGCAGTACTGAGGGAGCGCCGCACTGTCGGAGGGGCAGTACTGAGGGAGTACCGCACTGTCGGAGGGGCAGTACTGAGGGAGCGCCGCACTGTCGGAGGGGCAGTACTGAGGGAGCGCCGCACTGTCAGAGGGGCAGTACTGAGGGAGCGCCGCACTGTCTGAGGTGCCGTCTTTCGGATGAGATGTTAAACCGAGGCCCCGTCTGCTCTCTCAGGTGGACGTAAAAGATCCCACGGCCACTATTAGAAGAAGAGCAGGGGGGAGTTCTCTCCGGTGTCCTGGGGCCAATATTTGTACCTCAGTCAACCTCACTGAAACAGGTTATCTGGATGTTGCTGTTTGTGGGAGCTTGCTGTGCGCAAATTGGCTGCTGCGTTTCCTACATTACAACCGTGACCACACTTCAAAAAGTACTTCATTGGCTGTAAAGCGCTGTAGGACGTCCTGAGGTGGTGAAAGATGCGCTGGAGAAATGGGAGTCTGTCTTTTCTTAACAGCCTGATCTGGTCTGGGGACGTGCCAAAATCCCACTGACGAGTCAAGCAACAGCCTAACATAGTCAGACTCCCCCACTGTCAACATCCTGGGGGTTACCATTGACCAGAAACTGAACTGGACCAGCCATATAAATACTGTGGCTACAAGAGCAGGCCAGAGGCTGGGTATTCTGCGGCGAGTGTCTCACCTCCTGACTCCCCAAAGCCTTTCCACCATCTACAAGGCACAAGTCAGGAGTGTGATGGAATACTCTCCACTAGCCTGGATGAGTGCAGCACCAACAACGCTCAAGAAGCTCGACACCATTCAGGACAAAGCAGCCCGCTTGATCGGCACCCCATCCACCACCTTCAACATTCACTCCCTCCTCCCCCGGCGCACCGTGGCTGCAGTGTGGACCATCTACAAGATGCACTGCAGCAACTCGCCAAGGCTTCTTCAACAGCACTGTGGTAAACCACTGTTATACCTGTCTGTATGTGTATGTGTATTCTACTAGGTACAGGTCTGGACATGCCTCAGCTGACTCCTCCCACTATTCCAGGTATATAAGTGACTACCTCCCAGTCCCTTAGTATTCTGGATGGGTCGACCACTCGAGACTAGACCTTCATTCTTTAGTTAATAAAAGCCTGGTTGTTACTCGCTTAACCTCAGTCTTTTGAGTAATTGATGGCACATCAATTTTATTAACTAAATTTTTTATAATGGAGAAGATCCTCACACCAGCATGCCTGGACCTGGACAGTCGGGAAGCGGACACTTAGAGTCATAGAGTTTTACAGCACAGAAAGAGGCCCTTCGGCCCATCGTGGCTGCGCCGCCCACCCATCCCTGTCCAGTCTAATCCCATTTTCCAGCATTTGGTCCATAGCCTTGTATGCAATGGCATTTCAAGTGCTCATCCAAATGCTTCTTGAATGTTGTGAGGGTTCCTGCCTCTACCACCCTTTCAGGCAGTGAATTCCAGATTCCAACCACCCTCTGGGTGAAAAAGTTCCTCCTCAAATCCCCTCTAAACCTCCTGCCGCTTACCCTGAATCTATGCCCCCTTGTTATTGACCCCCCCACTAAGGGGAAAAGTTCCTCTTTATCTACCCTATCTATGCCCCTCATTATTTTGTACACCTCAATCAGGTCCCCCCTCAGCCTTCTCTGCTCCAAGGAAAACAACTCCAGCCTGTCCAGCCTCTCTTCATAGCTGAGGCGCTCCATCCCAGGTAACATCCTGGTGAATCTTCTCTGCACCCTCTCCAAAGCACTCACATCCTTCCTATAGTGAGGCGACCAGAACTGCACACAGCACTCCAGCTGTGGCCTCACCAGCGTTTTGTACAGCTCCATCATAACCTCCCTGCTCTTATATTCTATGCCTCGGCTAATGAAGGCAAGTATCCCATATGCCTTTTTAACCACCTTATCTACCTGCTCCGCTGCCTTCAGAGATCTATGTACATGTACACCAAGGTCCCTCTGACCCTCTGTACTTCCTAGGGTCCTACCACTCATTGTGTATTCCCTTGCCTTATTTGTCCGTCCAAAATGCATCACCTCGCACTTTTCAGGGTTGAATTCCATTTGCCACTTTTCTGCCCATCTGACCAACCCGTTAATATCGTCCTGTAGCCGGAGGCTTTCCTCCTCGCAATTTACCACCCCACCAATTTTCGTGTCATCTGCGAACTTACTGATCATACCTTTTACATTCTCATCCAAATCATTTATGTAGATCACAAACAATAAGGGACCCAGCACCGATCCCTGAGGTACCCCACTGGACACAGGCTTCCAGTCACAAAAGCAACCTTCGACCATCACCCTCTGCCTCCTGCCACTCAGCCAGTTTAGGATCCAACGCGCCAAGGCACCCTGGATCCCAAGTTTGCTCACTGGCTCATGTGCTTCGAGGCATTTCTGACTGCCTCCACTGCGGTCGTCCCGGATGCAAACAAACTGTCTGTCCTGATCTCCAAGGTGAACCACCGAGTGTACTCAGTCATCCGGGACGCGACCTCGTACACAGCCACCCTCCAGCTCCTCAAGACCCAGTACACGCGCCCTGTGAACGAAGTTTACGCCAGGCACCTCCTGGGGAGTCGCAAGCAACAACCTGGGGAATCGACTGAGGAATACCTCCAAGCACTGTCCGTGCTTGGCCGGGCCTGTGGGTGTAAGGCGGTAACGCCCACTAAGTACACCGAGGAACTGATCCGGGATGCCTTCGTAGCGGGCCACAGGTCCAACTACACCCGACAGCGACTGCTGGAGCAGAGTGACCTCACCCTCGACAAAGCCTCCGAAATCGCACTAACGCTGGACGCAGCCTACCGGGGCATGGATGCCTACTCCTCTGCACCGTGGACGCCGCGGGGAACGACAACCTGGGACACGGTAGGACAGCCCCATAGCACCGTGCCACCCCAGCCACAGCCCAACAACGGCCCAACCACCGCAGCAGTGTCCCAAAGCCAGACAGCAGTATCCCAAGGCCAGAAATGCTACTTCTGTGGCCAGGCCAAACACCCCAGAGCGCGCTGCCCGGCGAAGAATGCGACCTGCTCGGGCTGCGGGAAAAAGGGACACTACGCTAGCGTCTGCAAGGCCAAAGCCACCCCGAACGCCAGCAGCGCCGCGTGTGGGCCGTGCGAGCCGCCATCTTGGGCCCCCAACAGCGCCGCGTGTGGGCCGTGCGGGCCGCCATCTTGGGCCTCCCCAGCCATGTGCGAACCACCGCAGCAGCAGCCATCTTGGACGACTCCAGCCACATGGGAATCATGGACGCCGCCATCTTGGACACCAGCCGGAACGCAGCAGGCCGCCAACCCCCCCCCCCCCCCATCTGATACCAGCAGCGACACACCGACCCCTTCGCTGGCCTCTGTTACGCTGGACCAAACGAGACCGCACCAACTAGCTCGGTCCAAAATGGACGTTAAGGTAAACGGCCATGCAATAAACTGCCTTTTTGACTCCGGGAGCACAGAGAGCTTCATCCACCCCGACACGGTGCGGCGTTGCTCTCTCCCAGTCCTGCCTGCGCACCAGCGGATTTCTATATCCGCCGAGTCCCAGTCAGCGGACATTGGCGGCTACTGCGTGGTGACACTAGTAGTAGACGGGACTGTGTTCAATAATTTTAAACTCCTGGTCCTGCCCCAACTTTGCGCTGCCGTTCTCCTGGGGTTGGATTTCCAGTGCCACCTCCAAAGCGTTACGATGGCGTACGGTGGCCCCCTCCCCCCACTCACAGTCCGCAGCCAGCAGCCTCCAAATTGCCCGCCGCGCACCAGATGCAACCTCTCCACACTCAGAGTCCCACCCCCCCCCCACTGTTTGCTAACCTCACCCCCGACTGTAAGCCCATCGCCACAAAGAGCAGGCGATACAGTGCCGGGGACAGGGTTTTCATCAAAACCGAAGTGGAGCGGCTCCTCCGCCTTCCAAAGGGAGATGGACCGGATGGTCGATCAAAACGCGCTGCAGGCCACTTTCCCTTACCTAGACAATGTGACCATCTGCGGCCATGACTTGCAGGACCATGACGCAAACCTCGAAAAATTCCTCCGCACCGCCCAACTCCTGAACCTGACATATAACAAGGAGAAGTGCATATTCCGCACAGACCGCCTCGCCATCCTTGGCTGTGTTGTGGAACACGGGGTCATCGGTCCCGACCCGGACCGGATGCGTCCCCTTATGGAACTTCCACTGCCCCACTGCCTAAAAGCTCTGAAGAGGTGCCAAGGGTTTTTTTCCTACTACGCCCAGTGGGTCCCCTACTATGCAGACAAAGCCCGTCCGCTGATCAAATCCACCTCTTTTCCCCTGATGGCAGAGGCCCGCTCGGCCTTCCACCGTATCAAGGAGGACATTGCCAAAGCCACCATGCACGCAGTGGACGAATCCATCCCCTTCCAGGTGGAAAGCGATGCGTCCGACTTCGCTCTGGCCGTCACCCTTAATCAGGCGGGGAGACCTGTGGCATTCTTCTCACGAACCCTCCAGGGCCCGGAGACCAGACACTCCGCGGTCGAGAAGGAGGCCCAGGCTATTGTGGAGGCTGTGCGTCATTGGAGGCACTACCTGGCCGGAAAACGATTTACCCTGCTCACTGACCAGCGTTCAGTTGCTTTTATGTTCAACAACAAGCAGAGGGGCAAAATCAAAAATGACAAGATCTTGAGGTGGAGAATCGAACTTTCCACCTACAATTACGAGATCTTGTACCGGCCTGGGAAGCTCAATGAACCCCCAGATGCCCTATCGCGTGGCACCTGCGCCAGCGCGCAGATCGATAGGCTGAGGGCCCTCCACAATGACCTCTGCCACCTGGGGGTCACCAGGTTCTTCCACTTCATCAAGGCCCGCAACCTGCCTTACTCCATTGAGGAGGTCAGGACCATGACCAAGAACTGCCAAGTCTGCGCTGAGTGCAAACCGCACTTTTATAGACCAGACAGGGCCCACCTGATAAAAGCCACTCGCCCCTTCGAGCGCCTGAGCGTTGATTTTAAAGGGCCTCTCCCCTCCTCCGACCGCAATGTGTACTTCCTCAATATTATTGATGAGTACTCCCGTTTCCCGTTCGCCTTCCCCTGCCCGGACATGACCAGTGCCACGGTCATTAAATGTCTGAACAACCTCTTCACCCTGTTCGGCTTCCCCAGCTATATCCATAGCGACCGGGGCTCATCGTTTATGAGCGACGAACTCCGCCAGTACCTGCTCGCTAGGGGTATAGCCACAAGCAGGACCACCAGTTACAACCCCCGGGGGAACGGGCAGGTGGAAAGAGAGAATGCAACAGTTTGGAAGGCCGCCCTACTAGCCTTAAAGTCTAGGGGCCTTCCGACCTCCCGCTGGCAGGAGGTGCTCCCCGATGCGCTCCACTCGATTCGGTCACTGCTCTGCACTGCCACCAATGCCACCCCTCACGAGAAAATGTTTGTCTTCCCAAGGAAGTCCACATCGGGGACAGCGTTACCGCCATGGCTGACGTCCCCAGGGCCGGTACTACTGAGAAGACACGTGAGGACCAATAAAACGGACCCCCTGGTCGAGAGGGTCGACCTCCTCCACGCCAACCCCCAGTACGCTTACATTGCGTACCCGGACGGGCGGGAGGACACAGTCTCCATACGAGACCTCGCACCCTCGGGGACCGCTGTAACCCACTACCCATTACCACCACCCCCCCCCACGACCCGATATCCAACCCCAGCAGCCGGCTCGCCTTGGACCGTCACCCACGAGGACTACACTCCAGGGCCCCAGCCTACACGGGACGCGACGCCGGAAGCTCCACCACCCCTGCCGTCGCCACGTCGATCACAGCGGCAGACAAGACCTCCGGAGAGACTCCAATACACGAACTTTTAAATACACTTCACCCCGCCGGACTCATTTTTAAACAAGGGGTGAATGTGGTAAACCACTGTCTGTATGTGTATCTGTATTCCACTAGGTACAGGTCTGGACATGCCTCGGCTGACTCCTCCCACTATTCCAGGTATATAAGTGACTACCTCCCGGTCCCTTAGTATTCTGGACGGGTCGACCACTCGAGACAAGACCTTCATTCTTTAGTTAATAAAAGCCTGGTTGTTACTCGCTTAACCTCCACTTAGAAGGACAAGGGCAGCAGACGCATGGGAACATCACCACCTACAAGTTCCCCTCCAAGCCACACACCACCCTGACTTGGACCTGTATCGCCGTTCCTTCACTGTCGCTGGGCCAAAATCCTGGAACTCCCTTCCTAACAGCATTGTGGGTGTACCTACACCACACGGACTGCAGCGGTTCAAGAAGGCGGCTCACCGCCATCTTCTCAAGGGCAATTAGGGATGGGCACTAAATGCAGGCCTAGCCAGCGACACCCACATCCCATCAATGAATTAAAAAAAACTCACCGAATCATAACTTTCAGCCAATGTCCCACACTCCTCCATCAGCATCCCTGGGTATGTCCTGTCCCACCGGCAGGACAGACCCACCAGGGGTGGCAGCCACAGTGGTATACCGTCGGGAAGGAGTGGCCCTGGGAGTCCTCGACATTGACTCCGGACCCCTTGAAGTCTCATGGCTTCAGGTCAAGCATGGGCAAGGAAACCTCCTGCTCATAATAATAATCAACTTAATTGTCATTGTTAGTGCACAAGTGCAGTACAACGAAATGTAGGCTTGCGGCTCCTGAGTGTGTACATTTAGATTAAGACATTTAAACATTCAACATACATTTGGCTTGTAATACATTAACATCAACATAACCATAATAAAGTACATTGACAGATGTACAGGCTTTAGAGGTTATTTGTGGAGTTCAGTAGGATGACAGCCCTGGGAAAGAAGCTGTTCCTAAATCTGGTCGTTCGGGTGCGAATGCATCTGTAGCGTCGCCCAGATGGCAGGGGGGCGAACAGACTGCGGCTGGGGTGGGTAGGGTCTTTGATGATGGTCCGTGACCTCCGTAAACAGCGTTTCTGGTAGATGTGCTCTATGGTCGGTAGCCGGGTGCCGGTAATGCGTTGGGCAGTTTTGACTACCCGCTGCAGGGCTTTCCGGTCATAGGAGCTACAGCTGCCATACCATACTGTGATACAGTTCGTCAGGATGCGCTCTATTGTGCAGCGGTAAAAGTTAGAGAGGATCAGGGGTGACAGGTTACATCCCTTCAGCCTCCTTAGGAAATATAGGCACTGCTGGGCCTTCTTCACCAACTACTGATGATGAATCAGTACTCCTCCATGTTGAACTGCACTGGGAAGAAGCACTGAGAGTAGCAAGGACACAGAATGTAGTCTGGGTGGGGGACTTCAATGTCCGTCACCAAGAGTGGCTCGGTAGCACCACTACTGACCGAGCTGACCGAGTCCTGAAGGACATAGCTGCCAGTCTGGGCCTGCGGCAGGTGGCGAGACAACCAACACGAGGGGAAAAACCTACTTGACCTCATCCTACCTGTCGCAGGAAGGATGTTCTTGCCATGGAGGGAGTGCAGCGAAGATTCACCAGACTGATATCTGGGATGGCAGGAATGACGTATGAGGAGAGATTGGGTCGATTGGGCTTATACTCGCTGGAGTTTAGAAGAATGAGAGGGGATCTCATCGAAACTTATAAAATTCTAACAGGACTAGACAGACTAGATGCAAGGGGAAGTGCAACGAGACCTGGGTGTCCTTGTGCACCAGTCGCGGAAGGTAAGCGTGCAGGTGCAGCAGGCGGTTAAGAAGGCAAATGGTATGTTGGCCTTCGTAGCGAGAGGGTTTGAGTACAGGAGCAAGGATGTCTTGCTGCAGTTGTACAGGGCCTTGGTGAGACCACACCTTGAGTATTGTGTGCAGTTTTGGTCGCCTTATCTGAGGAAGGACGTTCTTGCCATGGAGGGAGTGCAGCGAAGATTCACCAGGCTGATACCTGGGATGGCAGGAATGACGTATGAGGAGAGATTGGGTCGATTGGGCTTGTACTCGCTGGAGTTTAGAAGAATGAGAGGGGATCTGATTGAAACTTATAAAATTCTAACAGGACTAGACAGACTAGATGCAGGAAGGATGTTCCCGATGGTCGGGGAGTCCAGAACCAGGGGTCACAGTCTGAGGATAAGGGGTAAGCCATTTAGGACAGAGATGAGGAGGAATTTCTTCACCCAGAGAGTGGTGAACCTGTGGAATTCTCTACCACAGAAGGCAGTTGAGGCCAATTCATTAAATATATTCAAGAAGGAGTTGGATATACTTCTTAAGGCTAAAGGGATCAAGGGGTATGGGGAGAAAGCAGGGACCAGGTACTGAATTTGGATGATCAGCCATGATCTCATTAAATGGCGGAACAGGCTCGAGGGGCCGAATGGCCTACTCCTGCTCCTATCTTCTATGTTTCTATGCATCTGTCCTTGACAGTATTGGTACAAGTGACCACCGCACAGTCCTTGTGGAGACGAAGTCCCGTCTTCACACTGAGGACACCCTCCATCGTGTTGTGTGGCACTACCACCGTGCTAAATGGGATAGATTCAGAACAGATCGAGCAGCTCAAAACTGGGCATCCATTTAAAAAAAAAAATGATTCACGGAAATGTGGGCGTAACTGGCAAGGCCATCATTTATTACCCATTCCTAATTGCCCCTTGAGAAGATGGTGGTGAGCCGCCTTCTTGAACCGCTGCAGTCCGTGTGGTGAAGGTGCTCCCACAGCGCTGTCAGGGAGGGAGTTCCAGGATTTTGACCCAGCGACGATGAAGGAACGGCCGATATACTTCCAAGTCGGGATGGTGTGTGTGACTTGGAGGGGAACTTGGAGGTGGCGGTGTTCCCGCGCGCCTGCTGCCCTTGTCCTTCTAGGCGGAAGAGGTCGCGGGTTTGGGAGGTGCTGCCGAAGAAGCCTTGGCGAGTTGCTGCAGTGCATCTTGTAGATGGTCCACACTGCAGCCACGGTGCGCCGGTGGTGGAGGGAGTGAATGTTTAAGGTGGTGGATGGGGTGCCGATCAAGCGGGCTGCTTTGTCCTGGATTGGTGTCGAGCTTCCTGAGTGTTGTTGGGAGCTGCACTCATCCAGGCAAAACACCAGCGACCCCTACATCCCGTGAATCAATCAATTCGTTGCCCTGTGAGTATTGTGTTGCATGAGCGAGTCTTGTCACTCCTATTTTGCTTCTTATTCCTCCAGTGCTTCATGAACGCAGTTCTTCAGTGCCTGAGCAACACGAGGGGACTCCGCGAATACTGCATCAGGAAGGAATATCAGGTTGATGGGATCGGATATGGGAAGAAGCACTGTGAACTTATGGATGGTAGGGAGAGCTCTGGAGTCGATGTATATCATAGAGAATCGCAGCACTTCTGTATATTATAGAGAATAGCAGCCCCTGTGTATATTATAGTGGTGTGGAGATGCCGGTGTTGGACCGGGGTGGACAAATGTAAGAAATCACACAACACCAGGTTATAGTCCAACAGTTGTATTTGAAATCACAAGCTTTCGGAGCGGTGCTCCTTCGTCAGGTGAAGTGGAGAGATGCATAAAGACACAGCTTATATAGTCAGAGAATAATGCCAGATGATTGCAGGTAATCTTCCTAACTGCCATTTATCACACCTCGGCAGAGAGATAATCACAGCAATCAAAGGTGTGAATGGTGTCCAAACAGGTTAGTCAGGTAAACATTACCCCAGCTCATTGTTCTTTGATGTAATGTTTTCCTGACTAACCTGTTTGGACACCATTCACACCTTTGATTGCTGTGATTATCTCTCTGCCGAGGTGTGATAAATGGCAGTTAGAAAGATTACCTGTAAACATCTGACATTATTCTCTGACTATATAAGCTGTGTCTTTATGCATCTCTCCACTTCACATGACGAAGGAGCAGCGCTCCGAAAGCTTGTGATTTCAAATAAAACTGTTGGACTATAACCTATAATATTATAGAGAATAGCAGCCCCTGTGTATATTATAGAGAATAGCAGCCCCTGTGTATATTATAGAGAATAGCAGCCCCTGTGTATATTATAGGGAATAGCAGCCCCGGTGTATATTATAGAGAATAGCAGCCCCTGTGTATATTATAGAGAATAGCAGCCCCTGTGTATATTATAGAGAATAGCTTCCCCTGTGTATATTATAGAGAATAGCAGCCCCTGTGTATATTATAGAGAATAGCAGCTCCTGTGTATATTATAGAGAATAGCAGCCCCTGTGTATATTATAGAGAATAGCAGCTCCTGTGTATATTATAGAGAATAGCAGCCCCTGTGTATATTATAGAGAATAGCAGCCCCTGTGTATATTATAGAGAATAGCAGCCCCTGTGTATATTATAGAGAATAGCAGCCCCTGTGTATATTATAGAGAATAGCAGCCCCTGTGTATATTATAGAGAATAGCAGCCCCTGTGTATATTATAGAGAATAGCAGCTCCTGTGTATATTATAGAAA
Source organism: Somniosus microcephalus (assembly GCF_052327205.1). Taxonomy (NCBI): domain Eukaryota; kingdom Metazoa; phylum Chordata; class Chondrichthyes; order Squaliformes; family Somniosidae; genus Somniosus; species Somniosus microcephalus. The sequence continues at coordinate 10,992,819 of NW_028225184.1, forward strand.
ATAGCAGCCCCTGTGTATATTATAGAGAATAGCAGCCCCTGTGTATATTATAGAGAATAGCAGCCCCTGTGTATATTATAGAGAATAGCAGCCCCTGTGTATATTATAGGGAATAGCAGCCCCTGTGTATATTATAGAGAATAGCAGCTCCTGTGTATATTATAGAGAATAGCAGCCCCTGTGTATATTATAGAGAATAGCAGCCCCTGTGTATATTATAGAGAATAGCAGCCCCTGTGTATATTATAGAGAATAGCAGCCCCTGTGTATATTATAGAGAATAGCAGCCTCTGTGTATATTATAGAGAATAGCAGCCCCTGTGTATATTATAGGGAATAGCAGCTCCTGTGTATATTATAGAGAATAGCAGCCCCTGTGTATATTATAGAGAATAGCAGCCCCTGTGTATATTATAGAGAATAGCAGCCCCTGTGTATATTATAGAGAATAGCAGCCCCTGTGTATATTATAGAGAATAGCAGCCCCTGTGTATATTATAGAGAATAGCAGCTCCTGTGTATATTATAGAGAATAGCAGCTCCTGTGTATATTATAGAGAATAGCAGCCCCTGTGTATATTATAGAGAATAGCAGCCCCTGTGTATATTATAGAGAATAGCAGCTCCTGTGTATATTATAGAGAATAGCAGCCCCTGTGTATATTATAGAGAATAGCAGCTCCTGTGTATATTATAGAGAATAGCAGCTCCTGTGTATATTATAGAGAATAGCAGCCCCTGTGTATATTATAGAGAATAGCAGCCCCTGTGTATATTATAGAGAATAGCAGCCCCTGTGTATATTATAGAGAATAGCAGCTCCTGTGTATATTATAGGGAATAGCAGCCCCTGTGTATATTATAGAGAATAGCAGCCCCTGTGTATATTATAGAGAATAGCAGCCCCTGTGTATATTATAGAGAATAGCAGCCCCTGTGTATATTATAGAGAATAGCAGCTCCTGTGTATATTATAGAGAATAGCAGCCCCTGTGTATATTATAGAGAATAGCAGCTCCTGTGTATATTATAGAGAATAGCAGCTCCTGTGTATATTATAGAGAATAGCAGCCCCTGTGCATATTATAGTGAATAGCAGCTCCTGTGTATATTATAGAGAATAGCAGCTCCTGTGTATATTATAGAGAATAGCAGCTCCTGTGTATATTATAGAGAATAGCAGCTCCTGTGTATATTATAGAGAATAGCAGCCCCTGTGTATATTATAGAGAATAGCAGCCCCTGTGTATATTATAGAGAATAGCAGCTCCTGTGTATATTGTAGAGAATAGCAGCTCCTGTGTATATTATAGAGAATAGCAGCCCCTGTGTATATTATAGAGAATAGCAGCCCCTGTGTATATTATAGAGAATAGCAGCCCCTGTGTATATTATAGAGAATAGCAGCCCCTGTGTATATCACAGAGAATAGCAGCCTCTGTGTATATTATAGAGAATAGCAGCTCCTGTGTATATTGTAGAGAATAGCAGCTCCTGTGTATATTATAGAGAATAGCAGCCCCTGTGTATATTATAGAGAATAGCAGCCCCTGTGTATATTATAGAGAATAGCAGCCCTTGTGTATATTATAGAGAATAGCAATCCCTGTGTATATTATAGAGAATAGCAGCTCCTGTGTATATTATAGAGAATAGCAGCCCCTGTGTATATTATAGAGAATAGCAGCCCCTGTGTATATTTTAGAGAATAGCAGCCCCTGTGTATATTATAGAGAATAGCAGCCCCTGTGTATATTATAGAGAATAGCAGCCCCTGTGTATATTATAGAGAATAGCAGCCCCTGTGTATATTATAGAGAATAGCAGCCCCTGTGTATATTATAGAGAATAGCAGCCCCTGTGTATATTATAGAGAATAGCAGCCCCTGTGTATATTATAGGGAATAGCAGCCCCTGTGTATATTACAGAGAATAGCAGCCCCTGTGTATATTACAGAGAATAGCAGCCCCTGTGTATATTATAGAGAATAGCAGCCCCTGTGTATATTATACAGAATAGCAGCCCCTGTGTATATTATAGAGAATAGCAGCCCCTGTGTATATTATAGAGAATAGCGGCTCCTGTGTATTATAGAGAATAGCAGCTCCTGTGTATATTATAGAGAATAGCAGCCCCTGTGTATATTATAGAGAATAGCAGCCCCTGTGTATATTATAGAGAATAGCAGCTCCTGTGTATATTATAGAGAATAGCAGCCCCTGTGTATATAATAGAGAATAGCAGCCCCTGTGTATATTATAGAGAATAGCAGCTCCTGTGTATATTATAGAGAATAGCAGCCCCTGTGTATATTATAGAGAATAGCAGCCCCTGTGTATATTATAGAGAATAGCAGCCCCTGTGTATATTATAGAGAATAGCAGCCCCTGTGTATATTATAGAGAATAGCAGCTCCTGTGTATATTATAGAGAATAGCAGCTCCTGTGTATATTATAGAGAATAGCAGCCCCTGTGTATATTATAGAGAATAGCAGCCCCTGTGTATATTATAGAGAATAGCAGCCCCTGTGTACATTATAGAGAATAGCAGCCCCTGTGTATATTATAGAGAATAGCAGCCCCTGTGTATATTATAGAGAATAGCAGCCCCTGTGTATATTATAGAAAATAGCAGCCTCTGTGTATATTATAGAGAATAGCAGCCCCTGTGTATATTATAGAGAATAGCAGCCCCTGTGTATATTATAGAGAATAGCAGCTCCTGTGTATATTATAGAGAATAGCAGCTCCTGTGTATATTATAGAGAATAGCAGCCCCTGTGTATATTATAGAGAATAGCAGCCCCTGTGTATATTATAGAGAATAGCAGTTCCTGTGTATATTATAGAGAATAGCAGCCCCTGTGTATATTATAGAGAATAGCAGCTCCTGTGTATATTATAGAGAATAGCAGCTCCTGTGTATATTATAGAGAATAGCAGCCGCTGTGTATATTATAGAGAATAGCAGCCCCTGTGTATATTATAGAGAATAGCAGCCCCTGTGTATATTATAGAGAATAGCAGCTCCTGTGTATATTATAGGGAATAGCAGCCCCTGTGTATATTATAGAGAATAGCAGCCCCTGTGTATATTATAGAGAATAGCAGCCCCTGTGTATATTATAGAGAATAGCAGCCCCTGTGTATATTATAGAGAATAGCAGCTCCTGTGTATATTATAGAGAATAGCAGCCCCTGTGTATATTATAGAGAATAGCAGCTCCTGTGTATATTATAGAGAATAGCAGCTCCTGTGTATATTATAGAGAATAGCAACCCCTGTGCATATTATAGTGAATAGCAGCTCCTGTGTATATTATAGAGAATAGCAGCTCCTGTGTATATTATAGAGAATAGCAGCTCCTGTGTATATTATAGAGAATAGCAGCTCCTGTGTATATTATAGAGAATAGCAGCCCCTGTGTATATTATAGAGAATAGCAGCCCCTGTGTATATTATAGAGAATAGCAGCTCCTGTGTATATTATAGAGAATAGCAGCTCCTGTGTATATTATAGAGAATAGCAGCCCCTGTGTATATTATAGAGAATAGCAGCCCCTGTGTATATCATAGAGAATAGCAGCCCCTGTGTATATCACAGAGAATAGCAGCCTCTGTGTATATTATAGAGAATAGCAGCTCCTGTGTATATTGTAGAGAATAGCAGCTCCTGTGTATATTATAGAGAATAGCAGCCCTTGTGTATATTATAGAGAATAGCAATCCCTGTGTATATTATAGAGAATAGCAGCTCCTGTGTATATTATAGAGAATAGCAGCCCCTGTGTATATTATAGAGAATAGCAGCCCCTGTGTATATTTTAGAGAATAGCAGCCCCTGTGTATATTTTAGAGAATAGCAGCCCCTGTGTATATTATAGAGAATAGCAGCCCCTGTGTATATTATAGAGAATAGCAGCCCCTGTGTATATTATAGAGAATAGCAGCACCTGTCTATATTATAGAGAATAGCAGCCCCTGTGTATATTATAGAGAATAGCAGCCCCTGTGTATATTATAGAGAATAGCAGCCCCTGTGTATATTATAGGGAATAGCAGCCCCTGTGTATATTACAGAGAATAGCAGCCCCTGTGTATATTACAGAGAATAGCAGCCCCTGTGTATATTATAGAGAATAGCAGCCCCTGTGTATATTATACAGAACAGCAGCCCCTGTGTATATTATAGAGAATAGCAGCCCCTGTGTATATTATAGAGAATAGCAGCTCCTGTGTATTATAGAGAATAGCAGCTCCTGTGTATATTATAGAGAATAGCAGCCCCTGTGTATATTATAGAGAATAGCAGCCCCTGTGTATATTATAGAGAAGAGCAGCTCCTGTGTATATTATAGAGAATAGCAGCCCCTGTGTATATAATAGAGAATAGCAGCCCCTGTGTATATTATAGAGAATAGCAGCTCCTGTGTATATTATAGAGAATAGCAGCCCCTGTGTATATTATAGAGAATAGCAGCCCCTGTGTATATTATAGAGAATAGCAGCCCCTGTGTATATTATAGAGAATAGCAGCTCCTGTGTATATTATAGAGAATAGCAGCTCCTGTGTATATTATAGAGAATAGCAGCCCCTGTGTATATTATAGGGAATAGCAGCTCCTGTGTATATTATAGAGAATAGCAGCCCCTGTGTATATTATAGAGAATAGCAGCCCCTGTGTATATTATAGAGAATAGCAGCCCCTGTGTATATTATAGAGAATAGCAGCCCCTGTGTATATTATAGAGAATAGCAGCCCCTGTGTATATTATAGAGAATAGCAGCCCCTGTGTATATTATAGAGAATAGCAGCTCCTGTGTATATTATAGAGAATAGCAGCTCCTGTGTATATTATAGAGAATAGCAGCCCCTGTGTATATTATAGAGAATAGCAGCCCCTGTGTATATTATAGAGAATAGCAGTTCCTGTGTATATTATAGAGAATAGCAGCCCCTGTGTATATTATAGAGAATAGCAGCTCCTGTGTATATTATAGAGAATAGCAGCTCCTGTGTATATTATAGAGAATAGCAGCCCCTGTGTATATTATAGAGAATAGCAGCCCCTGTGTATATTATAGAGAATAGCAGCCCCTGTGTATATTATAGAGAATAGCAGCTCCTGTGTATATTATAGCGAATAGCAGCCCCTGTGTATATTATAGAGAATAGCAGCCCCTGTGTATATTATAGAGAATAGCAGCCCCTGTGTATATTATAGAGAATAGCAGCCCCTGTGTATATTATAGAGAATAGCAGCTCCTGTGTATATTATAGAGAATAGCAGCCCCTGTGTATATTATAGAGAATAGCAGCTCCTGTGTATATTATAGAGAATAGCAGCTCCTGTGTATATTATAGAGAATAGCAGCCCCTGTGCATATTATAGTGAATAGCAGCTCCTGTGTATATTATAGAGAATAGCAGCTCCTGTGTATATTATAGAGAATAGCAGCTCCTGTGTATATTATAGAGAATAGCAGCTCCTGTGTATATTATAGAGAATAGCAGCCCCTGTGTATATTATAGAGAATAGCAGCCCCTGTGTATATTATAGAGAATAGCAGCTCCTGTGTATATTATAGAGAATAGCAGCTCCTGTGTATATTATAGAGAATAGCAGCCCCTGTGTATATTATAGAGAATAGCAGCCCCTGTGTATATTATAGAGAATAGCAGCCCCTGTGTATATTATAGAGAATAGCAGCCCCTGTGTATATCACAGAGAATAGCAGCCTCTGTGTATATTATAGAGAATAGCAGCTCCTGTGTATATTGTAGAGAATAGCAGCTCCTGTGTATATTATAGAGAATAGCAGCCCCTGTGTATATTATAGAGAATAGCAGCCCCTGTGTATATTATAGAGAATAGCAGCCCTTGTGTATATTATAGAGAATAGCAATCCCTGTGTATATTATAGAGAATAGCAGCTCCTGTGTATATTATAGAGAATAGCAGCCCCTGTGTATATTATAGAGAATAGCAGCCCCTGTGTATATTTTAGAGAATAGCAGCCCCTGTGTATATTATAGAGAATAGCAGCCCCTGTGTATATTATAGAGAATAGCAGCCCGTGTATATTATAGAGAATAGCAGCCCCTGTGTATATTATAGAGAATAGCAGCCCCTGTGTATATTATAGAGAATAGCAGCCCCTGTGTATATGATAGAGAATAGCAGCCCCTGTGTCTATTATAGGGAATAGCAGCCCCTGTGTATATTATAGAGAATAGCAGCCCCTGTGTATATTATAGAGAATAGCAGCCCCTGTGTATATTATAGAGAATAGCTTCCCCTGTGTATATTATAGAGAATAGCAGCCCCTGTGTATATTATAGAGAATAGCAGCTCCTGTGTATAGTATAGAGAATAGCAGCCCCTGTGTATATTATAGAGAATAGCAGCTCCTGTGTATATTATAGAGAATAGCAGCCCCTGTGTATATTATAGAGAATAGCAGCCCCTGTGTATATTATAGAGAATAGCAGCCCCTGTGTATATTATAGAGAATAGCAGCCCCTGTGTATATTATAGAGAATAGCAGCCCCTGTGTATATTATAGAGAATAGCAGCTCCTGTGTATATTATAGAGAATAGCAGCCCCTGTGTATATTATAGAGAATAGCAGCCTCTGTGTATATTATAGAGAATAGCAGCCCCTGTGTATATTATAGAGAATAGCAGCCCCTGTGTATATTATAGGGAATAGCAGCCCCTGTGTATATTATAGAGAATAGCAGCTCCTGTGTATATTATAGAGAATAGCAGCCCCTGTGTATATTATAGAGAATAGCAGCCCCTGTGTATATTATAGAGAATAGCGGCCCCTGTGTATATTATAGAGAATAGCAGCCCCTGTGTATATTATAGAGAATAGCAGCCTCTGTGTATATTATAGAGAATAGCAGCCCCTGTGTATATTATAGGGAATAGCAGCTCCTGTGTATATTATAGAGAATAGCAGCTCCTGTGTATATTATAGAGAATAGCAGCCCCTGTGCATATTATAGTGAATAGCAGCCCCTGTGTATATTATAGAGAATAGCGGCCCCTGTGTATATTATAGAGAATAGCAGCCCCTGTGCATATTATAGAGAATAGCAGCCCCTGTGTATATTATAGAGAATAGTGGCCCCTGTGTATATTATAGAGAATAGCAGCCCCTGTGTATATTATAGAGAATAGCAGCCTCTGTGTATATTATAGAGAATAGCAGCCCCTGTGTATATTATAGAGAATAGCAGCCCCTGTGTATATTATAGAGAATAGCAGCCCCTGTGTATATCATAGAGAATAGCAGCTCCTGTGTATATTATAGAGAATAGCAGCTCCTGTGTATATTATAGAGAATAGCAGCCCCTGTGTATATTATAGAGAATAGCAGCCCCTGTGTATATTATAGAGAATAGCAGCTCCTGTGTATATTATAGAGAATAGCAGCCCCTGTGTATATTATAGAGAATAGCAGCTCCTGTGTATATTATAGAGAATAGCAGCTCCTGTGTATATTATAGAGAATAGCAGCCCCTGTGTATATTATAGAGAATAGCAGCCCCTGTGTATATTATAGAGAATAGCAGCCCCTGTGTATATTATAGAGAATAGCAGCTCCTGTGTATATTATAGGGAATAGCAGCCCCTGTGTATATTATAGAGAATAGCAGCCCCTGTGTATATTATAGAGAATAGCAGCCCCTGTGTATATTATAGAGAATAGCAGCCCCTGTGTATATTATAGAGAATAGCAGCTCCTGTGTATATTATAGAGAATAGCAGCCCCTGTGTATATTATAGAGAATAGCAGCTCCTGTGTATATTATAGAGAATAGCAGCTCCTGTGTATATTATAGAGAATAGCAGCCCCTGTGCATATTATAGTGAATAGCAGCTCCTGTGTATATTATAGAGAATAGCAGCTCCTGTGTATATTATAGAGAATAGCAGCTCCTGTGTATATTATAGAGAATAGCAGCTCCTGTGTATATTATAGAGAATAGCAGCCCCTGTGTATATTATAGAGAATAGCAGCCCCTGTGTATATTATAGAGAATAGCAGCTCCTGTGTATATTGTAGAGAATAGCAGCTCCTGTGTATATTATAGAGAATAGCAGCCCCTGTGTATATTATAGAGAATAGCAGCAGCCCCTGTGTATATCACAGAGAATAGCAGCCTCTGTGTATATTATAGAGAATAGCAGCTCCTGTGTATATCACAGAGAATAGCAGCCTCTGTGTATATTATAGAGAATAGCAGCCCCTGTGTATATTATAGAGAATAGCAGCCCCTGTGTATATTATAGAGAATAGCAGCCCTTGTGTATATTATAGAGAATAGCAATCCCTGTGTATATTATAGAGAATAGCAGCTCCTGTGTATATTATAGAGAATAGCAGCCCCTGTGTATATTATAGAGAATAGCAGCCCCTGTGTATATTTTAGAGAATAGCAGCCCCTGTGTATATTATAGAGAATAGCAGCCCCTGTGTATATTATAGAGAATAGCAGCCCCTGTGTATATTATAGAGAATAGCAGCCCCTGTGTATATTATAGAGAATAGCAGCCCCTGTGTATATTATAGAGAATAGCAGCCCCTGTGTATATTATAGAGAATAGCAGCCCCTGTGTATATTATAGGGAATAGCAGCCCCTGTGTATATTACAGAGAATAGCAGCCCCTGTGTATATTACAGAGAATAGCAGCCCCTGTGTATATTATAGAGAATAGCAGCCCCTGTGTATATTATACAGAATAGCAGCCCCTGTGTATATTATAGAGAATAGCAGCCCCTGTGTATATTATAGAGAATAGCAGCTCCTGTGTATTATAGAGAATAGCAGCTCCTGTGTATTTTATAGAGAATAGCAGCCCCTGTGTATATTATAGAGAATAGCAGCCCCTGTGTATATTATAGAGAATAGCAGCTCCTGTGTATATTATAGAGAATAGCAGCCCCTGTGTATATAATAGAGAATAGCAGCCCCTGTGTATATTATAGAGAATAGCAGCTCCTGTGTATATTATAGAGAATAGCAGCCCCTGTGTATATTATAGAGAATAGCAGCCCCTGTGTATATTATAGAGAATAGCAGCCCCTGTGTATATTATAGAGAATAGCAGCTCCTGTGTATATTATAGAGAATAGCAGCTCCTGTGTATATTATAGAGAATAGCAGCCCCTGTGTATATTATAGAGAATAGCAGCCCCTGTGTATATTATAGAGAATAGCAGCCCCTGTGTATATTATAGAGAATAGCAGCCCCTGTGTATATTATAGAGAATAGCAGCCCCTGTGTATATTATAGAGAATAGCAGCTCCTGTGTATATTATAGAGAATAGCAGCCCCTGTGTATATTATAGAGAATAGCAGCCCCTGTGTATATTATAGAGAATAGCAGCCCCTGTGTATATTATAGAGAATAGCAGCCCCTGTGTATATTATAGAGAATAGCAGCCCCTGTGTATATTATAGAGAATAGCAGCCCCTGTGTATATTATAGAGAATAGCAGCTCCTGTGTATATTATAGAGAATAGCAGCTCCTGTGTATATTATAGAGAATAGCAGCCCCTGTGTATATTATAGAGAATAGCAGCCCCTGTGTATATTATAGAGAATAGCAGTTCCTGTGTATATTATAGAGAATAGCAGCCCCTGTGTATATTATAGAGAATAGCAGCTCCTGTGTATATTATAGAGAATAGCAGCTCCTGTGTATATTATAGAGAATAGCAGCCCCTGTGTATATTATAGAGAATAGCAGCCCCTGTGTATATTATAGAGAATAGCAGCCCCTGTGTATATTATAGAGAATAGCAGCTCCTGTGTATATTATAGGGAATAGCAGCCCCTGTGTATATTATAGAGAATAGCAGCCCCTGTGTATATTATAGAGAATAGCAGCCCCTGTGTATATTATAGAGAATAGCAGCTCCTGTGTATATTATAGAGAATAGCAGCCCCTGTGTATATTATAGAGAATAGCAGCTCCTGTGTATATTATAGAGAATAGCAGCTCCTGTGTATATTATAGAGAATAGCAGCCCCTGTGCATATTATAGTGAATAGCAGCTCCTGTGTATATTATAGAGAATAGCAGCTCCTGTGTATATTATAGAGAATAGCAGCTCCTGTGTATATTATAGAGAATAGCAGCTCCTGTGTATATTATAGAGAATAGCAGCCCCTGTGTATATTATAGAGAATAGCAGCCCCTGTGTATATTATAGAGAATAGCAGCTCCTGTGTATATTATAGAGAATAGCAGCTCCTGTGTATATTATAGAGAATAGCAGCCCCTGTGTATATTATAGAGAATAGCAGCCCCTGTGTATATTATAGAGAATAGCAGCCCCTGTGTATATTATAGAGAATAGCAGCCCCTGTGTATATCACAGAGAATAGCAGCCTCTGTGTATATTATAGAGAATAGCAGCTCCTGTGTATATTGTAGAGAATAGCAGCTCCTGTGTATATTATAGAGAATAGCAGCCCCTGTGTATATTATAGAGAATAGCAGCCCCTGTGTATATTATAGAGAATAGCAGCCCTTGTGTATATTATAGAGAATAGCAATCCCTGTGTATATTATAGAGAATAGCAGCTCCTGTGTATATTATAGAGAATAGCAGCCCCTGTGTATATTATAGAGAATAGCAGCCCCTGTGTATATTTTAGAGAATAGCAGCCCCTGTGTATATTATAGAGAATAGCAGCCCCTGTGTATATTATAGAGAATAGCAGCCCCTGTGTATATTATAGAGAATAGCAGCCCCTGTGTATATTATAGAGAACAGCAGCCCCTGTGTATATTATAGAGAATAGCAGCCCCTGTGTATATGATAGAGAATAGCAGCCCCGGTGTCTATTATAGAGAATAGCAGCTCCTATGTATTATAGAGAATAGCAGCTCCTGTGTATATTATAGAGAATAGCAGCCCCTGTGTATATTATAGAGAATAGCAGCCCCTGTGTATATTATAGAGAATAGCAGCTCCTGTGTATATTATAGAGAATAGCAGCCCCTGTGTATATAATAGAGAATAGCAGCCCCTGTGTATATTATAGAGAATAGCAGCCCCTGTGTATATTATAGAGAATAGCAGCTCCTGTGTATATTATAGAGAATAGCAGCCCCTGTGTATATTATAGAGAATAGCAGCCCCTGTGTATATTATAGAGAATAGCAGCCCCTGTGTATATTATAGAGAATAGCAGCTCCTGTGTATATTATAGAGAATAGCAGCTCCTGTGTATATTATAGAGAATAGCAGCCCCTGTGTATATTATAGAGAATAGCAGCCCCTGTGTATATTATAGAGAATAGCAGCCCCTGTGTATATTATAGGGAATAGCAGCCCCTGTGTATATTATAGAGAATAGCAGCCCCTGTGTATATTATAGAGAATAGCAGCCCCTGTGTATATTATGGAGAATAGCAGCCCCTGTGTATATTATAGAGAATAGCAGCCCCTGTGTATATTATAGAGAATAGCAGCTCCTGTGTATATTATAGAGAATAGCAGCCCCTGTGTATATTATAGAGAATAGCAGCTCCTGTGTATATTATAGAGAATAGCAGCCCCTGTGTATATTATAGAGAATAGCAGCCCCTGTGTATATTATAGAGAATAGCAGCCCCTGTGTATATTATAGAGAATAGCAGCCCCTGTGTATATTATAGAGAATAGCAGTCCCTGTGTATATTATAGAGAATAGCAGCCCCTGTGTATATTATAGAGAATAGCAGCCCCTGTGTATATTATAGAGAATAGCAGCCCCTGTGTATATTATAGAGAATAGCAGCCCCTGTGTATATTATAGAGAATAGCAGCCCCTGTGTATATTATAGAGAATAGCAGCTCCTGTGCATATTATAGAGAATAGCAGCCCCTGTGTATATTATAGAGAATAGCAGCCCCTGTGTATATTATAGAGAATAGCAGCCCCTGTGTATATTATAGAGAATAGCAGCCCCTGTGTATATTATAGAGAATAGCAGCCCATGTGTATATTATAGGGAATAGCAGCCGCTGTGTATATTATAGAGAATAGCAGCTCCTGTGTATATTATAGAGAATAGCAGCTCCTGTGTATATTATAGAGAATAGCAGCCCCTGTGTATATTATAGAGAATAGCAGCCCCTGTGTACATTATAGAGAATAGCAGCCCCTGTGTACATTATAGAGAATAGCAGCCCCTGTGTACATTATAGAGAATAGCAGCCCCTGTGTATATTATAGAGAATAGCAGCCCCTGTGTATATTATAGAGAATAGCAGCCCCTGTGTATATTATAGAGAATAGCAGCCCCTGTGTATATTATAGAGAATAGCAGCCCCTGTGTATATTATAGAGAATAGCAGCCCCTGTGAATATTATAGAGAATAGCAGCCCCTGTGTATATTATAGAGAATAGCAGCCCCTGTGTATATTATAGAGAATAGCAGCTCCTGTGTATATTATAGAGAATAGCAGCCCCTGTGTATATTATAGAGAATAGCAGCCCCTGTGTATATTATAGAGAATAGCAGCCCCTGTGTATATTATAGGGAATAGCAGCCCCTGTGTATATTATAGAGAATAGCAGCCCCTGTGTATATTATAGAGAATAGCAGCCCCTGTGTATATTATAGAGAAGAGCAGCCCCTGTGTACATTATAGAGAATAGCAGCCCCTGTGTATATTATAGAGAATAGCAGCCCCTGTGTATATTATAGAGAATAGCAGCCCCTGTGTATATTATAGAGAATAGCAGCCCCTGTGTATATTATAGAGAATAGCAGCCCCTGTGTATATTATAGAGAATAGCAGCCCCTGTGTATATTATAGGGAATAGCAGCTCCTGTGTATATTATAGAGAATAGCAGCCCCTGTGTATATTATAGAGAATAGCAGCCCCTGTGTATATTATAGAGAATAGCAGCCCCTGTGTATATTATAGAGAATCGCAGCCCCTGTGTATATTATAGAGAATAGCAGCCCCTGTGTATATTATAGAGAATAGCAGCCCCTGTGTATATTATAGAGAATAGCAGCCCCTGTGTATATTATAGAGAATAGCAGCTCCTGTGTATATTATAGAGAATAGCAGCTCCTGTGTATATTATAGAGAATAGCAGCTCCTGTGTATATTATAGAGAATAGCAGCCCCTGTGTATATTATAGAGAACAGCAGCCCCTGTGTATATTGTAGAGAATAGCAGCCCCTGTGTATATTATAGAGAATAGCAGCTCCTGTGTATATTATAGAGAATAGCAGCCTCTGTGTATATTATAGAGAATAGCAGCCCCTGTGTATATTATAGAGAATAGCAGCCCCTGTGTATATTATAGAGAATAGCAGCTCCTGTGTATATTATAGAGAATAGCAGCCCCTGTGTATATTATAGAGAATAGCAGCCCCTGTGTATATTATAGGGAATAGCAGCCCCTGTGTATATTATAGAGAATAGCAGCTCCAGTGTATATTATAGAGAATAGCAGCCCCTGTGTACATTATAGAGAATAGCAGCCCCTGTGTATATTATAGAGAATAGCAGCCCCTGTGTATATTATAGAGAATAGCAGCTCCTGTGTATATTATAGAGAATAGCAGCCCCTGTGTATATTATAGAGAATAGCAGCCCCTGTGTATATTATAGAGAATAGCAGCCCCTGTGTATATTATAGAGAATAGCAGCCCCTGTGTATATTATAGAGAATAGCAGCCCCTGTGTATATTATAGAGAATAGCAGCCCCTGTGTATATTATAGGGGATAGCAGCCCCTGTGTATATCACAGAGAATAGCAGCCCCTGTGTATATTATAGAGAATAGCAGCCCCTGTGTATATTATAGAGAATAGCAGCTCCTGTGTATATTATAGAGAATAGCAGCCCCTGTGTATATTATAGAGAATAGCAGCCCCTGTGTATATTATAGAGAATAGCAGCTCCTGTGTATATTATAGAGAATAGCAGCCCCTGTGTATTTTACAGAGAATAGCAGCTCCTGTGTATATTATAGAGAATAGCAGCCCCTGTGTATATTATAGAGAATAGCAGCCCCTCTGTATATTATAGAGAATAGCAGCCCCTGTGTATATTATAGAGAATAGCAGCCCCTGTGTATATTATAGAGAATAGCAGCCCCTGTGTATATTATAGGGGATAGCAGCCCCTGTGTTTATTATAGAGAATAGCAGCCCCTGTGTATATTATAGAGAATAGCAGCCCCTGTGTATATTATAGAGAATAGCAGCCCCTGTGTATATTATAGAGAATAGCAGCCCCTGTGTATATTGTAGAGAATAGCAGCCCCTGTGTATATTATAGAGAATAGCAGCTCCTGTGTATATTATAGAGAATAGCAGCCTCTGTGTATATTATAGAGAATAGCAGCCCCTGTGTATATTATAGAGAATAGCAGCCCCTGTGTATATTATAGAGAATAGCAGCTCCTGTGTATATTATAGAGAATAGCAGCCCCTGTGTATATTATAGAGAATAGCAGCCCCTGTGTATATTATAGGGAATAGCAGCCCCTGTGTATATTATAGAGAATAGCAGCTCCAGTGTATATTATAGAGAATAGCAGCCCCTGTGTACATTATAGAGAATAGCAGCCCCTGTGTATATTATAGAGAATAGCAGCCCCTGTGTATATTATAGAGAATAGCAGCTCCTGTGTATATTATAGAGAATAGCAGCCCCTGTGTATATTATAGAGAATAGCAGCCCCTGTGTATATTATAGAGAATAGCAGCCCCTGTGTATATTATAGAGAATAGCAGCCCCTGTGTATATTATAGAGAATAGCAGCCCCTGTGTATATTATAAAGAATAGCAGCCCCTGTGTATATTATAGGGGATAGCAGCCCCTGTGTATATCATAGAGAATAGCAGCCCCTGTGTATATTATAGAGAATAGCAGCCCCTGTGTATATTATAGAGAATAGCAGCTCCTGTGTATATTATAGAGAATAGCAGCCCCTGTGTATATTATAGAGAATAGCAGCCCCTGTGTATATTATAGAGAATAGCAGCTCCTGTGTATATTATAGAGAATAGCAGCCCCTGTGTATTTTACAGAGAATAGCAGCTCCTGTGTATATTATAGAGAATAGCAGCCCCTGTGTATATTATAGAGAATAGCAGCCCCTCTGTATATTATAGAGAATAGCAGCCCCTGTGTATATTATAGAGAATAGCAGCCCCTGTGTATATTATAGAGAATAGCAGCCCCTGTGTATATTATAGGGGATAGCAGCCCCTGTGTATATTATAGAGAATAGCAGCCCCTGTGTATATTATAGAGAATAGCAGCCCCTGTGTATATTATACAGAATAGCAGCCCCTGTGTATATTATAGAGAATAGCAGCCCCTGTGTATATTATAGAGAATAGCAGCCCCTGTGTATATTATAGAGAATAGCAGCCCCTGTGTATGTTATAGAGAATAGCAGCCTCTGTGTATATTATAGAGAATAGCAGCTCCTGTGTATATTATAGAGAATAGCAGCCCCTGTGTATATTATAGAGAATAGCAGCCCCTGTGTATATTATAGAGAATAGCAGCCCCTGTGTATATTATAGAGAATAGCAGCTCCTGTGTATATTATAGAGAATAGCAGCTCCTGTGTATATTATAGTGAATAGCAGCCCCTGTGTATATTATAGTGAACAGCAGCCTCTGTGTATATTATAGAGAATAGCAGCCCCTGTGTATATTATAGAGAATAGCAGTCCCTGTGTATATTCTAGAGAATAGCAGCCCCTGTGTATATTATAGAGAATAGCAGCCCCTGTGTATATTATAGAGAATAGCAGCCCCTGTGTATATTATAGAGAATAGCAGCCCCTGTGTATATTCTAGAGAATAGCAGCTCCTGTGTATATTATAGAGAACAGCAGCCCCTGTGTATATTATAGAGAATAGCAGCCCCTGTGCATATTATAGAGAATAGCAGCCCCTGTGTATATTATAGAGAATAGCAGCCCCTGTGTATATTATAGAGAATAGCAGCCCCTGTGTATATTATAGAGAATAGCAGCTCCTGTGTATATTATAGAGAATAGCAGCCCCTGTGTTTATTATAGAGAATAGCAGCCCCTGTGTATATTATAGAGAATAGCAGCCCCTGTGTATATTATAGGGAATAGCAGCCCCTGTGTATATTATAGAGAATAGCAGCTCCAGTGTATATTATAGAGAATAGCAGCCCCTGTGTACATTATAGAGAATAGCAGCCCCTGTGTATATTATAGAGAATAGCAGCCCCTGTGTATATTATAGAGAATAGCAGCTCCTGTGTATATTATAGAGAATAGCAGCCCCTGTGTATATTATAGAGAATAGCAGCCCCTGTGTATATTATAGAGTATAGCAGCCCCTGTGTATATTATACAGAATAGCAGCCCCTGTGTATATTATAGAGAATAGCAGCCCCTGTGTATATTATAGAGAATAGCAGCCCCTGTGTATATTATAGGGGATAGCAGCCCCTGTGTATATTATAGAGAATAGCAGCCCCTGTGTATATTATAGAGAATAGCAGCCCCTGTGTATATTATAGAGAATAGCAGCTCCTGTGTATATTATAGAGAATAGCAGCCCCTGTGTATATTATAGAGAATAGCAGCCCCTGTGTATATTATAGAGAATAGCAGCTCCTGTGTATATTATAGAGAATAGCAGCCCCTGTGTATTTTATAGAGAATAGCAGCTCCTGTGTATATTATAGAGAATAGCAGCCCTGTGTATATTATAGAGAATAGCAGCCCCTCTGTATATTATAGAGAATAGCAGCCCCTGTGTATATTATAGAGAATAGCAGCCCCTGTGTATATTATAGAGAATAGCAGCCCCTGTGTATATTATAGGGGATAGCAGCCCCTGTGTATATTATAGAGAATAGCAGCCCCTGTGTATATTATAGAGAATAGCAGCCCCTGTGTATATTATAGAGAATAGCAGCCCCTGTGTATATTATAGAGAATAGCAGCCCTGTGTATATTATAGAGAATAGCAGCCCCTGTGTATATTATAGAGAATAGCAGCCCTGTGTATGTTATAGAGAATAGCAGCCTCTGTGTATATTATGGAGAATAGCAGCTCCTGTGTATATTATAGAGAATAGCAGCCCCTGTGTATATTATAGAGAATAGCAGCCCCTGTGTATATATAGAGAATAGCAGCCCCTGTGTATATTATAGAGAATAGCAGCTCCTGTGTATATTATAGAGAATAGCAGCTCCTGTGTATATTATAGAGAATAGCAGCCCCTGTGTATATTATAGAGAATAGCAGCCCCTGTGTATATTATAGTGAACAGCAGCCTCTGTGTATATTATAGAGAATAGCAGCCCCTGTGTATATTATAGAGAATAGCAGCCCCTGTGTATATTCTAGAGAATAGCAGCCCCTGTGTATATTATAGAGAATAGCAGCTCCTGTGTATATTATAGAGAATAGCAGCCCCTGTGTATATTACAGAGAATAGCAGCCCCTGTGTATATTATAGAGAATAGCAGCTCCTGTGTATATTATAGAGAACAGCAGCCCTGTGTATATTATAGAGAATAGCAGCCCCTGTGCATATTATAGAGAATAGCAGCCCCTGTGTATATTATAGAGAATAGCAGCCCCTGTGTATACTATAGAGAATAGCAGCCCCTGTGTATATTATAGAGAATAGCAGCTCCTGTGTATATTATTATAGAGAATAGCAGCCCCTGTGTATATTATAGAGAATAGCAGCCCCTGTGTATATTATAGAGAATAGCAGCCCCTGTGTATATTATAGAGAATAGCAGCCCCTGTGTATATTATAGAGAATAGCAGCTCCTGTGTATATTATAGAGAATAGCAGCTCCTGTGTATATTATAGAGAATAGCAGCCCCTGTGTATATTATAGAGAATAGCAGCCCCTGTGTATATTATAGAGAATAGCAGCTCCTGTGTATATTATAGAGAATAGCAGCTCCTGTGTATATTATAGAGAATAGCAGCCCCTGTGTATATTATAGAGAATAGCAGCCCCTGTGTATATTATAGAGAACAGCAGCCCCTGTGTATATTGAGAGAATAGCAGCCCCTGTGTATATTATAGAGAATAGCAGCCTCTGTGTATATTATAGAGAATAGCAGCCCCTGTGTATATTATAGAGAATAGCAGCCCCTGTGTATATTATAGAGAATAGCAGCTCCTGTGTATATTATAGAGAAGAGCAGCCCCTGTGTATATTATAGAGAATAGCAGCCCCTGTGTATATTAGAGAGAATAGCAGCCCCTGTGTATATTATAGAGAATAGCAGCCCCTGTGTATATTATAGAGAATAGCAGCCCCTGTGTATATTATAGAGAATAGCAGCCCCTGTGTATATTATAGAGAATAGCAGCCCCTGTGTATATTATAGAGAATAGCAGCTCCTGTGTATATTATAGAGAATAGCAGCCCCTGTGTATATTATAGAGAATAGCAGCCCCTGTGTATATTATAGAGAATAGCAGCCCCTGTGTATATTATAGAGAATAGCAGCCCCTGTGTATATTATAGAGAATAGCAGCTCCTGTGTATATTATAGAGAATAGCAGCTCCTCTGTATATTATAGAGAATAGCAGCCCCTGTGTATATTATAGAGAATAGCAGCCCCTGTGTATATTATAGAGAATAGCAGCTCCTGTGTATATTATAGAGAATAGCAGCTCCTGTGTATATTATAGAGAATAGCAGCTCCTGTGTATATTACAGAGAATAGCAGCCCCTGTGTATATTATAGAGAATAGCAGCCCCTGTGTATATTAGAGAGAATAGCAGCCCCTGTGTATATTATAGAGAATAGCAGCCTCTGTGTATATTATAGAGAATAGCAGCCCCTGTGTATATTATAGAGAATAGCAGCCCCTGTGTATATTATAGAGAATAGCAGCCCCTGTGTATATTATAGAGAATAGCAACTCCTGTGTATATTATAGAGAATAGCAGCTCCTGTGTATATTATAGAGAATAGCAGCCCCTGTGTATATTATAGAGAATAGCAGCCCCTGTGTATATTATAGAGAATAGCAGCTCCTGTGCATATTATAGAGAATAGCAGCTCCTGTGTATATTATAGAGAATAGCAGCCCCTGTGTATATTATAGAGAATAGCAGCCCCTGTGTATATTATAGAGAATAGCAGCCCCTGTGTATATTAGAGAGAATAGCAGCCCCTGTGTATATTATAGAGAATAGCAGCCTCTGTGTATATTATAGAGAATAGCAGCCCCTGTGTATATTATAGAGAATAGCAGCCCCTGTGTATATTATAGAGAATAGCAGCTCCTGTGTATATTATAGAGAATAGCAGCCCCTGTGTATATTATAGAGAATAGCAACCCCTATGTATATTATAGAGAATAGCAGCCCCTGTGTATATTATAGAGAATAGCAGCCCCTGTGTATATTATAGGGAATAGCAGCCCCTGTGTATATTATAGAGAATAGCAGCTCCTGTGTATATTATAGAGAATAGCAGCCCCTGTGTATATTATAGAGAATAGCAGCCCCTGTGTATATTATAGAGAATAGCAGCTCCTGTGTATATTATAGAGAATAGCAGCCCCTGTGTATATTATAGAGAATAGCAGCTCCTGTGTATATTATAGAGAATAGCAGCTCCTGTGTATATTATAGAGAATAGCAGCTCCTGTGTATATTATAGAGAATAGCAGCCCCTGTGTATATTATAGAGAATAGCAGCCCCTGTGTATATTATAGAGAATAGCAGCCCCTGTGGATATTATAGAGAATAGCAGCTCCTGTGTATATTATTGAGAATAGCAGCCCCTGTGTATATTATAGTGAATAGCAGCTCCTGTGTATATTATAGAGAATAGCAGCTCCTGTGTATATTATAGAGAATAGCAGCTCCTGTGTATATTATAGAGAATAGCAGCTCCTGTGTATCTTATAGAGAATAGCAGCCCCTGTGTATATTATAGAGAATAGCAGCCCCTGTGTATATTATAGAGAATAGCAGCTCCTGTGTATATTATAGAGCATAGCAGCTCCTGTGTATATTATAGAGAATAGCAGCCCCTGTGTATATTATAGAGAATAGCAGCCCCTGTGTATATTATAGAGAATAGCAGCCCCTGTGTATATTATAGAGAATAGCAGCCCCTGTGTATATCACAGAGAATAGCAGCCTCTGTGTATATTATAGAGAATAGCAGCTCCTGTGTATATTGTAGAGAATAGCAGCTCCTGTGTATATTATAGAGAATAGCAGCCCCTGTGTATATTATAGAGAATAGCAGCCCCTGTGTATATTATAGAGAATAGCAGCCCCTGTGTATATTATAGAGAATAGCAATCCCTGTGTATATTATAGAGAATAGCAGCTCCTGTGTATATTATAGAGAATAGCAGCCCCTGTGTATATTATAGAGAATAGCAGCCCCTGTGTATATTTTAGAGAATAGCAGCCCCTGTGTATATTATAGAGAATAGCAGCCCCTGTGTATATTATAGAGAATAGTAGCCCCTGTGTATATTATAGAGAATAGCAGCCCCTGTGTATATTATAGAGAATAGCAGCCCCTGTGTATATTATAGAGAATAGCAGCCCCTGTGTATATTATAGAGAATAGCAGCCCCTGTGTATATTATAGGGAATAGCAGCCGCTGTGTATATTATAGAGAATAGCAGCCCCTGTGTATATTATAGAGAATAGCAGCCCCTGTGCATATTATACAGAATAGCAGCTCCTGTGTATATTATAGAGAATAGCAGCCCCTGTGTATATTATAGAGAATAGCAGCTCCTGTGTATTATAGAGAATAGCAGCTCCTGTGTATATTATAGAGAATAGCAGCCCCTGTGTATATTATAGAGAATAGCAGCCCCTGTGTATATGATAGAGAATAGCAGCTCCTGTGTATATTATAGAGAATAGCAGCCCCTGTGTATATAATAGAGAATAGCAGCCCCTGTGTATATTATAGAGAATAGCAGCCCCTGTGTATATTATAGAGAATAGCAGCTCCTGTTTATATTATAGAGAATAGCAGCCCCTGTGTATATTATAGAGAATAGCAGCCCCTGTGTATATTATAGAGAATAGCAGCCCCTGTGTATATTATAGAGAATAGCAGCTCCTGTGTATATTATAGAGAATAGCAGCTCCTGTGTATATTATAGAGAACAGCAGCCCCTGTGTATATTATAGAGAATAGCAGCCCCTGTGTATATTATAGAGAATAGCAGCCCCTGTGTATATTGTAGAGAATAGCAGCTCCTGTGTATATTATAGGGAATAGCAGCCCCTGTGTATATTATAGAGAATAGCAGCCCCTGTGTATATTATAGGGAATAGCAGCTGCTGTGTATATTATAGAGAATAGCAGCCCCTGTGTATATTATAGAGAATAGCAGCCCCTGTGTATATTATAGAGAATAGCAGCCCCTGTGTATATTATAGAGAATAGCAGCCCCTGTGTATATTATAGAGAATAGCAGCCCCTGTGTATATTGTAGAGAATAGCAGCCCCTGTGTATATTATAGAGAATAGCAGCCCCTGTGTATATTATCGAGAATAGCAGCCCCTGTGTATATTATAGAGAATAGCAGCTCCTGTGTATATTATAGAGAATAGCAGCCCCTGTGTATATTATAGAGAATAGCAGCCCCTGTGTATATTATAGAGAATAGCAGCCCCTGTGTATATTATAGAGAATAGCAGCCCCTGTGTATATTATAGAGAATAGCAGCCCCTGTGTATATTATAGAGAATAGCAGCTCCTGTGTATATTATAGAGAATAGCAGCCCCTGTGTATATTATAGAGAATAGCAGCCACTGTGTATATTAGAGAATAGCAGCCCCTGTGTATATTATAGAGAATAGCAGCCCCTGTGTATATTATAGAGAATAGCAGCCCCTGTGTCTATTATAGAGAATAGCAGCTCCTGTGTATATTATAGAGAATAGCAGCCCCTGTGCATATTATAGTGAATAGCAGCTCCTGTGTATATTATAGAGAATAGCAGCTCCTGTGTATATTATAGAGAATAGCAGCTCCTGTGTATATTATAGAGAATAGCAGCTCCTGTGTATATTATAGAGAATAGCAGCCCCTGTGTATATTATAGAGAATAGCAGCCCCTGTGTATATTATAGAGAATAGCAGCTCCTGTGTATATTATAGAGAATAGCAGCTCCTGTGTATATTATAGAGAATAGCAGCCCCTGTGTATATTATAGAGAATAGCAGCCCCTGTGTATATTATAGAGAATAGCAGCCCCTGTGTATATTTTCGAGAATAGCAGCCCCTGTGTATATTACAGAGAATAGCAGCCCCTGTGTATATTATAAAGAATAGCAGCTCCTGTGTATATTGTAGAGAATAGCAGCTCCTGTGTATATTATAGAGAATAGCAGCCCCTGTGTATATTATAGAGAATAGCAGCCCCTGTGTATATTATAGAGAATAGCAGCTCCTGTGTATATTATAGAGAATGGCAGCCCCTGTGAATATTATAGAGAATAGCAGCCCCTGTGTATATTATAGAGAATAGCAGCTCCTGTGTATATTATAGAGAATAGCAGTCCCTGTGTATATTATAGAGAATAGCAGCCCCTGTGTATATTATAGAGAATAGCAGCCCCTGTGTATATTATAGAGAATAGCAGCCCCTGTGTATGTTATAGAGAATAGCAGCCCCTGTGTATATTATAGAGAATAGCAGCCCCTGTGTATATTATAGAGAATAGCAGCCCCTGTGTATATTATAGAGAATAGCAGCTCCTGTGTATATTATAGAGAATAGCAGCCCCTGTGTATATTATAGAGAATAGCAGCCCCTGTGTATATTATAGAGAATAGCAGCCCCTGTGTATATTATAGAGAATAGCAGCCCCTGTGTATATTATAGAGAATAGCAGCCCCTGTGTATATTGTAGAGAATAGCAGCCCCCGTGTATATTATAGAGAATAGCAGCCCCTGTGTATATTATAGAGAATAGCAGCCCCTGTGTATATTATAGAGAATAGCAGCCCCTGTGTATATTATAGAGAATAGCAGCCCCTGTGTATATTATAGAGAATAGCAGCCCCTGTGTATATTATAGAGAATTGTAGCCCCTGTGTATATTATAGAGAATAGCAGCCCCTGTGTATATTATAGAGAATAGCAGCCCCTGTGTATATTATAGAGAATAGCAGCCTCTGTGTATATTACAGAGAATAGCAGCCCCTGTGTATATTATAGAGAATAGCAGCCCCTGTGTATATTATAGAGAATAGCAGCCTCTGTGTATATTATAGAGAATAGCAGCCCCTGTGTATATTATAGAGAATAGCAGCCCCTGTGTACATTATAGAGAATAGCAGCTCCTGTGTATATTATAGAGAATAGCAGTCCCTGTGTATATTATAGAGAATAGCAGCCCCTGTGTATATTATAGAGAATAGCAGCCCCTGTGTATATTATAGAGAATAGCAGCCCCTGTGTATATTATAGAGAATAGCAGCTCCTGTGTATATTATAGAGAATAGCAGCCCCTGTGCATGTTATAGTGAATAGCAGCTCCTGTGTATATAATAGAGAATAGCAGCTCCTGTGTATATTATAGAGAATAGCAGCTCCTGTGTATATTATAGAGAATAGCAGCTCCTGTGTATAATATAGAGAATAGCAGCCCCTGTGTATATTATAGAGAATAGCAGCCCCTGTGTATATTATAGAGAATAGCAGCTCCTGTGTATATTATAGAGAATAGCAGCTCCTGTGTATATTATAGAGAATAGCAGCCCCTGTGTATATTATAGAGAATAGCAGCCCCTGTGTATATTATAGAGAATAGCAGCCCCTGTGTTTTTTATAGAGAATAGCAGCCCCTGTGTATATTACAGAGAATAGCAGCCCCTGTGTATATTATAGAGAATAGCAGCTCCTGTGTATATTATAGAGAATAGCAGCTCCTGTGTATATTGTAGAGAATAGCAGCTCCTGTGTATATTATAGAGAATAGCAGCCCCTGTGTATATTATAGAGAATAGCAGCCCCTGTGTATATTATAGAGAATAGCAGCCCCTGTGTGTATTATAGAGAATAGCAGCCCCTGTGTATATTATAGAGAATAGCAGCCCCTGTGTATATTATAGAGAATAGCAGCCCCTGTGTATATTATAGAGAATAGCAGCCCCTGTGTATATTATAGAGAATAGCAGCCCCTGTGTATATTATAGAGAATAGCAGCCTCTGTGTATATTATAGAGAATAGCAGCTCCTGTGTATATTATAGAGAATGGCAGCCCCTGTGAATATTATAGAGAATAGCAGCCCCTGTGTATATTATAGAGAATAGCAGCTCCTGTGTATATTATAGAGAATAGCAGTCCCTGTGTATATTATAGAGAATTGCAGCCCCTGTGTATATTATAGAGAATAGCAGCCCCTGTGTATATTATAGAGAATAGCAGCCCCTGTGTATATTATAGAGAATAGCAGCCCCTGTGTATATTATAGAGAATAGCAGCCCCTGTGTATATTATAGAGAATAGCAGCCCCTGTGTATATTATAGAGAATAGCAGCTCCTGTGTATATTATAGAGAATAGCAGCCCCTGTGTGTATTATAGAGAATAGCAGCCCCTGTGTATATTATAGAGAATAGCAGCCCCTGTGTATATTATAGAGAATAGCAGCCCCTGTGTATATTATAGAGA
This sequence comes from Somniosus microcephalus, assembly GCF_052327205.1. Classification (NCBI taxonomy): domain Eukaryota; kingdom Metazoa; phylum Chordata; class Chondrichthyes; order Squaliformes; family Somniosidae; genus Somniosus; species Somniosus microcephalus. Next base: position 11,017,529 of record NW_028225184.1, read on the forward strand.
ATAGCAGCCCCTGTGTATATTATAGAGAATAGCAGCCCCTGTGTATATTATAGAGAATAGCAGCCCCTGTGTATATTATAGAGAATAGCAGCCCCTGTGTATATTATAGAGAATAGCAGCCCCTGTGTATATTATAGAGAATAGCAGCCCCTGTGTATATTATACAGAATAGCAGCCCCTGTGTATATTATAGAGAATAGCAGCCCCTGTGTATATTATAGAGAATAGCAGCTCCTGTGTATGATAGAGAATAGCAGCTCCTGTGTATATTATAGAGAATAGCAGCCCCTGTGTATATTATAGAGAATAGCAGCCCCTGTGTATATTATAGAGAATAGCAGCCCTGTATAGAGAATAGCAGCCCCTGTGTATATTATAGAGAATAGCAGCCCCTGTGTATATTATAGAGAATTGTAGCCCCTGTGTATATTATAGAGAATAGCAGCCCCTGTGTATATTATAGAGAATAGCAGCCCCTGTGTATATTATAGAGAATAGCAGCCTCTGTGTATATTATAGAGAATAGCAGCCCCTGTGTATATTATAGAGAATAGCAGCCCCTGTGTATATTATAGAGAATAGCAGCCTCTGTGTATATTATAGAGAATAGCAGCCCCTGTGTATATTATAGAGAATAGCAGCCCCTGTGTACATTATAGAGAATAGCAGCTCCTGTGTATATTATAGAGAATAGCAGTCCCTGTGTATATTATAGAGAATAGCAGCCCCTGTGTATATTATAGAGAATAGCAGCCCCTGTGTATATTATAGAGAATAGCAGCCCCTGTGTATATTATAGAGAATAGCAGCCCCTGTGTATATTATAGAGAATAGCAGCCCCTGTGTGTATTATAGAGAATAGCAGCCCCTGTGTATATTATAGAGAATAGCAGCTCCTGTGTATATTATAGAGAATAGCAGCCCCTGTGTATATTATAGAGAATAGCAGCCCCTGTGTATATAATAGAGAATAGCAGCCCCTGTGTATATTATAGAGAATAGCAGCCCCTGTGTATATTATAGATAATAGCAGCCCCTGTGTATATTATAGAGAATAGCAGCCCCTGTGTATATTATAGAGAATAGCAGCCCCTGTGTATATTATAGAGAATAGCAGCCCCTGTGTACATTACAGAGAATAGCAGCCCCTGTGTATATTATAGAGAATAGCAGCTCCTGTGTATATTATAGAGAATAGCAGCCACTGTGTATATTATAGAGAATAGCAGCCCCTGTGTATATTATAGAGAATAGCAGCCCCTGTGTATATTATACAGAATAGCAGCCCCTGTGTATATTATAGAGAATAGCAGCCCCTGTGTATATTATGGAGAATAGCAGCTCCTGTGTATATTATAGAGAATAGCAGCCCCTGTGTATATTATAGAGAATAGCAGCCCCTGTGTATATTATAGAGAATAGCAGCCCCTGTGTATATTATAGAGAATAGCAGCCCCTGTGTAAATTATAGAGAATAGCAGCTCCTGTGTATCTTATAGAGAATAGCAGCTCCTGTGTATATTATAGAGAATAGCAGCCCCTGTGTATATTATAGGGAATAGCAGCCCCTGTGTATATTATAGAGAATAGCAGCCCCTGTGTATATTATAGAGAATAGCAGCCCCTGTGTATATTATAGAGAATAGCAGCCCCTGTGTATATTATAGAGAATAGCAGCCCCTGTGTATATTATAGAGAATAGCAGCCCCTGTGTATATTATAGGGAATAGCAGCCCCTGTGTATATTATCGAGAATAGCAGCCTCTGTGTATATTATAGAGAATAGCAGCTCCTGTGTATATTATAGAGAATAGCAGCCCCTGTGTATATTATCGAGAATAGCAGCCCCTGTGTATATTATAGAGAATAGCAGCTCCTGTGTATATTATAGAGAATAGCAGCCCCTGTGTATATTATAGAGAATAGCAGCTCCTGTGTATATTATAGAGAATAGCAGCCCCTGTGTATATTATAGAGAATAGCAGCCCCTGTGTATATTATAGAGAATCGCAGCCCCTGTGTATATTATAGAGAATAGCAGCTCCTGTGTATATTATAGAGAATAGCAGCCCCTGTGTATATTATAGAGAATAGCAGCCCCTGTGTATATTATAGAGAATAGCAACCCCTGTGTATATTATAGAGAATAGCAGCTCCTGTGTATATTATAGAGAATAGCAGCCCCTGTGTATATTATAGAGAATAGCAGCCCCTGTGTATATTATAGAGAATAGCAGCCCCTGTGTATATTATAGAGAATAGCAGCCCCTGTGTATATTATAGAGAATAGCAGCCCCGGTGTATATTGTACCAATATGTTTCGTGTGTATATTCTAACGTAGGTTAATATATTTTTTATTATCTGTCTCTCCTCTCTCTCCCCCACCCTCCCCCTCTCTCTCCATCCCTCTCCCTATGTCTGTCTCTCTGTCTCTCTCGCTCTCTGTCTCTCTCGCTCTGTCTCTCTCTCTGTCTCTCTGTTTCTCTCTGTCTCTCTCTCTCTGTCTCTCTCTCTCTCTCTCTCTGTCTCTCTCTCTGTGTGTGTGTGTACGTCTCTCTCTCTCTCCCTCTCCCACACTCCCTCCCTCCCTCCCCCTCCTCTCTCTCCCTCCTTCCCAGCCTTTGCGAACCTGATTGCAGCGCTCTGGGACCCCTCCAGCTCCGGGCCCATCAACCCCATCCAGTTCCAGCGAACATTCCAGAAATTCGTCCCTCACTTCATGGGCTACAGGTGAGCCATGCCCGCGCGTGTCTGATGTCCCTCCTGCTGCGGGTTGCCCCTTGCTGTGCCGCCCCCCCCCACCTGCCCCAGGGGCTGGCTTGGTAACACCACCCCGGATCCCCCCCAGCATCACCTGCCGTACTATTCTGTGCCCCCTTGAGTCGCAGCCTGAAACTCGCGAGCGAATAATCCAATCTGCAGACTTCCCTGATCACGCAGCAATTGAACTCCAGATGTCCCGAGGCACGGTTTACTGTGCTGTTTCACCTCGAACGGGACACGACTCCTCCTTACCACTGAGACCATGTACGGTTGCAGGGTGGAGCAATATTATTCTTCGAAAACATAGAAGATAGGAGCAGGAGTCGGCCGTTCGGCCCCTCGAGCCTGCTCCGCCATTCAATGCGATCATGGCTGATCATCCGAATTCAGTACCCTGTCCCTGCTTTCTCCCCATATCCTTTGATCCCCTTAACCTACTCAACGACTGAGCCTCCACAGCCCGCTGGGGTAGAGGATTCCAAAGATTCACCGCCCTCTGAGTGAAGAAATGTCTCCTCATCTCAGTCCTAAATGGCCGACCCCTTATTCGGAGCCTGTGACCCCCTGGTTCTAGACACTCCAGCCAGGGGGAAACAGCCTCTCAGCATCGACCCTGTCAATCCCTGTAAGAATCTTACATGTTTCAATGAGATCACCTCTCACTCTTCTAAACTCCAGAAAGTATAGGCCCAGTCTACTCAATCTCGCATCATCGGACAACCACC
>NW_028225184.1:11034017-11036517 GCF_052327205.1 Somniosus microcephalus
AGCTCGATGGTCGGTAGCCGGGTGCCGGTAATGCGTTGGGCAGTTTTGACTACCCGCTGCAGGGCTTTCCGGTCATAGTAGCTACAGCTGCCATACCACACTGTGATACAGTTCGTCAGGATGCTCTCTATTGTGCAGCGGTAACAGTTAGAGAGGATCAGGGGTGACCGGTTACATCCCTTCAGCCTCCTTAGGAAATATAGGCGCTGCTGGGCCTTCTTCACCAGAGAGGAGGTATTGAGGGACCAGGAGAGGTCTTCCGTGATGTGGACTCCGAGGAACTTAAAGCTGTCCACCCTTTCCACCACAGCCCCATGGATGTGGATGGGGGTGTGACTTCCGCCTTTAGACTTCTCTGAACTGTCTCCAATGCAAGTACATCCCTCCTTAAATAAGGAGACCAAAATTGTACGCAGTACTCCAGGTGTGGTATTGACTTGGATAGAGAACTGGTTGGCGGACAGAAAGCAGAGTTGGAATAAACAGGTCGTTTTCCGAGTGGCAGGGAGTGACTAGTGGGGTACCGCAAGGATCGGTCCTAGGACCCCAGCTGTTCACAATATATATTAATGATCTGGACGAGGGAATTGGATGTAATATCTCCAAATTTGCAGACGACACAAAGCTGGGTGGGCGTGTGTGCTGTGAGGAGGATGTCGTGAAACTCCAGTACGATTTGGACAGATACATGGCAAATGCACTATAATGTGGATAAATGTGAGGTTATCCACTTTGGTGGCAAAAACAGGAAGGCAGATTATTATCTGAATGGCAATAGATTGGGAGAAGGGGAAGTGCAACGAGACCTGGGTGTCCTTGTGCACCAGTCGCTGAAGGTAAGCATGCAGGTGCAGCAGGCGGTTAAGAAGGCATATGGGCCTAGAAATTGGGTATAGCCCCGCCAGCACGTTTGCGCCGAAACTTTTGCGCCCGCCGCGGAGCCAGTTGTGCCCGCCCCATATTCACTTTCAGCGCCCCAAAGCGGAAGCGGGCGCTGGTACAGGGTGTGTCCGCCCCGCTTGGGGCGCTGAAAGTGAATTTCAGCGCTCCCGGTCCCGCTGCGCCACCCGATGCGGTGCGGCGGGCTGCTGTACTGCAGGCCTCCCCCTTCTCTTAAGGGGGAGGTGCCTGCAACGGCCGGAGCCCCGATTGCAAGTGCCGGCAAAAGAGCCCGGCACAACGGAGAAGTGCCGGGCTCCACGGAAACCAGCCGGCAATGCCGCGGGGGGGGGGGGGGGGGGGGGGTGGAGGAGGCCGGGGAAGGAGGTGCGGGCAGGCGGCCGCCGAAAAAGCAGCCGCCCCGCACCTCCACCTTAACTTGCGCCGCTAAGGCTGCAGTAAGGACCCGGTCTCCCGATGTTGTTAGCGCCCGCCACGGAAGAGGCGGCCGCTACTGAAGATGGGGATCGGCGTGGTTTCGGGCGGTACCGGGGCACTGCGCACACCGATAACGTCATCGGTGCCGGCGCAGCGCTACCGGCTAACGCCGATGTTAGGGCCCACCTAATTTCGGGCGCGACGCAACTTCCGGCGCAACCCACTCTTTCGCCCCTAATTGGGCGCAAACGCAACTGAATTTCTAGGCCATGGTATGTTGGCCTTCGTAGCGAGAGGATTCGAGTACAGGAACAAGGATGTCTTGCTACAGTTGTACAGGGCCCTGGTGAGACCGCACCTTGAGTATTGTGTGCAGTTTTGGTCACCTTACCTGAGGAAGGACGTTCTTGCCATGGAAGGAGTGCAGCGCAGATTCACCAGGCTGATACCTGGGATGGCAGGAATGACGTACGAGGAGAGATTGGGTCGATTGGGCTTGTACTCACTGGAGTTTAGAAGATTGAGAGGGGATCTCATCGAAACCTATAAAATTCTGTCAGGTCTGGACAGACTAGATGCAGAAAGGATGTTTCTGATGGCCGGGGAGTCCAGAACCAGGGGTCACAGTCTAAGGATAAGGGGTAAGCCATTTAGGAATTTCTTCACCCAGAGAGTGGTGAACCTGTGGAATTCTCTGCCACAGAGGGCGGTGGAGGCCAATTCATTAAATATATTCAAGAAAGAGTTGGATATATTTCTTAAGGCTAAAGGGATCAAGGGATATGGGGAGAAGGCAGGGACCGGGTACTGAATTTGGATGATCAGCCATGATCTCATTGAATGGCGGAGCAGGCTCGAGGGGCCGAATGGCCTACTCCTGCTCCTATCTTCTATGTTTCCAATAGACCATTCCCTTTGCAATAAAGGCCAACATTTCCTTCGCCTTCCTAATCCGGCATGCTAACTTTTTGTGTTTCATGTACGAGGACACCCAGATCCCTCTGTACCGCAGCATTCTGTAATCTCTCCCCATTTAAACAATAATTTGCTTTTAATTTTTCCTACCAAAGTGGATAACCTCGCATTTTCCCACATTACACTCCAACTGCCAGATGTTTTGCCCACTCACTTAACCTATCGATATCCCATTGTAGACTCTTGGCGTCCTCCACACATTTTGCTT
>NW_028225184.1:11041517-11054017 GCF_052327205.1 Somniosus microcephalus
ATCTCTCCACCTAAAGAAAGCCTGTGGCCCAGACAACATCAAAAATGAAATGCTAAAGTTCAGCAATATGGAGATGCAGGGTGCGATACTCAAACTATTCAACATCATATTACGCTCAGGCTGTTTTCCCGATATCTGGTGCCAAGGACTAATCTCCCCCATATATAAAAGTGGAAACAAATCAGATCCAAATAACTACCGCGGCATCTGTGTCAACAGTTGTCTAGGGAAGTTATTCTGCAGTATTCTAAATAGTAGATTACTTGATTTTCTTAACAAACATAATATCCTCAGAAAAAACCAAATAGGCTTTCTTCCAAAACACCGCACCGCCGACCATATCTATACCCTTCACACCCTCATTGAAAAACATAAACACCAAACAAAAAATGGGAAAATATTCGCCTGTTTTATCGACTTCAAGAAAGCCTTTGACTCTATATGGCAAGAAGGGCTCTATTATAAACTTCTTCAGTGTGGAATAGGGGGCAAAGTCTATGACCTTATTAAATCAATGTATCTGAAAAACAAATGCGGGGTCAAAATTGGAGACAAACGCACCGATTTCTTCACCCAGAGAAGAGGCGTCCGGCAGGGCTGCAATTTGAGCCCGACCCTGTTCAACATATACATAAATGAATTAGCAGACATGCTGGAGCAAAGCGAGTCACCAGGTCTCCGTCTCCTGGATGGAGAAGTGAAGTCCCTGTTCTATGCGGACGACCTGGTTCTGCTGTCTCCCACAGAACAGGGATTACAGCAACAACTCGACCTACTCGACAAATACTGCCAAAATTGGGCTCTAACAGTAAATCTAAAGAAAACCAACATCATGATTTTTCAGAAAAGACCCAGATGTCAGGAAAACAAATACCAGTTTACCCTCAGTGATACCACTATAGGACACACTATGAGCTACACCTACCTTGGTCTAACTATTACAGCATCAGGGAGCTTCAGCATAGCAGTGAATGCACTAAAAGAAAAAGCCCGAAGAGCCCTATATGCAATAAAAAGAAAATTCTACAACATCCAAATCCCAATCAAAATCTGGCTCAAAATATTTGACAGCATAATCCTGCCCATTGCACTGTACGGTAGTGAAGTATGGGGCCCGCTAAATCACCAAAGCTACACTAAATGGGAAAAACACACAATAGAAGCCCTACATGCAGAATTCTGCCGAAGCATCCTTCGCACCCAAAGAAAAACGCCAACAAATGCATGCAGAGCCGAACTAGGCAGATACCCACTGATAATAAACATCCAAAAACGAGCACTAAACTTCCTAAATCACCTCAAATCTAGCTCCCCAGACACCCTTCATTTCAAAGCCTTTCAGACCCAAGAGCTAAACCCAGAAAAGAGTCCCCTGAGTCAGCTGCTACTGAAAACTAAGTACTCAGCCGGACCCTGACCAGCCCCAGACCAACACAGCCGTCCAAACACCAATCCGAGTGAACCAAATCATTATAAAATGCAAAGAAACCTACCTGGAACATTGGAACAAAATAACCGAAAGCCAAAGCAGATTAGAATGTTACCGGGCCCTAAAAAGAGAATATAAACTGGCAGACTACCTCACGACCATCAGAGACACAAAACAGAGACAGACCCTCACCAGGTACAGACTAAGCGACCACCAACTGGAAATTGAAAAAGGCAGATACAAGAAATCCTGGCAGCCTAGAGAGAATAGAATATGCGATCAATGTCTGGCTGGCGAGGTTGAAACAGAAATGCATTTCCTCCTAAAATGCGAAAAATTCAACACATCAAGAAACATATTATTCAACAAGCTAAGCCAAACAACCCCAGATTTCAAGGAATTGGATGATCTGTCAAAATTGAGATTAGTCCTAGGAGAAGGAGACAGACCATACCTTGGGGCTAAATATGTAACAACATGTCACAACCTGAGGACTGTTTAAAAGTAAGACTGTTTAAAATTAATATTGAACGTACCAAATGAAGTAGAAAGACTGTTTAAAATTAATATTGTTTAAAAGTAATATTGTATATACCCAACAAATGTCAAATCGATTGACACCTACAGAATGTTGGAAAACTGTACCTTTTTGCTATGTAAGCTTTGGCAATATGGTTCTCTGTAAACTTTCATGCCAATAAAGCATTTGAACTGAACTGAACTGAGAGACAGAGAGAGAGCGAGAGAGACAGAGAGAGAGAGAGCGGGGAGAGAGAGAGAGAGAGAATCAGAGAGAGAGACAGGTAGAGAGAGACGGAGAGAGAGAGAGAGACAGAGAGAGAGAGACAGAGAGAGAGGCGGAGATAGAGGGAGCGAGAGGGAGAGAGAGAGGGAGAGTGACAGAGAGAAAGGGAGAGAGAAAGGGAGAGAGAGAGAGAGGGAGAGAGAGACAGAGAGACAGAGAGAGAGACACAGAGAAAGATTGAGCGAGCGTGTGCTGTGCCTGTAAAGGATACGTAGAACGAGGATCTTGGGGAATCTCTGGATTGTAAGCTTCTTGGTGCTTCTCTTCCTCTGGTTACAGCGCTCGCACATCTGGGGAGACAACGTCAGTACGTTTAGGGAGACCGAATCACACAGACACCCCTCCGACAGTGCGGTGCTCTAGACGAGGGAACTAGATGCAATATCTCCAAGTTTGCAGACGACACAAAGCTGGGTGGGCGTGTGTGCTGTGAGGAGAATGCCGAGAAACTCCAGTATGATTTGGACAGGTTGGGTGATTGGGCAGCTGCATGGCAGATGCAGTATAACGTGGATAAATGCGAGGTTATCCACTTTGGTGGCAAAAACAGGAAGGCAGATTATTATCTGAACGGCAATAGATTGGGAGAAGGGGAAGTGCAACGAGACCTGGGTGTCCTTGTGCACCAGTCACTGAAGGTAAGCATGCAGGCGCAGCAGGCGGTTAAGAAGGCAAATGGTATGTTGGCCTTCGTAGCGAGAGGGTTCGAGTGCAGGAGCAAGGATGTCTTGCTGCAGTTGTACAGGGCCTTGGTGAGACCGCACCTTGAGTATTGTGTGCAGTTTTGGTCGCCTTATCTGAGGAAGGATGTTCTTGCCATGGAAGGAGTGCAGCGAAGATTCACCAGGCTGATACCTGGGATGGCAGGAATGACGTATGAGGAGAGATTGGGTCGATTGGGCTTGTACTCACTGGAGTTTAGAAGAATGAGAGGGGATCTCATTGAAACTTATAAAATTCTAACAGGACTGGACAGACTAGATGCAGGAAGGATGTTCCCGATGGCAGGGGAGTCCAGAACCAGGGGTCACAGTCTAAGGATAAGGGGTAAGCCATTTAGGACAGAGATGAGGAGGAATTTCTTCACCCAGAGAGTGGTGAACCTGTGGAATTCTCTACCACAGAAGGCAGTGGAGGCCCGGTCATTAAATATATTCAAGAAGGAGTTAGATATATTTCTTAAGGCTAAAGGGATCAAGGGATATGGGGAGAAGGCAGGGACAGGGTACTGAATTTGGATGATCAGCCATGATCTCATTGAATGGCGGAGCAGGCTCGACGGGCCGAATGTCCTAGTCCTGCTCCTATTTTTCGATGTTTCTAATGTTCTTTCAATGGTGAAGACACCACTGCGTCCTCAGAGACCGGGGTGGGAGGGTGGAAGGTGGACCCTGATAGACCTCTTACCGGTGCGTTCTCAGTGTCCAGCTCCTCTTCCGCAGTGAACAGGCTCAGGCACTCTGCCAGTGAGACTCGGCTTGCCGCGGACATCCTCTGCAGGGTAGGAAGGGACGAGAGTCAGTTCCAGAACTCCACAACTCCCCCGCTCCGCGCAAACCCCCCTCCCACAATCGTTTCCTCCCGTCACACCACCAGGTACCTTAGGGATCGGCAGTGAAAGGTCACAGAAGACCTCGAAGGTGGTAGATCGGTGCCCACATGTGGTGCATCGCAGTGTGCTGTTCAACTGGCCCACGAAGAGATCTGGAGAGAAGGAGGAAGCGCTTAGACTCTGTAACTAACCCCGTGCAGTACCTGCCCTGGGAGTGTTTGATGGGACAGTGTAGAGGGAGCTTTACTCTGTATCTAATCCCGTGCTGTACCTGCCCTGGGAGTGTTTGATGGGACAGTGTAGAGGGAGCTTTACTCTGTATCTAACCCGTGCTGTACCTGCCCTGGGAGTGTTTGATGGGACAGTGTAGAGGGAGCTTTACTCTGTATCTAACCCGTGCTGTACCTGCCCTGGGAGTGTTTGATGGGACAGTGTAGAGGGAGCTTTACTCTGTATCTAACCCCGGGCTGTACCTGCCCTGGGAGTGTTTGATGGGACAGTGTAGAGGGAGCTTTACTCTGTATCTAACCCCGTGCTGTACCTGCACTGGGAGTGTTTGATGGGACAGTGTAGAGGGAGCTTTACTCTGTATCTAACCCGTGCTGTACCTGCCCTGGGTGTGTTTGATGGGACAGTGTAGAGGGAGCTTCACTCTGTATCTAACCCGTGCTGTACCTGCCCTGGGAGTGTTTGATGGGACAGTGTAGAGGGAGCTTTACTCTGTATCTAACGCATGCTGTACCTGCCCTGGGAGTGTTTGATGGGACAGTGTAGAGGGAGCTTTACTCTGTATCTAACCCGTGCTGTACCTGCCCTGGGAGTGTTTGATGGGGCAGTGTAGAGGGAGCTTTACTCTGCATCTAACCCCGTGCCGTACCTGCCCTGGGAGTGTTTGATGGGACAGTGTAGAGGGAGCTTTACTCTGTATCTAACCCCGTGCTGTACCTGCCCTGGGAGTGTGTGATGGGACAGTGTAGAGGGAGCCTTACTCTGTATCTAACCCCATGCTGTACCTGCCCTGGGAGTGTTTGATGGGACAGTGTAGAGGGAGCTTCACTCTGTATCTATCCCATGCTGTACCTGCCCTGGGAGTGTTTGATGGGGACACTGTAGAGGGAGCTTTACTCTGTATCTAACCCCGTGCTGTACCTGCCCTGGGAGTGTTTGATGGGACAGTGTAGAGGGAGCTTTACTCTGTATCGAACCCGTGCTGTACCTGCCCTGGGAGTGTTTGATGGGACAGTGTAGAGGGAGCGTTACTCTGTATCTAACGCATGCTGTACCTGCCCTGGGAGTGTTGGATGGGACAGTGTAGAGGGAGCTTTACTCTGTATCTAACCCCGTGATGTACCTGCCCTGGGAGTGTTTGATGGGACAGTGTAGAGGGAGCTTTACTCTGTATCTAACCCCGTGCTGTACCTGCCCTGGGAGAGTTTGATGGGACAGTGTAGAGGGAGCTTTACTCTATATCTAACCCCATGCTGTACCTGCCCCGGGAGTGTTTGATGGGACAGTGTAGAGGGAGCTTTACTCTGTATCTAACCCCGTGCTGTACCTGCCCCGGGAGTGTTTGATGGGACAGTGTAGAGGGAGCTTTACTCTGTATCTAACCCCGTGCTGTACCTGCCCTGGGAGTGTTTGATGGGACAGTGTAGAGGGAGCTTTACTCTGTATCTAACCCCGTGCTGTACCTGCCCTGGGAGTGTTTGATGGGACAGTGTAGAGGGAGCTTTACTCTGTATCTAACCCCGTGCTGTACCTGCCCTGGGTGTGTTTGATGGGACAGTGTAGAGGGAGCTTTACTCTGTATCTAACCCGTGTTGTTCCTGCCCTGGGAGTGTTGGATGGGACAGTGTAGAGGGAGCTTTACTCTGTATCTAACCCGTGTTGTTCCTGCCCTGGGAGTGTTTGATGCGACAGTGTAGAGGGAGCTTTACTCTGTATCTAACCCGTGCTGTACCTGCCCTGGGAGTGTTTGATGGGACAGTGTAGAGGGAGCTTTACTCTGTATCTAACCCGTGCTGTACCTGCCCTGGGAGAGTTTGATGGGACAGTGTAGAGGGAGCTTTACTCTGTATCTAACCCCGTGCTGTACCTGCCCTGGGAGTGTTTGATGGGACAGTGTAGAGGGAGCTTCACTCTGTATCTAACCCGTGCTGTACCTGCCCTGGGAGTGTTTGATGGGACAGTGTAGAGGGAGCTTTACTCTGTATCTAACCCGTGCTGTACCTGCCCTGGGAGTGTTTGATGGGACAGTGTAGAGGGAGCTTTACTCTGTATCTAACCCGTGCTGTACCTGCCCTGGGAGTGTTTGATGGGACAGTGTAGAGGGAGCTTTACTCTGTATCTAACCCGTGCTGTACCTGCCCTGGGAGTGTTTGATGGGACAGTGTAGAGGGAGCTTTACTCTGTATCTAACCCCGTGCTGTACCTGCCCTGGGAGTGTTTGATGGGACAGTGTAGAGGGAGCTTTACTCTGTATCTAACCCGTGCTGTACCTGCCCTGGGAGAGTTTGATGGGACAGTGTAGAGGGAGCTTTACTCTGTATCTAACCCCGTGCTGTACCTGCCCTGGGAGTGCTTGATGGGGCAGTGTAGAGGGAGCTTTACTCTGTATCTAACACGTGCTGTACCTGCCCTGGGAGTGTTTGATGGGACAGTGTAGAGGGAGCTTTACTCTGTATCTAACCCGTGCTGTACCTGCCCTGGGAGTGTTTGATGGGACAGTGTAGAGGGAGCTTAACTCTGTATCTAACCCCGTGCTGTACCTGCCCTGGGAGTGTTTGATGGGACAGTGTAGAGGGAGCTTTACTCTGTATCTAACCCCGTGCTGTACCTGCCCTGGGAGTGTTTGATGGGACAGTGTAGAGGGAGCTTTACTCTGTATCTAACCCGTGCTGTACCTGCCCTGGGAGTGTTTGATGGGACAGTGTAGAGGGAGCTTTACTTTGTATCTAACCCCGTGCTGTACCTGCCCTGGGAGTGTTTGATGGGACAGTGTAGAGGGAGCTTTACTCTGTATCTAACACGTGCTGTACCTGCCCTGGGAGTGTTTGATGGGACAGTGTAGAGGGAGCTTTACTCTGTATCTAACCCCGTGCTGTACCTGCCCTGGGAGTGTTTGATGGGACAGTGTAGAGGGAGCTTTACTCTGTATCTATCCCGTGCTGTACCTGCCCTGGGAGTGTTTGATGGGACAGTGTAGAGGGAGCTTTACTCTGTATCTAACCCCGTGCTGTACCTGCCCTGGGAGAGTTTGATGGGACAGTGTAGAGGGAGCTTTACTCTGTATCTAACCCGTGCTGTACCTGCCCTGGGAGTGTGTGATGGGACAGTGTAGAGGGAGCTTTACTCTGTATCTATCCCGTGCTGTACCTGCCCTGGGAGTGTTTGATGGGACAGTGTAGAGGGAGCTTTACTCTGTATCTAACCCCGTGCTGTACCTGCCCTGGGAGAGTTTGATGGGACAGTGTAGAGCGAGCTTTACTCTGTATCTAACCCGTGCTGTACCTGCCCAGGGAGTGTTTGATGGGACAGTGTAGAGGGAGCTTTACTCTGTATCTAACCCGTGCTGTACCTGCCCTGGGAGTGTTTGATGGGACAGTGTAGAGGGAGCTTTACTCTGTATCTAACCCGTGCTGTACTTGCCCTGGGAGTGTTTGATGGGACAGTGTAGAGGGGGCTTTACTCTGTATCTAACCCCGTGCTGTACCTGCCCTGGGAGTGTTTGATGGGACAGTGTAGAGGGAGCTTTACTCTGTATCTAACCAGTGCTGTACCTGCCCTGGGAGAGTTTGATGGGACAGTGTAGAGGGAGCTTTACTCTGTATCTAACCCCGTGCTGTACCTGCCCTGGGAGTGTTTGATGGGACAGTGTAGAGGGAGCTTTACTCTGTATCTAACGCATGCTGTACCTGCCCTGGGAGTGTTTGATGGGACAGTGTAGAGGGAGCTTTACTCTGTATCTAACCCGTGCTGTACCTGCCCTGGGAGTGTTTGATGGGGCAGTGTAGAGGGAGCTTTACTCTGCATCTAACCCCGTGCCGTACCTGCCCTGGGAGTGTTTGATGGGACAGTGTAGAGGGAGCTTTACTCTGTATCTAACCCCGTGCTGTACCTGCCCTGGGAGTGTGTGATGGGACAGTGTAGAGGGAGCCTTACTCTGTATCTAACCCCATGCTGTACCTGCCCTGGGAGTGTTTGATGGGACAGTGTAGAGGGAGCTTCACTCTGTATCTATCCCATGCTGTACCTGCCCTGGGAGTGTTTGATGGGGACACTGTAGAGGGAGCTTTACTCTGTATCTAACCCCGTGCTGTACCTGCCCTGGGAGTGTTTGATGGGACAGTGTAGAGGGAGCTTTACTCTGTATCGAACCCGTGCTGTACCTGCCCTGGGAGTGTTTGATGGGACAGTGTAGAGGGAGCGTTACTCTGTATCTAACGCATGCTGTACCTGCCCTGGGAGTGTTGGATGGGACAGTGTAGAGGGAGCTTTACTCTGTATCTAACCCCGTGCTGTACCTGCCCTGGGAGTGTTTGATGGGACAGTGTAGAGGGAGCTTTACTCTGTATCTAACCCCGTGCTGTACCTGCCCTGGGAGAGTTTGATGGGACAGTGTAGAGGGAGCTTTACTCTATATCTAACCCCATGCTGTACCTGCCCCGGGAGTGTTTGATGGGACAGTGTAGAGGGAGCTTTACTCTGTATCTAACCCCGTGCTGTACCTGCCCCGGGAGTGTTTGATGGGACAGTGTAGAGGGAGCTTTACTCTGTATCTAACCCCGTGCTGTACCTGCCCTGGGAGTGTTTGATGGGACAGTGTAGAGGGAGCTTTACTCTGTATCTAACCCCGTGCTGTACCTGCCCTGGGAGTGTTTGATGGGACAGTGTAGAGGGAGCTTTGCTCTGTATCTAACCCGTGTTGTTCCTGCCCTGGGAGTGTTGGATGGGACAGTGTAGAGGGAGCTTTACTCTGTATCTAACCCGTGTTGTTCCTGCCCTGGGAGTGTTTGATGCGACAGTGTAGAGGGAGCTTTACTCTGTATCTAACCCGTGCTGTACCTGCCCTGGGAGTGTTTGATGGGACAGTGTAGAGGGAGCTTTACTCTGTATCTAACCCGTGCTGTACCTGCCCTGGGAGAGTTTGATGGGACAGTGTAGAGGGAGCTTTACTCTGTATCTAACCCATGCTGTACCTGCCCTGGGAGTGTTTGATGGGACAGTGTAGAGGGAGCTTTACTCTGTATCTAACCCCGTGCTGTACCTGCCCTGGGAGTGTTTGATGGGACAGTGTAGAGGGAGATTTACTCTTTATCTAACCCCGTGCTGTACCTGCCCTGGGAGTGTTTGATGGGACAGTGTAGAGGGAGCTTTACTCTGTATCTAACCCATGCTGTACCTGCCCTGGGTGTGTTTGATGGGACAGTGTAGAGGGAGCTTTACTCTGTATCTAACCCGTGCTGTACCTGCCCTGGGAGTGTTTGATGGGACAGTGTAGAGGGAGCTTTACTCTGTATCTAACCCGTGCTGTACCTGCCCTGGGAGTGTTTGATGGGACAGTGTAGAGGGAGCTTTACTCTGTATCTAACCCCGTGCTGTACCTGCCCTGGGAGTGTTTGATGGGACAGTGTAGAGGGAGCTTTACTCTGTATCTAACCCCGTGCTGTACCTGCCCTGGGAGTGTTTGATGGGACAGTGTAGAGGGAGCTTTACTCTGTATCTAACCCGTGCTGTACCTGCCCTGGGAGTGTTTGATGGGACAGTGTAGAGGGAGCTTTACTTTGTATCTAACCCCGTGCTGTACCTGCCCTGGGAGTGTTTGATGGGACAGTGTAGAGGGAGCTTTACTCTGTATCTAACACGTGCTGTACCTGCCCTGGGAGTGTTTGATGGGACAGTGTAGAGGGAGCTTTACTCTGTATCTAACCCCGTGCTGTACCTGCCCTGGGAGACTTTGATGGGATGGTGTAGAGGGAGCTTTACTCTGTATCTAACCCCGTGCTGTACCTGCCCTGGGAGTGTTTGATGGGACAGTGTAGAGGGAGCTTTACTCTGTATCTAACCCCGTGCTGTACCTGCCCTGGGAGAGTTTGATGGGACAGTGTAGAGGGAGCTTTACTCTGTATCTAACCCGTGCTGTACCTGCCCTGGGAGTGTGTGATGGGACAGTGTAGAGGGAGCTTTACTCTGTATCTATCCCGTGCTGTACCTGCCCTGGGAGTGTTTGATGGGACAGTGTAGAGGGAGCTTTACTCTGTATCTAACCCCGTGCTGTACCTGCCCTGGGAGAGTTTGATGGGACAGTGTAGAGCGAGCTTTACTCTGTATCTAACCCGTGCTGTACCTGCCCAGGGAGTGTTTGATGGGACAGTGTAGAGGGAGCTTTACTCTGTATCTAACCCGTGCTGTACCTGCCCTGGGAGTGTTTGATGGGACAGTGTAGAGGGAGCTTTACTCTGTATCTAACCCGTGCTGTACTTGCCCTGGGAGTGTTTGATGGGACAGTGTAGAGGGGGCTTTACTCTGTATCTAACCCCGTGCTGTACCTGCCCTGGGAGTGTTTGATGGGACAGTGTAGAGGGAGCTTTACTCTGTATCTAACCAGTGCTGTACCTGCCCTGGGAGAGTTTGATGGGACAATGTAGAGGGAGCTTTACTCTGTATCTAACCCCGTGCTGTACCTGCCCTGGGAGTGTTTGATGGGACAGTGTAGAGGGAGCTTTACTCTGTATCTAACCCATGCTGTACCTGCCCTGGGAGTGTTTGATGGGACAGTGTAGAGGGAGCTTTACTCTGTATCTAACCCCGTGTTGTACCTGCCCTGGGAGTGTTTGATGGGACAGTGTAGAGACAGCTTTACTCTGTATCTAACCCCGTGCTGTACCTGCCCTGGGAGAGTTTGATGGGACAGTGTAGAGGCAGCTTTACTCTGTATCTAACCCCGTGCTGTACCTGCCCTGGGAGTGTTTGATGGGACAGTGTAGAGACAGCTTTACTCTGTATCTAACCCCGTGCTGTACCTGCCCTGGGAGTGTTTGATGGGACAGTGTAGAGGGAGCTTTACTCTGTATCTAACCCGTGCTGTACCTGCCCTGGGAGTGTTTGATGGGACAGTGTAGAGGGAGGTTTACTCTGTATCTAACCCCGTGCTGTACCTGCCCTGGGAGTGTTTGATGGGACAGTGTAGAGGGAGCTTTACTCTGTATCTAACCCCGTGCTGTACCTGCCCTGGGAGTGTTTGATGGGACAGTGTAGAGGGAGCTTTACTCTGTATCTAACCCCGTGCTGTACCTGCCCTGGGAGTGTTTGATGAGACAGTGTAGAGGGAGCTTTACTCTGTATCTAACCCCGTGCTGTACCTGCCCTGGGTGTGTTTGAGGGGACAGTGCAGAGGGAGCTTTACTCTGTATCTAACCTGTGCTGTACCTGCCCTGGGTGTGTTTGATGGGACAGTGTAGAGAGAGCTTTACTCTGTATCTAACCTGTGCTGTACCTGCCCTGGGTGTGTTTGATGGGACAGTGTAGAGGGAGCTTTACTCTGTATCTAACCCCGTGCTGTACCTGCCCTGGGAGTGTTTGATGGGACAGTGTAGAGCGAGCTTTACTCTGTATCTAACCCATGCTGTACCTGCCCTGGGAGTATTTGATGGGACAGTGTAGAGGGAGCTTTACTCTGTATCTAACCCCGTGCTGTACCTGCCCTGGGAGTGTTTGATGGGACAGTGTAGAGGGAGCTTTACTCTGTATCTAACCCCCGTGCTGTACCTACCCTGGGAGTGTTTGATGGGACAGTGTAGAGGGAGCTTTACTCTGTATCTAACCCCGTGCTGTACCTGCCCTGGGAGTGTTTGATGGGACAGTGTAGAGGGAACTTTACTCTGTATCTACCCCCGTGCTGTACCTGCCCTGGGAGTGTTTGATGGGACAGTGTCGAGGGAGCTTTACTCTGTATCTAACCCCGTGCTGTACCTGCCCTGGGAGTGTTTGATGGGACAGTGTAGAGGGAGCTTTACTCTGTATCTAACCCCGTGCTGTACCTGCCCTGCGAGTGTTTGATGGGACAGTGTAGAGGGAGCTTTACTCTGTATCTAACCCATGCTGTACCTGCCCTGGGAGTGTTTGATGGGACAGTGTAGAGGGAGCTTTACTCTGTATCTAACCCCGTGCTGTACCTGCCCTGGGAGTGTTTGATGGGGACAGTGTAGAGGGAGATTTACTCTTTATCTAACCCCGTGCTGTACCTGCCCTGGGAGTGTTTGATGGGACAGTGTAGAGGGAGCTTTACTCTGTATCTAACCCATGCTGTACCTGCCCTGGGTGTGTTTGATGGGACAGTGTAGAGGGAGGTTTACTCTGTATCTAACCCTGTGCTGTATCTGCCCTGGGAGTGTTTGATGGGACAGTGTAGAGGGAGCTTTACTCTGTATCTAACCCGTGCTGTACCTGCCCTGGGAGTGTTTGATGGGACAGTGTAGAGGGAGCTTTACTCTGTATCTAACCCCGTGCTGTACCTGCCCTGGGAGTGTTTGATGGGACAGTGTACAGGGAGCTTTACTCTGTATCTAACCCCGTGCTGTACCTGCCCTGGGAGTGTTTGATGGGGACAGTGTAGAGTCAGCTTTACTCTGTATCTAACCCCGTGCTGTACCTGCCCTGGGAGTGTTTGATGGGACAGTGTAGAGGGAGCTTTACTCTGTATCTAACCCCGTGCT
>NW_028225184.1:11059017-11066149 GCF_052327205.1 Somniosus microcephalus
CGAGTTTCAGGCTGCGACTCAAGGGGCACAGAAAAAGTACGGCAGGTGATGCTGGGGGGGATCCGGGGTGGTGTTACCAAGCCAGCCCCTGGGGCGGCTGGAGGGGGGGGGTACAGGCAAGGGGCAAACCCGCGGCAGGAGGGACATGAGACACGCGCGGGCATGGCTCACCTGTAGCCCATGAAGTGAGGGGACGAATTTCTGGAATGTTTCGCTGGAAACTGGATGGGGTTTGATGGGCCCGGAGCTGAGGGGTCCCAGAGCGCTGCAATCAGGTTCGCAAAGGCTGGGAAGGAGGGAGAGAGAGGAGGGGGAGGAGGGAGGGGAGGGAGTGTGGAGAGGGAGAGAGAGAGAGAGACGTACACACACACACAGAGAGAGAGACAGAGAGAGAGAGAGAGAGAGACAGAGAGAGAGAGACAGAGAGAAACAGAGAGACAGAGAGAGAGACAGAGCGAGAGAGACAGAGAGAGACAGAGAGCGAGAGAGACAGACATAGGGAGAGGGATGGAGAGAGAGGGGGAGGGTGGG
Source organism: Somniosus microcephalus (assembly GCF_052327205.1). Classification (NCBI taxonomy): domain Eukaryota; kingdom Metazoa; phylum Chordata; class Chondrichthyes; order Squaliformes; family Somniosidae; genus Somniosus; species Somniosus microcephalus. The sequence continues at coordinate 11,059,549 of NW_028225184.1, forward strand.
GGAGAGAGAGGAGAGAGAGACAGATAATAAAAAATATATTAACCTACGTTAGAATATACACACAAAACATATTGGTACAATATACACAGGGGCTGCTATTCTCTATAATATACACAGGGGCTGCTATTCCTATAATATACATAGGGGCTGCTATTCTCTATAATGTACACAGGGGCTGCTATTCTCTATAATGTACACAGGGGCTGCTATTCCCTATAATACACAGAGGCTGCTATTCTCTATAATATACACAGGGCTGCTATTCTATAATATACACAGGGGCTGCTATTCTCTATAATATACACAGGAGCTGCTATTCTCTATAATATACACAGGAGCTGCTGTTCTCTATAATATTACACAGGAGCTGCTATTCTCTATAATATACACCGGGGCTGCTATTCTCTATAATATACACAGGAGCTGCTATTCCCTATAATATACACAGGAGCCGCTATTCTCTATAATATACACAGGAGCTGCTATTCTCTTATAATATACACAGGGGCTGCTATTCTCTATAATATACACCGGGGCTGCTATTCTCTATAATATACACAGGAGCCGCTATTCTCTATAATATACACAGGAGCTGCTATTCTCTATAATATACACAGGGGCTTGCTATTCTCTATAATATACACAGGGGCTGCTATTTCTCTATAATATACACAGGGGCTGCTATTCTCTATAATATACACAGGGCTGCTATTCTCTATAATATACACAGGAGCTGCTATTCTCTATAATATACACAGGGGCTGCTATTCTCTATAATATAGCTATTCTCTATAATATACACAGGGGCTGGCTATTCTCTATAATATACACAGGGGCTGCTATTCTCTATAATATACACAGAGCTGCTATTCCTCTATAATATACACAGAGGCTGCTATTCTCCTATAATATACACAGGGGCTGCTATTCTCTATAATATACACAGGAGCTGCTATTCTCTATAATATACACAGGGGCTGCTACTCTCTATAATATACACAAGGCCTGCTATTCTCTATAATATACACAGGGGCTGCTATTCTCCATAATATACACAGGGGCTGCTATTCTCTATAATATACACAGGGGCTGCTATTCTCTATAATATACACAGGGGCTGCTATTCTCTATAATATACACAGGGGCTGCTATTCTCTATAATATACACAGGGGCTGCTATTCCTCTATAATATACACAGGGGCTGCTATTTCTCTATAATATACACAGGGGCTGCTATTCTCTAATAATATACACAGGGGCTGCTATTCTCTATAATATACACAGGGGCTGCTATTCTCTATAATATACACAGGGGCTGCTATTCTCTATAATATACACAGAGGCAGCTATTCTCTATAATATACACAGGGGCTGCTATTCTCTATAATATACACAGGGGCTGCTGTTCTCTATAATATACACAGGGGCTGCTATTCACTATAATATACACAAGGGCTGCTATTCTCTATAATATACACAGGGGCTGCTATTCTCTATAATATACACAGGGGCTGCTATTCTCTATAATATACACAGGGGCTGCTATTCTCTATAATATACACAGGGGCTGCTATTCTCTATAATATACACAGGAGCTGCTATTCTCTATAATATACACAGGGGCTGCTATTCTCAAAAAATCTACACAGGGGCTGCTATTCTCTATAATATACACAGGAGCTGCTATTCTCTATAATATACACAGGGGCTGCTATTCTCTATAATATACACAGGGGCTGCTATTCTCTATAATATACACAGGGGCTGCTATTCTCTATAATATACACAGGGGCTGCTATTCTCTATAATATACACAGGGGCTGCTATTCTCTATAATACACACAGGGGCTGCTATTCTCTATAATATACACAGGGGCTGCTATTCTCTATAATATACACAGGAGCTGCTATTCTCTATAATATACACAGGGGCTGCTATTCTCTATAATATACACAGGGGCTGCTATTCTCTATAATATACACAGGAGCTGCTATTCCCTATAATACACACAGGGGCTGCTATTCTCTATAATATACACAGGGGCTGCTATTCTCTATAATATACACAGCGGCTGCTATTCTCTATAATATACACAGGTGCTGCTATTCTCTATAATATACACAGGGGCTGCTATTCTCTATAATATACACAGGGCTGCTATTCTCTATAATATACACACGGGCTGCTATTCTCTATAATATACACAGGGGCTGCTATTCTCTATAATATACACAGAGGCAGCTATTCTCTATAATATACACAGGGGCTGCTATTCTCTATAATATACACAGGGGCTGCTGTTCTCTATAATATACACAGGGGCTGCTATTCACTATAAGTATACACAAGGGCTGCTATTCTCTATAATATACACAGGGGGCTGCTATTCTCTATAATATACACAGGGGCTGCTATTCTCTATAATATACACAGGGGCTGCTATTCTCTATAATATACACAGGGGCTGCTATTCTCTATAATATACACAGGAGCTGCTATTCTCTATAATATACACAGGGGCTGCTATTCTCAAAAATATACACAGGGGCTGCTATTCTCTATAATAATACACAGGAGCTGCTATTCTCTATAATATACACAGGGGCTGCTATTCTCTATAATATACACAGGGGCTGCTATTCTCTAATAATATACACAGGGGCTGCTATTCTCTATAATATACACAGGGGCTGCTATTCTCTATAATATACACAGGGGCTGCTATTCTCTATAATACACACAGGGGCTGCTATTCTCTATAATATACACAGGGGCTGCTATTCTCTATAATATACACAGGAGCTGCTATTCTCTATAATATACACAGGGGCTGCTATTCTCTATAATATACACAGGGGCTGCTATTCTCTATAATATACACAGGAGCTGCTATTCCCTATAATACACACAGGGGCTGCTATTCTCTATAATATACACAGGGGCTGCTATTCTCTATAATATACACAGCGGCTGCTATTCTCTATAATATACACAGGTGCTGCTATTCTCTATAATATACACAGGGGCTGCTATTCTCTATAATATACACAGGGGCTGCTATTCTCTATAATATACACACGGGCTGCTATTCTCTATAATATACACAGGGGCTGCTATTCTCTATAATATACACAGGGGCTGCTATTCTCTATAATATACACAGGGGCTGCTATTCCCTATAATATACACAGGGGCTTGCTATTCTCTATAATATACACAGGAGCTGCTATTCTCTATAATATACACAGGGGCTGCTATTCTCTATAATATACACAGGAGCTGCTATTCTCTATAATATACACAGGGGCTGCTGTTCTCTATAATATACACAGGGGACTGCTATTCTCTATAATATACACAGGGGCTGCTGTTCTCTATAATATACACAGGGGCTGCTATTCTCCATAATATACACAGGGCTGCTATTCTCTATAATATACACAGGGGCTGCTATTCTCTATAATATACACAGGGGCTGCTATTCTCTATAATATACACAGGGACTGCTATTCCCTATAATATACACAGGGGCTGCTATTCTCTATAATATACACAGGGGCTGCTATTCTCTATAATATACACAGGGGCTGCTATTCTCTATAATATACACAGGGGCTGCTATTCTCTATAATATACACAGGGGCTGCGATTCTCTATAATATACACAGGGGCTGCTATTCTCTATAATATACACAGGGGCTGCTATTCTCTATAATATACACAGGAGCTGCTATTCCCTATAATATACACAGGGGCTGCTATTCTCTATAATATACACAGGAGCTGCTATTCTCTATAATATACACAGGGGCTGCTATTCTCTATAATATACACCAGGGGCTGCTATTCTCTATAATATACACAGGGGCTGCTATTCTCTATAATATACACAGGGGCTGCTATTCTCTATAATATACACAGGGGCTGCTATTCTCTATAATATACACAGGGGCTGCTATTCTCTATAATATACACAGGGGCTGCTATTCTCTATAATATACACAGGGACTGCTATTCTCTATAATATACACAGGGGCTGCTATTCTCTATAATATACACAGGGCTGCTATTCCATATAATATACACAGGGGCTGCTATTCTCTATAATATACACAGGGGCTGCTATTCTCTATAATATACACAGGAGCTGCTATTCTCTATAATATACACAGGGGCTGCTATTCTCTATAATATACACAGGGGCTGCTATTCTCTATAATATACACAGGGGCTGCTATTCTCTATAATATACACAGGGGCTGCTATTCCCAATAATATACACAGGGGCTGCTATTCTCTATAATATACACACGGGCTGCTATTCTCTATAATATACACAGGGGCTGCTATTCTCTATAATATACACAGGGGCTGCTATTCTCTATAATATACACAGGGGCTGCTATTCCCTATAATATACACAGGGGCTGCTATTCTCTATAATATACACAGGAGCTGCTATCTCTATAATATACACAGGGGCTGCTATTCTCTATATATACACAGGAGCTGCTACTCTCTATAATATACCACGGGGCTGCTATTCTCTATAATATACACAGGGGCTGCTATTCTCTATAATATACACAGGGGCTGCTGTTCTCTATAATATACACAGGGGCTGCTATTCTCTGTAATATACACAGGGGCTGCGATTCTCTATAATATACACAGGGGCTGCTATTCTCTATAATATACACAGGGGCTGCTATTCTCTATAATATACACAGGGGCTGCTATTCTCTATAATATACACAGGGGCTGCTATTCTCTATAATATACACAGGGACTGCTATTCTCTATAATATACACAGGGGGTGCTATTCTCTATAATATACACAGGGGCTGCTATTCTCTATAATGTACACAGGGGCTAGGGGCTGCTATTCTCTATAATAGACACAGGGGCTGCTATTCTCTATAATATACACAAGGGGCTGCTATTCACTATAATATACACAGGGGCTGCTATTCCCTATAATATACACAGGGCTGCTATTCCCTATAATATACACAGGGGCTGCTATTCTCCATAATATACACAGGGCTGCTATTCTCTATAATATACACAGGGGCTGCTATTCTCTATAATATACACAGGGGCTGCTATTCTCTATAATATACACAGGGACTGCTATTCCCTATAATATACACAGGGGCTGCTATTCTCTATAAATATACACAGGGGCTGCTATTCTCTATAATATACACAGGGGCTGCTATTCTCTATATATACACAGGCTGCTATTCTCCTATAATATACACAGGGGCTGCTATTCTCTATAATATACACAGGGGCTGCTATTCTCTATAATATACACAGGAGCTGCTATTCCCTATAATATACACAGGGGCTGCAATTCTCTATAATATACACAGGAGCTGCTATTCTCTATAATATACACAGGGGCTGCTATTCTCTATAATATACACCGGGGCTGCTATTCTCTATAATATACACAGGGGCTGCTATTCTCTATAATATACACAGGAGGCTGCTATTCTCTATAATATACACAGGGACTGCTATTCCCTATAATATACACAGGAGCTGCTATTCTCTATAATATACACAGGAGCTGCTATTCTCTATAATATACACAGGAGCTGCTATTCTCTATAATATACACAGGGGCTGGCTATTCTCTATAATATACACAGGAGCTGCTATTCTCTATAATAATACACAGGGGCTGCTATTCTCTATAATATACACAGGGGCTGCTATTCTCTATAATATACACAGGGGCTGCTATTCTCTATAATATACACAGGGGCTGCTATTCTCTATAATATACACAGGGGCTGCTATTCTCTATAATATACACAGGGGCTGCTATTCTCTATAATATACACAGGGGCTGCTATTCTCAATAATATACACAGTGGCTGCTATTCTCTATAATATACACAGGGGCTGCTATTCTCTATAATATACACAGGAGCTGCTATTCTCTATAATATACACAGGGGCTGCTATTCTCTATAATATACACAGGGGCTGCTATTCTCTATAATATACACAGGAGCTGCTATTCTCTATAATATACACAGGAGCTGCTATTCTCTATAATATACACAGGGCTGCTATTCTCTATAATATACACAGGGGCTGCTATTCTCTATAATATACACAGGAGCTGCTATTCTCTATAATATACACAGGAGCTGCTATTCTCTATAATATACTCAGGGGCTGCTATTCTCTATAATATACACAGGGGCTGCTATTCTCTATAATATACACAGGAGCTGCTATTCTCTATAATATACACAGGGGCTGCTATTCTCTATATATACACAGGGGCTGCTATTCTCTATAATATACACAGGGGCTGCTATTCTCTATAATATACACAAGGGCTGCTATTCTCTATAATATACACAGGGGCTGCTATTCTCTATAATATACACAGGAGCTGCTATTCTCTATAATATACACAGGGCTGCTATTCTCTATAATATACACAGGAGCTGCTATTCTCTATAATATACACAGGGGCTGCTATTCTCTATAATATACACAGGGGCTGCTATTCTCTATAATATACACAGGGGCTGCTATTCTCTAATAATATACACAGGGGCTGCTATTCTCA
>NW_028225184.1:11066649-11119798 GCF_052327205.1 Somniosus microcephalus
GGGGACGAGGCGAGGGGGGGACGAGGCGAGGGGGGGGACGAGGCGAGGGGGGGGACACGAGGCGAGGGGGGGGACACGAGGCGAGGGGGGGGACACGAGGCGAGGGGGCGGCGAGGGCTCGGAGGTGGTGCCTCCTGAACACAGCCTGCGAACTCTCACTGACTGGATTCACGTGAGCGAAGTGAATGGCGGACGGGCTCGAGGGGCTGAATGGCCTCCTCCTGCCAGCACCGTCGGGAGATGGAGGGCGAAGAGAGCAAATCTTTTGGAAGTGAATCATACTTTGCTGTTTGAGCCGGAGCTCCACGGCGGGGTCGCTCGCTTTATCTTTCTTTCCCTCCTGTAATTGTTTCTCCTTCTCCTTCTCCACCTGATATTCCAGCAGCTGTTTCTCTGCCTGTCTGTAAATGCGCAGCAGCCGGAAGCACAGAATCTGATGGAGCCTCAGGAAAAAGTACCAGTTGTTATTAACAAAGAAGAGATTGTAGACATCGTCCAAGTTCTTCTGATATTCGGCCACTTGGTCGCGCAGGTCCAGCCGTTCCTCAGCCAGGCTGCTCTGCGGAGACTCTGCTTCTTTCGGCCCCGAGTCCACGTTGTTGCCCACACTGTGCCGCTGATCACTCTCCATCTCCTCGTCCGTCGAATCCTCCGACTCGCTCAGCTCACCGCGCTGCGAAAAGAACAAGTCCGGCACAAAGTGGTAGATGATGCGCTTAATGTGATCCTTGTCCTCCTTCTGAATGGTGGGCTGCCGCTTCACGTGGTAAATGATGAGAGAAGCAGCATCCTCCATGATCTGCTTATCCTCGTACACGAACATCAGGTGCGGTCCAGCGATACCCGGGCCGCCCTCCTCGGAGCTCTGCTCCTGGCGCTAAACCAACAGAACAGAAAGGGTTAACGCCCCGAGTCCTTACATTGTACCAGACAGAAAAATACTGAGGGTTACAGTCCCAGGACCGACTGACTGACTCTAACCTGGTTATTGTCCCAGGACTGACTGACTCTAACCTGGTTATAGTCCCAGGACTGACTGACTGACTCTAACCTGGTTATAGTCCCAGGACCGACTGACTGACTCTAGCCTGGTTATTGTCCCAGGACTGACTGACTCTAACCTGGTTATAGACCCAGGACTGACTGACTGACCCTAATCTGGTTATAGACCCAGGACTGACTGACTCTAACCTGGTTATAGACCCAGGACTGACTGACTCTAACCTGGTTATAGACCCAGGACTGACTGACTCTAACCTGGTTATAGACCCAGGACTGACTGACTCTAACCTGGTTATAGACCCAGGACTGACTGACTCTAACCTGGTTATAGACCCAGGACTGACTGACTGACTGACCCTAACCTGGTTATAGTCCCAGGACTGACTGACTCTAACCTGGTTATAGACCCAGGACTGACTGACTCTAACCTGGTTATAGACCCAGGACTGACTGACTCTAACCTGGTTATAGACCCAGGACTGACTGACTGACTGACCCTAACCTGGTTATAGTCCCAGGACTGACTGACCCTAACCTGGTTATAGACCCAGGACTGACTGACTCTAACCTGGTTATAGACCCACGACTGACTGACTGACTGACCCTAACCTGGTTATGGACCCAGGACTGACTGACTCTAACCTGGTTATAGACCCAGGACTGACTGACTGACTGACCCTAACCTGGTTATAGACCCAGGACTGACTGACTCTAACCTGGTTATTGTCCCAGGACTGACTGACCCTAATCTGGTTATAGACCCAGGACTGACTGACCCTAACCTGGTTATAGACCCAGGACTGACTGACCCTAACCTGGTTATAGACCCAGGACTGACTGACCCTAACCTGGTTATAGTTATGGGAATCATTCCCCCAGTGGAGATAAAACGAAAAACTGGAAATCTGTAATAAAACAGAAAGTGTGCCCCCTCCCATCTCTCAGAGCCCGTTACTGCTGTTGAACTCTCCCTTGCCCCTCAGTCCCTTTCCTCGGCCAGAATATTGTTCCTGAAACAAGCTTCCAGCAGCGAAAGATTAAAAATACTTAAACCAAACGTCAGCCCTCAGACGGGTTCTTACAGGGTGTCTGCACCATTTCCAGAGGTGTTAAACCCCTCATTGTGGGCCGTCTCTGGGTCTTTGGCCTTGTTAATGAGGCTCACCGCCAGTAAATTAAACAGAGGAGCATCCCTCCCCAGGCGCGGTTTACAACACTCGCCCTTTAACCGGTAAGCTGCAGTCTGTCATTGGGGAAATGTCCGGTTACCTCATCGTAAACGCTCTCGATCTCGTTCAGCAGACTCTTGGAGCGCAGCGCCTTGGTGTCGTTCTGTTTGAAGTTGACACCCTGGTGATCCAGTGATTTCAGGTAGGATTTCTCGTACTGCTCCCGCCAGATCTTATTGAACCCTTGCTGTGCCTCCCGCCACTCCTCCTCCTTGGCTTTCAACCTGCAACAGACCAAATTTAACAAAACTTCCAAATCTGTAACTCGTCTGCAGACTGCGGGCTTGGATTTGAGGAATAAGACTCAGCAAGAACAATGAATTCCCGCTAGTGCCTGGCTTTCCTTCAGTGTTTGCACAGAATCACCAGCACAAAAAGCTAAACAACGAACCCCTCTCCCCCAAACTCTCCGTCCCCGAACCCCCCCGCCACCGCAGGTCCCGAAACCCCTGCCCCCACCTGAACCCCCCACCCCCGAATTAAAAGGATTAAGTGGATAGCTCTTTGAGTGAGCCAGCACAGGTACAATGGGCCAAACGGCCTTTCTGTCCTGTAACATTCTATGATTCTGGTGTGTCCTGAAGGTTTGATTGATGACAGAGCCACGCTGGGACGTCCTGTCATATTAAAGCTCACCTTTTCAGCACCACAGGTACAGCGGTTGCCGGATTTTTCTTGAGTCCATCAATTATTTCTGGTGCTTTATCTCCATAGATACGATAGATGGCTCTGCGGTGAATGACCTCCGATGTCCCTCCCAGACAATTATCCAGACGGTATTTATCCTGATCCTCCGGAGACATCCGAGTCAGTTTCTTCTGCATGCTCTCAAGCACACGGATTGTGGCGAGATTGGTTTCCAGGACAACGTCAAGCTATTTGTAAAGAAACAGTCCAGAAGTAGATATCCAATTACTAATTGCAGCAGAGTAACCATGGCAACCCCTCTCCAAACCCAATTCCAGAGTAACCGTGGCAACCTACCCTTCCCCAAACCCAATCCCAGAGCAGACAAGGCACCCCCTCCCCTCCCCTCCCCCAACATCAGGTGACAGCGCAAACTGAAAGCGAGCTGTGGTGCTGGGCGTGTAGCAAAGGCAGTGTGGTTTTAATGGGGGATTTTAACTTTCACATAGATTGGGATAAACAGACCAGCACCTGTCAGAAAGGTAGTGAATTTCTTGAGTGTCCGGGATAGTTTTCGACAACAATATGTCCTAGAGGGGAATGTCATGTTAGATTTAGTAATGAGCCAGATTTAGTTAACAGCCTCACTGTGCGTGAACATTTATCCAATAGTGATCATAACATGATCAAGTTCAACGTAGTGTTTGAAAGGGAGAAACATGAAACAGCTACTAAGATTCTAGATTTAGGTAAGGACGACTTCAACGGGATGAGGCTGAGACTGTCCACAGTAAACTGGGCAAATCTGTTAATGGGTAAAATGACAGGAGATCAGTGGAGATGTTCAAAAAAGAAGTTAAGGTGATACAGAACCAGTTTATACCCGAGGGGCAAGAGTTCCAATTGCCAATAAACCAGCCGTGGACGACTAAAGAGGTAAGGGACAGTATAAAACTAAAAGAAAAAGCATACACAAATGCAAAAAATAGCACAGATCCTGGCGAATGGGAAAGATACAAAGAACAGCAGATTTGCTGACGACACAAATATAGGCGGCATTGTAGATGAAAGCATAAAATTACAAAGGGACAATAGCAAAATACTGCGGATGCTGGAAATCTGAAATCACAGAAAATGCTGGAAACACTCAGGTCAGGCAGCATCCGAGGAGAGAGGGATATCGACAGATTAAGTGAATGGGCAAAACTGTGGCAAATGGATTTCAATGTAGGCAAATGTGAGGTCATCCACTTTGGACCTAAAGAGGATCGAACAGGGAACTTTCTAAATGGTGAAAAACTAAAAACAGTGGAGGTCCAAAGAAACTCGGGGGCGTCCAGGTACACAGATCATTAAAATGTCAGGAACAGGTACAGAAAATAATCAAAAAGGCGAATGGAATGCTGGCCTTTATATCTAGAGGACAAGAGTACAAGGGGGTAGAAGTTATGCTGCAGCTGTACAAAGCCCTGGTTAGACCACACCTGGAGCACTGGGAGCAGTTCTGGGCACCACACCTTAGGAAGGATATATTGGCCTTGGAGGGAGAGCAGCGTAGGTTTACCAGAATGATACCCGGACTCCAAGGGTTAAGTTACGAGGAGAGATTACACAAACTAGGGTTGTATTCCCTGGAATTTAGAAGGTTAAGGGGTGATCTGATCGAAGTTTTCATGATATTAAGGGGAACAGAGAGGGGAGAGAGAGAGAAACTATTTCTGCTGGTTGGGGATTCTAGGACTAGGGGGCAGAGTCTAAAAATTAGAGCCAGACCTTTCAGGAGTGAAGTTAGGAAACACTTCTACACACAAAGGATTGTAGAAGTTTGGAACTCTCTTCCGCAAAAGGCAATTGATGCTAGTACGATAGCAAAATACTGCAGATGCTGGAAATCTGAAATAACAACAGAAAATGACTTTGACTCTATTTCTCTCTCCACAGATGTTGCCTGGCCTGCTGAGTTTTTCCAGCATTTTTTTGGCAATTGATGCCAGATCAAGTATTAAGTTTAAATCAGAGATTGATAGGTTTTTGTTAACCTAAGGTATTAAGGGATATGGGCCAAAGACGGGTACATGGAGTTAGGTCGCAGGTCAGCCCTGATCTCACTGAATGGCGGAACAGGCTCGAGGGACTGAATGGCCTCCTCCTGTTCCTATGTTCCTAAGCCTGAAACATTAATTCTGCCCACAGATGCTGTGCCTGACTTGCTGAGTGTTTGCAGCACGTTCTGTTTTTGAAAGCCAGTTCATTACCTCAAACCTCTCGTCCTCACAGCGATGAAGCTGCTCCTCATACGGGGTTTTCTTGGAGCTTACAAAGGTGGAATCTTCTGACCAAGAGGGGAATGAGACCCAGGTGTCATTGAGAACCTAAACAGGGAGTGTGAAATAAGAGCACATCAGTCAGAGGCAGAATCGGTGAAGACTGACGGGTGCCTGGCGAGATCTGTGGGCTCAAGGATGGTGGAAAGTGAATGAAATAACTAACAAAATTAAACTCTTCGAGTAACAAGACTTCTAACGTTCGAACCACCGGGGCGCGAGCGGGACACCGGGGCGCGAGCGGGACACCGGGGCGCGAGCTGTGCGGGACACCGGGGCGCGAGCGGGACACCGGGGCGCGAGCTGTGCGGGACACCGGGGCGCGAGCTGTGCGGGACACCGGGGCGCGAGCTGTGCGGGACACCGGGGCGCGAGCTGTGCGGGACACCGGGGCGCGAGCGGGACACCGGGGCGCGAGCTGTGCTGTACACCGGGGTGTGAGCTGGACACCGGGTGAGCTGAGTGTGTGCACCGGCGGCGGGTGTGAGCGTGCGATGTGCACCGGGCGAGTGTTATTTCACATCCAGAAACATCACCCCTCCAGCTTCCAGAGCGAGGAGAGAGTCGCCAACGCAGGAATTCAGCTCCTCGAGTGTTTCAGGCACTGAGAACGGAGACTTCGAGAAATAGAACCCCAGAGATTTTTAAATTCAGGGCCACTTGTTAAATAAACTGAAATGATGGTCCTGGGCATCAGGAATTTAAGTTTTAAGGAAAGGTGAAAGGAAGTTGGGAAATCCTGAAGGGAAACGGGCGAACTGATTCAGGCAAGGGCTCGAGTCCTGGGGACTCGCGTTAAAGGGGGGACGTTAGGAGTGAGAGCGGAGAGTCAGAAGATCTTTCACCCAGAGATCGCAGTTGTGGGTCACACTCCTGTAATACCCTCACACACATCTCTTACACCCTCCTTATTTTAAAGTACCTCTAGTTTCAGTACATCAATAAAACAACCACCAAGACTGGATTTGCGCCAGTGTCTGTGGAACTGCTCGTACCTCCTTGCAGACTGCAGTCCGCCCGCTGCACTTGGGTTGCTGGTAGGTTTTGGGCAGAGCTCTGTAACTGGAGCCCAGCCTCTTACACGAAGCATAGTCGATCTCCCGGGCAATTCCATCCACCGGTCGGTCTCTCTGCAACGGCTGTGTGAGGGAGAGCTCCCGCTGACCCAAGAACGACTTGAAACGTGCAAAAAGCTCAGGGAACTTCCTGTTTGAGAGACAGAGAGAGAGAGAGAGAGACCGAGAGAGAGAGAGCGAGAGGCCGAGAGAGAGCGAGAGGCCGAGAGAGAGCGAGAGGCCGAGAGAGAGCGAGAGGCCGAGAGAGAGCGAGAGCGAGAGGCCGAGAGAGAGAGAGAGAGCGAGAGGCCGAGAGAGAGCGAGAGGCCGAGAGAGAGAGAGAGCGCGCGAGAGGCCGAGAGAGAGAGAGAGCGAGAGGCCGAGAGAGAGAGAGAGAGGGCCAGACAGAGAGAGAGCGGCAGAGAGCGCGACAGGCAGAGAGACAGGCAGAGAGAGAGAGACCGAGAGAGAGGCCGAGAGAGAGAGAGACCGAGGGACCGAGAGAGAGAGACCGAGAGAGAGAGAGAGACCGAGAGAGAGAGAAACCGAGAGAGAGACCGAGAGAGAGACCGAGAGAGAGACCGAGCGAGAGAGAGACCGAGACCGAGAGAGAGAGAGACCGAGACCGAGAGAGAGAGGGACCGAGAGAGAGAGACGGACCGAGAGAGAGAGACCGAGAGAGAGACCGAGAGAGAGAGAGACCGAGACCGAGAGAGAGAGAGACCGAGAGAGAGAGGGACCGAGAGAGAGACCGAGAGACCGACCGAGAGAGAGAGAGAGACCGAGAGTGAGACCGAGAGAGACCGAGAGAGAGACCGAGAGTGAGAGAGAGAGACCGACAGAGAGAGAGCGAGACCGAGAGAGACCGAGAGAGAGAGACCGAGAGAGAGAGAGACCGAGAGAGAGCGAGAGAGAGACCGAGAGAGAGAGACCGAGAGAGAGAGAGACCGAGAGAGAGAGAGACCGAGAGAGAGAGAGACCGAGAGAGAGACCGAGAGAGACCGAGAGAGTGAGACCGAGAGAGAGAGACCGAGAGAGACCGAGAGAGACCGAGAGAGACCGAGAGAGAGAGACCGAGAGAGAGAGAGACCGAGAGAGAGAGAGAGAGACCGACCGAGAGAGAGAGAGAGACAGAGAGAGAGACCGACCGAGAGAGAGACCGAGAGAGAGAGACCGACCGAGAGAGAGAGAGAGAGAGAGAGAGAGAGAGACAGCGAGAGAGAGACAGAGAGAGACATGGAGAGATTGAAAAAGTTGAGAGAAAAGATGAAACAGGCATGAGTACCTATCAGTGGAGGAACCCCCCTCTTCAGCTTTTCACAGTAGTGAGATCAGCTGCTAACTCAAATCCTAACTTCCCTTTCCACATATAAAAATATTCCCATGCAATGCAATGAAAATCTTTAATACATTTGAAAAAATGTAGATCCAGCCCAATCACCATTAGCAGTCGGCTTTCAGCAGTTACTCTTCACTGATATCGCACACACGTGTAAAAAGGAATTTAAAATCCCGCTTCCAGCCACTCTTATTAAAAAGCAGCTTGCACAGACTGAATGAATCTGCCTCGAACAAGCTCATCATTTTTGCATCACTGGAAACGGACTCCATTAATGGAGTCTTGTACTTGAAACCCACTCAGACCGAGGAGACACGCAGAATCAACCAGCATTCACCGTGAGTTTCGCAGGTTTCTAAAGGAAGCCGAGAATGAAAACACCGGACCGATGCTGTCGGGAGTTTCCATCCTGCGGTCAGAACCAGTGGACGAGCTGCACCGACTTACCCCAGGAATGGAGTGACCAACTGGAGGAGCTCAGAGCCAGACACTACCTCCTGGTTGAACAGGGCGATGCAGCGCAAGAAGTTCTCGTACACTTCCTGGCTCTTCAGGATCCTGCGCACCTGAGGGAAGAAATCCAAGCAATCAGAGAGTCGCACACTCCTCACTCGACTCCACTGCACAAGGAGCATCCCTGCATTCAGCTAAAACAGGCAGCCAGGCATAGAGTGAAGATACCCCACGGAGTGATGAGCAAACTGCCCCGTGCAGTGGCTCCACAACCACCTAGGCACCGCTCTGTGTACAAGTGTTTCACTGATCAGCAGCACCCGTTACAGCAACTCCGCCCTGCCAGACAACTAGCAGACAGCGAAAGGCCACTGGAATCATCAGCACTGAAGGACGACATTCGGCCCATCGTGCCTGTGCCGGCTCTTTGAGCGAGCTCTCCAATCAGTCCCACTCCCCGGCTCTTTCCCCACAGCCTGGCACATTTACCCCTTCAAGTATTTCTCCAATTCCCTTTTGAAAGTTACTATTGAATCTGCTCCCACCGCCCTTTCAGGCAGCGCATTCCAGATCACAACAACTCGCTGCGTAAAAAAAAAGTTCTCATCTCCCCTCTGGTTCTTTTGCCACTTACCTTAAATCTGTGTCCTCTGGTTACCGACCCTCCTGCCACTGGACACAGTTTCTCCTTATTTACTCTATCAAAAACCCTCATGATTTTGAACACCTCAATTAAATCTCCTCTTAACCTTCTCTGCTCTAAGGAGAACAACCCCAGCTTCTCCAGTCTCTCCACGTAACTGAAGTCCCTCATCCCTGGCACCATTCTGGTAAATCTCCTCTGCACCCTCTCCCAGGCCTTGACATCCTTCCTAAAGTGCGGTGCCCAGAATCGGACACAATACTCCAGCTGGGGCCGAACCAGTGATTTATAAAGGTTCAGCATAACTTCCTTGCTTTTGTACTCTGTTCCTCTATTAATAAAGCCTTACTTTAACAGCCTTCTCAACTTGTCCAGCCACCTTCAAAAACTGGTGTACGCCCACCCCCAGGTCTCTCTGTTCCTGCAGCCCCTTTAAAATTTAGGAAGAAGCACTGAGTGTAAATCAGCACAGAAGGAGCATTCGGCCTGTCGAGCCCCTGCCAGCTCTCTGCAACAGCACTTCAGCTAGTCCCACTCCCAGGTACTTATCGAATTCCCCTTTGAAAGCCACAATTGAATCTGCCTCCACCACCCTTGTTAGCCACGTGCAGTCAGCTAACTCACTCTGTCGAAGAAGCTGAACTCTCGCAGGGTGCCATGCTTGCCCGCGGAGGCCAGTGACCGGTCCTTCACACTTGACAACTTCAGCTTTTTCTGAAAAACATTTAAATAAAGATAGACAGAGCAGTGAGCAGAAACAACACAAACAGGGCAGTAGGTGAGGGTTGCACCATGCATCCGATTATTGCCACATGTTGAAGTGCCGTCACAGGCTGGGGCAGCAGAGACGGAGCAAGGAATGAAAGTGCCCTGTGGGCCAGACACACGAGCAGCTGCAACAGCCTCTGGAACACCTCACTCAGCGAGTGAAGTAAACTAGAAACAGCTAGCAAAACAATTCATTACAATCACTCGGTAACACACTGACTGAACCAAACTCCAGGACGCACCAGATTATCCCAACCTGGGTGCATTTGCCTTCATTCAAACAGGTCTGTATCGAACTCATGTGGAGCATAAACGCCGGCATGGACTGGTTGGGCCGAATGGCCTGTTTCTGTGCTGTATATCCTGTGTAATCCTATGGACTCGTGCTGTATCCGACCCGAGAGTGTTTGATGGGTCAGTGTAGAGGGAGCTTTACACTGTATCTAACCCGTGCTGCACCTGCCCTGGGAGTGTTTGATGGGGACAGTGTAGAGGGAGCTTTACTCTGTATCTAACCCTTGCTGTATCTGACCTGAGAGTGTTTGATGGGACAGTGTAGAGGGAGCTTTACTCTGTATCTAACCCGTGCTGTACCTGCCCTGGGAGTGTTTGATGGGACAGTGCAGAGGGAGCTTTAGAGTCATAGAGTTTTACAGCACAGAAAGAGGCCCTTCGGCCCATCGTGTCTGCGCCGCCCATCCATCCCTGTCCAGTCTAATCCCATTTTCCAGCATTTGGTCCACAGCCTTGTATGCAATGGCATTTCAAGTGCTCATCCAAATGCTTCTTGAATGTTGTGAGGGTTCCTGCCTCTACCACCCTTTTAGGCATTGAGTTCCACATTCCAACCACCCTCTGGGTGAAAAAGTTCCTCCTCAAATCCCCTCTAAATCTCCTGCCCCTTACCCTGAATCTATGCCCCCTTGTTATTGACCCCCCTACTAAGGGGAAAAGTTCCTCTTTGTCTACCCTATCTATGCCCCTCATCATTTTGTACACCTCAATCAGGTCCCCCCTCAGCCTTCTTTGCTCCAAGGAAAACAACCCCAGCCTGTTTAGTCTTTCTTCATAGCTGAGGCGCTCCATCCCAGGTAACATCCTGGTGAATCTTCTCTGCACCCTCTCCAAGGCAATCACATCCTTCCTATAGTGAGGCGACCAGAACTGCACACAGTACTCCAGCTGTGGCCTCACCAGCGTTTTGTACAGCTCCATCATAACCTCCCTGCTCTTATATTCTATGCCTCGGCTAATGAAGGTAAGTATTCCATATGCCTTTTTAACCACCTTATCTACCTGTTCCGCTGCCTTCAGGGATCTATGTACATGTACACCAAGGTCCCTCTGACCCTCTGTACTTCCTAGGGTCCTACCACTCATTGTGTATTCCCTTGCCTTATTTGTCCGTCCAAAATGCATCACCTTGCACTTTTCAGGGTTAAATTCCATTTGCCACTTTTCCGCCCATCTGACCAACCCGTTTATATCGTCCTGTAGCCTGAGGCTTTCCTCCTCGCAATTTACCACCCCACCAATTTTCGTGTCATCTGCGAACTTACTGATCATACCTTTCACATTCTCATCCAAATCATTTATGTAGATCACAAACAACAAGGGACCCAGCACCGATCCCTGAGGTACCCCACTGGACACAGGCTTCCAGTCACAAAAGCAACCTTCGACCATCACCCTCTGCCTCCTGCCACTCAGCCAGTTTAGGATCCAATGCGCCAAGGCACCCTGGATCCCATGGGCTCTTACCTTCTTGACCAGTCTCCTATGCGGGACTTTGTCAAAAGCTTTACTGAAGTCCATGTAAACCACATCCACAGCATTTCCCTCATCCACCCCCCTAGTCACCCCCTCGAAAAATTCAATCAGATTTGTCAGACATGATTTACCCTTGACAAAGCCATGCTGACTATCCCCGATTAATCCTTGCCTCTCCAAGTGTAGACTAATTTTGTCCCTCAGAATTTTTTCCAATAATTTCCCTACCACAGATGTTAGGCTCACTGGCCTGTAATTCCCTGGTTTATCCCTGCTACCCTTCTTGTATAATGGTACTACATTAGCTGTTCTCCAGTCCTCTGGTACATCCCCTGTGGCCAGAGAGGTTCTGAAAATTTGTGTCAGAGCCCCTGCAATCTCCTCCTTTGCCTCCCACAGCAGCCTGGGATACATCTCGTCCGGGCCTGGGGATTTATCCACTTTTTGGCCTGCTAAAACCGCTAGCACCTCCTCCCTCTCGATGCTAATATGTTCAAGTATGTCACAGTCCCCTTGCCCGATTTCTATGTCTGCATCGTCTTTCTCCATAGTGAACACAGATGCAAAAAATTCATTTAAAACCCCGCCTACATCATCTGGCTCTACACACAGATTGCCACTTTGGTCCCTAATGGGCCCTACCCTTTCCCTGGTTATCCTCTTGCCCTTAATATACTTATAAAACATCTTAGGATTTTCCTTTATTTTGCTCGCCAGTGTTATTTCATGGCCCCTCCTCGCCCTCCTAATTTCTTTTTTAAGTATGCCCCTGCACTTTTTATACTCCTCTAGGGCTTCTTCCGTCTTTAGTCTTTTGTAACTGCCAAAAGCCCCCCTTTTATTTCTAATGCATTTTTGTATATCCCTTGTCATCCAAGGTTCCCTTTGCTTGTTGGTCCCACCCTTGACCTTTACAGGAACATGTTGGCGTTGTACTCTCTCTATTTCCCTTCTGAAAGTCTCCCACTGTTTTGATGTGGATTTTCCTATAAGTAGCTGCTCCCAGTCCACTTTGGCCAGATCCTGCCTTATCATATTAAAATCGGCCTTCCCCCAATTTAGAACTCGTATTTCCGGGCCGTCTTTGTCTTTTTCCATGACCACCTTAAATCTCACCGAATTATGGTCACTGTCGCCAAAATGCTCTCCTACTGACACTTCCACCACTTGCCCGGCTACATTCCCCAGAATTAGGTCCAGTACCGCCCCCTCTCTTGCAGGACTTTCTACATGTTGGCTCAAAAAGCTCTCCTGGATGCACTTTAAGAATTCTGCACCCTCTAAGCCTTTCACACTCTGACTATCCCAATTTATATTGGGGAAGTTGAAATCCCCCACTATTATTACCCTATTATTTTCGCACTTCTCCGAGATTTGCCTATCTATCTGTTCCTCTATCTCCCCCTGACTGTTTGGGGGCCTATAGTACACTCCCAGCAAAGTGCTTGCCCCCTTTTTGTTTTTAAGCTCCACCCATATGGCCTCATTAGAGGAACCTGCTAATATATCATCCCTCCTTACTGCAGTAATTGACTCCTTAATTAATATTGCGACACCCCCTCCTCTTATACCTCCCCCTCTGTCTCGCCTGAAGATTCTGTACCCCGGAATATTGAGCTGCCAGTCTTGCCCCTCCCTCAACCATGTCTCCGTGATAGCAACAATATCGTACTCCCATGTGTTCAACAACAACTTCAGTTCATCCACCTTATTTGCAAGACTCCTTGCATTAAAATAAATGCCTTCCAGCCTTGCCATATTCCCTTTTGCCTTCACATATTTGCTCTGCCTTCCCAGCTGACTTGTTTTTTCCTCCGTATTTGGCTGTAAATCACCCCCTACTATAGCTCCACGCTGTACCCCATCCCCCTGCCAAGTTAGTTTAAACCCCCCCCAGCAGTGCTAGCAAACCTCCCCGCAAGGATATTGGTTCCCCTCTGGTTCAGGTGTAAACCGTCTGACTTGTACAAGTCCCACCTTTCCCAGAAGCAGACCCAGTGATCCAGGAAACGAAAGCCCTCCCCCCTGCACCATCCCTTTAGCCACGCATTCATCTGTTCTATCTTCCTATTCCTATACTTACTAGCACGTGGCACCGGGAGTAATCCAGAGATTACAACCTTTGAGGTCCTGCTCTTTAATCCTTCACCTAGCTCCCTAAATTCTTGCTGCAGGACCTCATCCCTCTTTTTACCTATGTCGTTGGTACCAATGTGGACCACGACCTCTGGCTGTTCACCCTCCCCCTCCAGAATGCCCTGCAGCCGCTCAGTGATATCCCTGACCCTGGCACCAGGGAGGCAACAAATCATCCTGGATTCACGTCTACGGCCACAGAAATGCCTATCTGTTCCCCTTACTATAGAATCCCCTACCACTATTGCTCTCCCACTCTTTTTCCCCCCTTCCTGGGCAGCAGGAGCACCCCCAGTGCCAGGAAGTTGGCTGCTGCTGCCTTCCCCTGGTGAGTCATCCCCCTCAACAGTATCCAAAGCGGTATACTTGTTGGAGAGGGGAATGGTCACAGGGGTCTCCTGCACTACCTGCCTGCTTCTATTGCCCCGCCAGGTGGTCACCCATTTCCTGTCTTCCTGTGCAGCCCTTCCCTGCGGTGTGACCAACTCACTAAACGTGCTATCCACGACCCTCTCAGCATCGTGAATGCTCCACAACCCATCCACCCGCATCTCCAGCGCCTCAATGCGGTCTGCTAGTAGCTGCAGATGGATGCATTTCCTGCACACGTTTCCTTTACTCTGTATCTAACCCGTGCTGTACCTGCCCTGGGAGTGTTTGATGGGACAGTGTAGAGGGAGCTTTACTCTGTATCTAACCCGTGCTGTACCTGCCCTGGGAGTGTTTGATGGGACAGTGTAGAGGGAGCTTTACTCTGTATCTAACCCGTGCTGTACCTGCCCTGGGAGTGTTTGATGGGACAGTGTAGAGGGAGCTTTACTCTGTATCTAACCCGTGCTGTACCTGCACTGGGAGTGTTTGATGGGACAGTGTAGAGGGAGCTTTACTCTGTATCTAACCCCGTGTTGTACCTGCACTGGGAGTGTTTGATGGGACAGTGTAGAGGGAGCTTTACTCTGTATCTAACCCCGTGTTGTACCTGCACTGGGAGTGTTTGATGGGACAGTGTAGAGGGAGCTTTACTCTGTATCTAACCCGTGCTGTACCTGCCCTGGGAGTGTTTGATGGGACAGTGTAGAGGGAGCTTTACTCTGTATCTAACCCGTGCTGTACCTGCCCCGGGAGTGTTTGATGGGGACAGTGTAGAGGGAGCTTTACTCTGTATCTAACCCGTGCTGTACCTGCCCTGGGAGTGTTTGATGGGGACAGTGTAGAGGGAGCTTTACTCTGTATCTAACCCGTGCTGTACCTGCCCTGGGAGTGATTGATGGGACAGTGTAGAGGGAGCTTTACTCTGTATCTAACCCGTGCTGTACCTGCCCTGGGAGTGTTTGATGGGACATTGTAGAGGGAGCGTTACTCTGTATCTAACCCGTGCTGTACCTGCCCTGGGAGTGTTTGATGGGACAGTGTAGAGGGAGCTTTACTCTGTATCTAACCTGTGCTGTACCTGCCCTGCGAGTGTTAGATGGGACAGTGTAGAGGGAGCTTTACTCTGTATCTAACCCGTGCTGTACCTGCCGTGGGAGTGTTTGATGGGACAGTGTAGAGGGAGCATTACTCTGTATCTAACGCGTGCTGTGCCTGCCCTGGGAGTGTTTGATGGGACATTGTAGAGGGAGCGTTACTCTGTATCTAACCCGTGCTGTACATGCCCTGGGAGTGTTTGATGGGACATTGTAGAGGGAGCGTTACTCTGTATCTAACCCGTGCTGTACATGCCCTGCGAGTGTTAGATGGGACAGTGTAGAGGGAGCTTTACTCTGTATCTAACCCGTGCTGTACCTGCCCTGGGAGTATTTGATGGGACAGTGTAGAGGGAGTTTTACTCTGTATCTAACCCGTGCTGTACCTGCCCTGGGAGTGCTTGATGGGACACTGCAGAGGGAGCTTTACTCTGTATCTAACCCGTGCTGTAGCTGCCCTGAGAGTGTTTGCTGGGACACTGTAGAGGGAGCTTTACTCTGTATCTAACCCGTGCTGCACCTGCCCTGGGAGTGTTTGATGGGACAGTGCAGAGGGAGCTTCACTCTGTATCTAACCCGTGCTGTACCTACCGTGGGAGTGTTTGATGGGACAGTGTAGAGGGAGCTTCACTCTGTATCTAGCCCGTGCTGTACCTGCCCTGGGAGTGTTTGATGGGGACAGTGTAGAGGGAGGTTTACTCTGTATCTAACCCCGTGCTGTACCTGCCCGTGTTTGATGGGACAGTGCAGAGGAAGCTTTACTCTGTATCTAACCCCGTGCTGCACCTGCCCTGGGAGTGTTTGATGGGACAGTGTAGAGGGAGCTTTACTCTGTATCTAATCCGTGCTGTACCTGCCCTGCGAGTGTTTGATGGGACAGTGCAGAGGGAGCTTTACTCTGTATCTAACCCCGTGCTGTACCTGCCCTGGGAGTGTTTGATGCGACAGTGTAGACGGAGCTTTACTCTGCATCTAACCCGTGCTGTACCTGCCCTGGGAGTGTTTGATGGGACAGTGCAGAGGGAGCTTTACTCTGTATCTAACCTGTGCTGTACCTGCCCTGGGAGTGTTTAATGGGACAGTGTAGAGGGAGCTTTACTCTGTATCTAACCTGTGCTGTACCTGCCCTGGGAGTGTTTAATGGGACAGTGTAGAGGGAGCTTTACTCTGTATCTAACCTGTGCTGTACCTGCCCTGGGAGTGTTTGTGGGGCAGTGCAGAGGGAGCTTTACTCTGTATCTAACCCGTGCTGTACCTGCCCTGGGAGTGTTTGATGGGACACTGTAGAGGGAGCTTTACTCTGTATCTAACCCATGCTGTAGCTGCCCTGGGAGTGTTTGCTGGGACACTGTAGAAGGAGCTTTACTCTGTATCTCACCCGTGCTGTACCTGCCCTGGGAGTGTTTGATGGGACAGTGTAGAGGGAGCTTTACTCTGTATCTAACCCGTGCTGTACCTGCCCTGGGAGTGTTTGATGGGGCAGTGTAGAGGGAGCTTTACTTAGTATCTAACCTGTGCTGTACCTGCCCTGGGAGTGTTTGATGGGACAGTGTAGCGGGAGCTTTACTCTGTATCTAACCCCGTGCTGTACCTGCCCTGGGAGTGCTTGATGGGACAGTGTAGAGGGAGCTTTACTCTGTATCTAACCCATGCTGTACTTGCCCTGGGAGTGTTTGAAGGGACAGTGTAGGGGGAGCTTTACTCTGTATCTAACACGTGCTGTACCTGCCCTGGGAGTGTTTGATGGGACAGTGTTGGGGCAGCTTTACTCTGTATCTAACCCCGTGCTGTACCTGCCCTGGGAGTGTTTGATGGGACAGTGTAGAGGGAGCTTTACTCTGCATCTAACCCTGTGCTGTACCTGCCCTGGGAGTGTTTGATGGGACAGTGTACAGGGAGCTTTACTCTGTATCTAACCCGTGCTGTATCTGCCCTGGGAGTGTTTCATGGGACAGTGTAGAGGGAGCTTTACCCTGCATCTAACCCGTGCTGTACCTGCCCTGGGAGTGTTTGATGGGACAGTGTAGAGGGAGCTTTACTCTGTATCTAACCCGTGCTGTACCTGCCCTGGGAGTGTTTGTGGGGCAGGAGGGAGCTTTACTCTGTATCTAACCCATGCTGTAGCTGCCCTGGGAGTGTTTGCTGGGACACTGTAGAAGGAGCTTTACTCTGTATCTCACCCGTGCTGTACCTGCCCTGGGAGTGTTTGATGGGACAGTGTAGCGGGAGCTTTACTCTGTATCTAACCCCGTGCTGTACCTGCCCTGGGAGTGCTTGATGGGACAGTGTAGAGGGAGCTTTACTCTGTATCTAACCCATGCTGTACTTGCCCTGGGAGTGTTTGAAGGGACAGTGTAGGGGGAGCTTTACTCTGTATCTAACACGTGCTGTACCTGCCCTGGGAGTGTTTGATGGGACAGTGTTGGGGCAGCTTTACTCTGTATCTAACCCCGTGCTGTACCTGCCCTGGGAGTGTTTGATGGGACAGTGTAGAGGGAGCTTTACTCTGCATCTAACCCTGTGCTGTACCTGCCCTGGGAGTGTTTGATGGGACAGTGTACAGGGAGCTTTACTCTGTATCTAACCCGTGCTGTATCTGCCCTGGGAGTGTTTGATGGGACAGTGTAGAGGGAGCTTTACCCTGCATCTAACCCGTGCTGTACCTGCCCTGGGAGTGTTTGATGGGACAGTGTAGAGGGAGCTTTACTCTGTATCTAACCCGTGCTGTACCTGCCCTGGGAGTGTTTGTGGGGCAGTGCAGAGGGAGCGTGACTCTGTATCTAACCCGTGCTGTACCTGCCTGGGAGTATTTGATGGGACAGTGCAGAGGGAGCTTTACTCTGTATCTAACCTGTGCTGTACCTGCCCTGGGAGTGTTTAATGGGACAGTGTAGAGGGAGCTTTACTGTGTATCTAACCCGCGCTGTACCTGCACTGGGAGTGGAAAATGGGACAGTGCAGAGGGAGCTTTACTTTGTATCTAACCTGTGTTGTACCTGCCCTGGGAGTGTTTGATGGGACAGTGTAGGGGGAGCTTTACTCTGTATCTAACCCCGTGCTGGACCTGCCCGTGTTTGATGGGACAGTGCAGAGGGAGCTTTACTCTGTATCTAACCCCGTGCTGTACCTGCCCTGGGAGTGTTTGATGGGACAGTGCAGAGGGAGCTTTACTCTGTATCTAACCCGTGCTGTACCTGCTCTGGGAGTGATTGATGGGACAGTGTAGAGGGAGCTTTACTCTGTATCTAACCCGTGCTGTACCTGCCCTGGGAGTGTTTGATGGGACATTGTAGAGGGAGCATTACTCTGTATCTAACCCGTGCTGTACGTGCCCTGGGAGTGTTTGATGGGACATTGTAGAGGGAGCTTTACTCTGTATCTAACCTGTGCTGCACCTGCCCTGGGAGTGCTTGATGGGACACTGTAGAGGGACCTTTACTCTGTATCTAACCTGTGCTGTACCTGCCCTGGGAGTGTTTGATGGGACAGTGTAGGGGGAGCTTTACTCTGTATCTAACCCCGTGCTGTACCTGCCCTGGGAGTGTTTGATGGGGCAGTCTAGAGGGAGCTTTACTCTGTATCTAACCCGTGCTGTACCTGCCCTGGGTGTGTTTGATGGAACAGTGTAGAGGGAGCTTTACTCTGTATCTAACCCGTGCTGTACCTGCCCTGGGAGTGTTTGATGGGACAGTGTAGAGGGAGCTTTACTCTGTATCTAACCCCGTGCTGTACCTGCCCTGGGTGTGTTTGATGGAACAGTGTAGGGGGAGCTTTACTCTGTATCTAACCCATGCTGTACCTGCCCTGGGAGTGTTTGATGGGACAGTGTAGAGGGAGCTTAACTCTGTATCTAACCCGTGCTGTACCTGCCCCGGGAGTGTTTGATGGGGACAGTGTAGAGGGAGCTTTACTCCGTATCTAACCCGTGCTGTACCTGCCCTGGGAGTGTTCGATGGGGACAGTGTAGAGGGAGCTTTACTCTGTATCTAACCCCGTGCTGTACCTGCCCTGGGAGTGTTTGATGGGACAGTGTAGAGGGAGCTTTACTCTGTATCTAACCCATGCTGTACCTGCCCTGGGAGTGTTTGATGGGACAGTGTCGAGGGAGCTTTACTCTGTATCTAACCCGTGCTGTACCTGCCCTGGGAGTGTTTGATGGGACAGTGTTGAGAGAGCTTTACTCTGTATCTAACCCCGTGCTGTACCTGCCCTGGGAGTGTTTGATGGGACAGTGTAGAGGGAGCTTTACTCTGTATCTAACCCGTGCTGTACCTGCCGTGGGAGTGTTTGATGGCACAGTGTAGAGGGAGCTTTACTCTGTATCTAACCCGTGCTGTACCTGCCCTGGGAGTGTTTGATGGGACAGTGTAGAGGGAGCTTTACTCTGTATCTAACCCGTGCTGTACCTGCCGTGCGAGTGTTTGATGGCACAGTGTAGAGGGAGCTTTACTCTGTATCTAACCCGTGCTGTACCTGCCCTGGGAGTGTTTGATGGGACAGTGCAGAGGGAGCTTTACTCTGTATCTAACCCGTGCTGTACCTGCCCTGGGAGTGTTTGATGGGACAGTGTAGAGGGAGCTTTACTCTGTATCTAACCCGTGCTGTAGCTGCCCTGGGAGTGTTGGCTGGGACACTGTAGAGGGAGCTTTACTCTGTACCTAACCCGTGCTGTATCTGCCCTGGGAGTGTTTGATGGGACAGTGTAGAGGGAGCTTTACTCTGTATCTAACCCGTGCTGTACCTGCCGTGGGAGTGTTCGATGGGACAGTGTAGAGGGAGCTTTCCTCTGTATCTAACCCGTGCTGTACCTGCCCTGGGAGTGTTTGATGGGACAGTGTAGAGGGAGCTTTACTCTGTATCTAACCCGTGCTGTACCTGCCCTGGGAGTGTTTGATGGGACAGTGTAGGGGGAGCTTTACTCTGTATCTAACCCCGTGCTTTACCTGCCCTGGGTGTGTTTGATGGAACAGTGCAGGGGGAGCTTTACTCTGGATCTGACCCGTGCTGTCCCTGCCCTGGGAGTGTTTAACGGGACAGTGTTGCGGGAGCTTTACTCTGCATCTAACCCGTGCTGTACCTGCTCTGGGAGTGTTTGATGGGACAGTGTAGAGGGAGCTTTACTCTGTATCTAACCCGTGCTGTACCTGCCCTGGGAGTGTTTGATGGGACAGTGTAGGGGGAGCTTTCCACTGTATCTAACCCGTGCTGTCACTGCCCTGGGAGTGTTTGATGGGACAGTGTAGAGGGAGCTTTACTCTGTATCTAACCCGTGCTGTACCTGCCCTGGGAGTGTTTGATGGGACAGTGTTGAGGGAGCTTTACTCTGTATCTAACCCGTGCTGTACCTGCCCTGGGAGTGTTTGATGGGACAGTGTAGAGGGAGCTTTACTCTGTATCTAACCCGTGCTGTACCTGCCCTGGGAGTGTTTGATGGCACAGTGTAGAGGGAGCTTTACTCTATCTAACCTGTGCTGCACCTGCTCTGGGAGTGTTTGATGGGACAGTGTGGAGGGAGCGTTACTCTGTATCTAACCCGTGCTGTACCTGCCCTGGGAGTGTTTGATGGGCCAGTGTCGAGGGAGCTTTACTCTGTATCTAACCCGTGCTGTACCTGCCCTGGGAGTGTTTGATGGGACAGTGTAGAGGGAGCTTTACTCTGTATCTAACCCGTGCTGTACCTGCCCTGGGAGTGTTTGATGGGACACTGTAGAGGGAGATTTACTCTGTATCTCACCCGTGCTGCAGCTGCCCTGGGAGTGTTTGCTGGGACACTGTAGAGGGAGCTTTACTCTGCATCTAACCCGTGCTGTGCCTGCCCTGGGAGTGTTTAATGGGACAGTGTAGAGGGAGCATTACTCTGTATCTAACCCGTGCTGTACCTGCCCTGGGAGTGTTTGATGGGACAGTGTAGAGGGAGCTTTACTCTGTATCTAACCCGTGCTGTACCTGCCCTGGGAGTGTTTGATGGGACAGTGTAGAGGGAGCTTTACTCTGTATCTAACCTGTGCTGTACCTGCCCTGGGAGTGTTTGATGGGCCAGTGTCGAGGGAGCTTTACTCTGTATCTAACCCGTGCTGTACCTGCCCTGGGAGTGTTTGATGGGACAGTGTAGAGGGAGCTTTACTCTGTATCTAACCCGTGCTGTACCTGCCCTGGGAGTGTTTGATGGGACAGTGTAGAGGGAGCTTTACTCTGTATCTAACCTGTGCTGTACCTGCCCTGGGAGTGTTTGATGGGCCAGTGTCGAGGGAGCTTTACTCTGTATCTAACCCGTGCTGTACCTGCCCTGGGAGTGTTTGATGGGACAGTGTAGAGGGAGCTTTACTCTGTATCTAACCCGTGCTGTACCTGCCCTGGGAGTGTTTGATGGGACACTGTAGAGGGAGCTTTACTCTGCATCTAACCCGTGCTGTACCTGCCCTGGGAGTGTTTGATGGGACAGTGTAGAGGGAGCTTAACTCTGTATCTAACCCGTGCTGTACCTGCCCCGGGAGTGTTTGATGGGGACAGTGTAGAGGGAGCTTTACTCCGTATCTAACCCGTGCTGTACCTGCCCTGGGAGTGTTCGATGGGCACAGTGTCGAGGGAGCTTTACTCTGTATCTAACCCCGTGCTGTACCTGCCCTGGGAGTGTTTGATGGGACAGTGTAGAGGGAGCTTTACTCTGTATCTAACCCATGCTGTACCTGCCCTGGGAGTGTTTGATGGGACAGTGTCGAGGGAGCTTTACTCTGTATCTAACCCGTGCTGTACCTGCCCTGGGAGTGTTTGATGGGAAAGTGTTGAGAGAGCTTTACTCTGTATCTAACCCCGTGCTGTACCTGCCCTGGGAGTGTTTGATGGGACAGTGTAGAGGGAGCTTTACTCTGTATCTAACCCGTGCTGTCCCTGCCGTGGGAGTGTTTGATGGCACAGTGCAGAGGGAGCTTTACTCTGTATCTAACCCGTGCTGTACCTGCCCTGGGAGTGTTTGATGGGACAGTGTGGAGGGAGCTTTACTCTGTATCTAACCCGTGCTGTACCTGCCGTGGGAGTGTTTGATGGCACAGTGTAGAGGGAGCTTTACTCTGTATCTAACCCGTGCTGTACCTGCCCTGGGAGTGTTTAATGGGACAGTGTAGAGGGAGCATTACTCTGTATCTAACCCGTGCTGTACCTGCCCTGGGAGTGTTTGATGGGACAGTGTAGAGGGAGCGTTACTCTGTATCTAACCCGTGCTGTACCTGCCCTGGGAGTGTTTGATGGGACAGTGTAGAGGGAGCTTTACTCTGTATCTAACCTGTGCTGTACCTGCCCTGGGAGTGTTTGATGGGCCAGTGTCGAGGGAGCTTTACTCTGTATCTAACCCGTGCTGTACCTGCCCTGGGAGTGTTTGATGGGACAGTGTAGAGGGAGCTTTACTCTGTATCTAACCCGTGCTGTACCTGCCCTGGGAGTGTTTGATGGGACAGTGTAGAGGGAGCTTTACTCTGTATCTAACCCGTGCTGTAGCTGCCCTGGGAGTGTTGGCTGGGACACTGTAGAGGGAGCTTTACTCTGTATCTAACCCGTGCTGTACCTGCCCTGGGAGTGTTTGATGGGACAGTGTTGAGGGAGCTTTACTCTGTATCTAACCCGTGCTGTACCTGCCCTGGGAGTGTTTGATGGGACAGTGTAGAGGGAGCTTTACTCTGTATCTAACCCGTGCTGTACCTGCCCTGGGAGTGTTTGATGGCACAGTGTAGAGGGAGCTTTACTCTATCTAACCTGTGCTGTACCTGCTCTGGGAGTGTTTGATGGGACAGTGTGGAGGGAGCGTTACTCTGTATCTAACCCGTGCTGTTCCTGCCCTGGGAGTGTTTGATGGGACAGTGTAGAGGGAGCTTTACTCTGTATCTCACCTGTGCTGTACCTGCCCTGGGAGTGTTTGATGGGACAGTGTAGAGGGAGCTTTACTCTGTATCTAACCCGTGCTGTACCTGCCCTGGGAGTGTTTGATGGGACACTGTAGAGGGAGCTTTACTCTGTATCTCACCCGTGCTGTAGCTGCCCTGGGAGTGTTTGCTGGGACACTGTAGAGGGAGCTTTACTCTGTATCTAACCCGTGCTGTACCTGCCCTGGTACAAAAACCCAAAGCAAACTCAATTGCTACTTGGCCCTAAACAGACAATACAACATAGCTGATTACCTGACCATGGTAAAGGATAACAAACTGAGAAGAACCTTGACAAGGTACAGACTTAGCGAACATAGCCTAGCGATCGAAAAAGGCAGACACAGGCAGACCAGGCTGCCAAGAGAAGACAGGATATGCTCTCACTGCAGTCAGGGAGTAGTTGAGACAGAGATGCACTTCCTCACAGCCTGTGGAAAATATCAGGGCATCAGAGAGAATTTCTATCAAAAATTCTCACAAATATGCCCTGAATTCAGAAATCTGACTGACAACCAAAAACTCCCATTCCTACTGGGGGAGGAGAGAAGCTGTGTAACACTGGTGGCACACTATGTTACAGCTTGCCATGAACAGAGGGACAACCAGTAAACTAAGACAAGAGTATATATAAACAAGGCGAAAATATATTTATAAACTCAGGGATATACCTGTTTATACACTGTATGAATGGAACCGCGTTTATGTGTTCAACCATAAATGTATTTTGATGCTTTGGCAACATAAGATGTACCTTATCATGCCAATAAAGCGATTTGTATTGTATTGTATTGTATTGAGTGTTTAATGGGACAGTGTAGAGGGAGCATTACTCTGTATCTAACCCGTGCTGTACCTGCCCTGGGAGTGTTTGATGGGACAGTGTAGAGGGAGCTTTACTCTGTATCTAACCCGTGCTGTCCCTGCCCTGGGAGTGTTTGATGGGACAGTGTAGGGGGAGCTTTACTCTGTATCTAACCCCGTGCTGTACCTGCCCTGGGTGTGTTTGATGGAACAGTGTAGGGGGAGCTTTACTCTGTATCTAACCCATGCTGTACCTGCCCTGGGAGTGTTTAACGGGACAGTGTTGAGGGAGCTTTACTCGACATCTAACCCGTGCTGTACCTGCCCTGGGAGTGTTTGATGGGACAGTGTAGAGGGAGCTTTACTCTGCATCTAACCCGTGCTGTACCTGCCCTGGGAGTGTTTGATGGGACAGTGTAGAGGGAGCTTAACTCTGTATCTAACCCGTGCTGTACCTGCCCCGGGAGTGTTTGATGGGGACAGTGTAGAGGGAGCTTTACTCCGTATCTAACCCGTGCTGTACCTGCCCTGGGAGTGTTCGATGGGGACAGTGTAGAGGGAGCTTTACTCTGTATCTAACCCCGTGCTGTACCTGCCCTGGGAGTGTTTGATGGGACAGTGTAGAGGGAGCTTTACTCTGTATCTAACCCATGCTGTACCTGCCCTGGGAGTGTTTGATGGGACAGTGTCGAGGGAGCTTTACTCTGTATCTAACCCGTGCTGTACCTGCCGTGGGAGTGTTTGATGGCACAGTGTAGAGGGAGCTTTACTCTGTATCTAACCCGTGCTGTACCTGCCCTGGGAGTGTTTGATGGGACAGTGTAGAGGGAGCTTTACTCTGTATCTAACCCGTGCTGTCCCTGCCCTGGGAGTGTTTGATGGCACAGTGCAGAGGGAGCTTTACTCTGTATCTAACCCGTGCTGTACCTGCCCTGGGAGTGTTTGATGGGACAGTGTGGAGGGAGCTTTACTCTGTATCTAACCCGTGCTGTACCTGCCGTGGGAGTGTTTGATGGCACAGTGTAGAGGGAGCTTTACTCTGTATCTAACCCGTGCTGTACCTGCCCTGGGAGTGTTTAATGGGACAGTGTAGAGGGAGCATTACTCTGTATCTAACCCGTGCTGTACCTGCCCTGGGAGTGTTTGATGGGACAGTGTAGAGGGAGCGTTACTCTGTATCTAACCCGTGCTGTACCTGCCCTGGGAGTGTTTGATGGGACAGTGTAGAGGGAGCTTTACTCTGTATCTAACCTGTGCTGTACCTGCCCTGGGAGTGTTTGATGGGCCAGTGTCGAGGGAGCTTTACTCTGTATCTAACCCGTGCTGTACCTGCCCTGGGAGTGTTTGATGGGACAGTGTAGAGGGAGCTTTACTCTGTATCTAACCCGTGCTGTACCTGCCCTGGGAGTGTTTGATGGGACAGTGTAGAGGGAGCTTTACTCTGTATCTAACCCGTGCTGTAGCTGCCCTGGGAGTGTTGGCTGGGACACTGTAGAGGGAGCTTTACTCTGTATCTAACCCGTGCTGTACCTGCCCTGGGAGTGTTTGATGGGACAGTGTTGAGGGAGCTTTACTCTGTATCTAACCCGTGCTGTACCTGCCCTGGGAGTGTTTGATGGGACAGTGTAGAGGGAGCTTTACTCTGTATCTAACCCGTGCTGTACCTGCCCTGGGAGTGTTTGATGGCACAGTGTAGAGGGAGCTTTACTCTATCTAACCTGTGCTGTACCTGCTCTGGGAGTGTTTGATGGGACAGTGTGGAGGGAGCGTTACTCTGTATCTAACCCGTGCTGTTCCTGCCCTGGGAGTGTTTGATGGGACAGTGTAGAGGGAGCTTTACTCTGTATCTCACCTGTGCTGTACCTGCCCTGGGAGTGTTTGATGGGACAGTGTAGAGGGAGCTTTACTCTGTATCTAACCCGTGCTGTACCTGCCCTGGGAGTGTTTGATGGGACACTGTAGAGGGAGCTTTACTCTGTATCTCACCCGTGCTGTAGCTGCCCTGGGAGTGTTTGCTGGGACACTGTAGAGGGAGCTTTACTCTGTATCTAACCCGTGCTGTACCTGCCCTGGTACAAAAACCCAAAGCAAACTCAATTGCTACTTGGCCCTAAACAGACAATACAACATAGCTGATTACCTGACCATGGTAAAGGATAACAAACTGAGAAGAACCTTGACAAGGTACAGACTTAGCGAACATAGCCTAGCGATCGAAAAAGGCAGACACAGGCAGACCAGGCTGCCAAGAGAAGACAGGATATGCTCTCACTGCAGTCAGGGAGTAGTTGAGACAGAGATGCACTTCCTCACAGCCTGTGGAAAATATCAGGGCATCAGAGAGAATTTCTATCAAAAATTCTCACAAATATGCCCTGAATTCAGAAATCTGACTGACAACCAAAAACTCCCATTCCTACTGGGGGAGGAGAGAAGCTGTGTAACACTGGTGGCACACTATGTTACAGCTTGCCATGAACAGAGGGACAACCAGTAAACTAAGACAAGAGTATATATAAACAAGGCGAAAATATATTTATAAACTCAGGGATATACCTGTTTATACACTGTATGAATGGAACCGCGTTTATGTGTTCAACCATAAATGTATTTTGATGCTTTGGCAACATAAGATGTACCTTATCATGCCAATAAAGCGATTTGTATTGTATTGTATTGTATTGAGTGTTTAATGGGACAGTGTAGAGGGAGCATTACTCTGTATCTAACCCGTGCTGTACCTGCCCTGGGAGTGTTTGATGGGACAGTGTAGAGGGAGCTTTACTCTGTATCTAACCCGTGCTGTCCCTGCCCTGGGAGTGTTTGATGGGACAGTGTAGGGGGAGCTTTACTCTGTATCTAACCCCGTGCTGTACCTGCCCTGGGTGTGTTTGATGGAACAGTGTAGGGGGAGCTTTACTCTGTATCTAACCCATGCTGTACCTGCCCTGGGAGTGTTTAACGGGACAGTGTTGAGGGAGCTTTACTCGACATCTAACCCGTGCTGTACCTGCCCTGGGAGTGTTTGATGGGACAGTGTAGAGGGAGCTTTACTCTGCATCTAACCCGTGCTGTACCTGCCCTGGGAGTGTTTGATGGGACAGTGTAGAGGGAGCTTAACTCTGTATCTAACCCGTGCTGTACCTGCCCCGGGAGTGTTTGATGGGGACAGTGTAGAGGGAGCTTTACTCCGTATCTAACCCGTGCTGTACCTGCCCTGGGAGTGTTCGATGGGGACAGTGTAGAGGGAGCTTTACTCTGTATCTAACCCCGTGCTGTACCTGCCCTGGGAGTGTTTGATGGGACAGTGTAGAGGGAGCTTTACTCTGTATCTAACCCATGCTGTACCTGCCCTGGGAGTGTTTGATGGGACAGTGTCGAGGGAGCTTTACTCTGTATCTAACCTGTGCTGTACCTGCCCTGGAAGTGTTTGATGGGACAGTGTAGGGGGAGCTTTACTCTGTATCTAACCCCGTGCTTTACCTGCCCTGGGTGTGTTTGATGGAACAGTGTAGGGGGAGCTTTACTCTGGATCTAACCCGTGCTGTCCCTGCCCTGGGAGTGTTTAACGGGACAGTGTTGCGGGAGCTTTACTCTGTATCTAACCCGTGCTGTACCTGCTCTGGGAGTGTTTGATGGGACAGTGTAGAGGGAGCTTTACTCTGTATCTAACCCGTGCTGTACCTGCCCTGGGAGTGTTTGATGGGACAGTGTCGGGGGAGCTTTCCCCTGTATCTAACCCGTGCTGTCACTGCCCTGGGAGTGTTTGATGGGACAGTGTAGAGGGAGCTTTACTCTGTATCTAACCCGTGCTGTACCTGCCCTGGGAGTGTTTGATGGGACAGTGTAGAGGGAGCTTTACTCTGTATCTAACCCGTGCTGTACCTGCCCTGGGAGTGTTTGATGGCACAGTGTAGAGGGAGCTTTACTCTATCTAACCTGTGCTGTACCTGCTCTGGGAGTGTTTGATGGGACAGTGTGGAGGGAGCGTTACTCTGTATCTAACCCGTGCTGTTCCTGCCCTGGGAGTGTTTGATGGGACAGTGTAGAGGGAGCTTTACTCTGTATCTCACCTGTGCTGTACCTGCCCTGGGAGTGTTTGATGGGCCAGTGTCGAGGGAGCTTTACTCTGTATCTAACCCGTGCTGTACCTGCCCTGGAAGTGTTTGATGGGACAGTGTAGGGGGAGCTTTACTCTGTATCTAACCCCGTGCTTTACCTGCCCTGGGTGTGTTTGATGGAACAGTGTAGGGGGAGCTTTACTCTGGATCTAACCCGTGCTGTCCCTGCCCTGGGAGTGTTTAACGGGACAGTGTTGCGGGAGCTTTACTCTGTATCTAACCCGTGCTGTACCTGCTCTGGGAGTGTTTGATGGGACAGTGTAGAGGGAGCTTTACTCTGTATCTAACCCGTGCTGTACCTGCCCTGGGAGTGTTTGATGGGACAGTGTCGGGGGAGCTTTCCCCTGTATCTAACCCGTGCTGTCACTGCCCTGGGAGTGTTTGATGGGACAGTGTAGAGGGAGCTTTACTCTGTATCTAACCCGTGCTGTACCTGCCCTGGGAGTGTTTGATGGGACAGTGTAGAGGGAGCTTTACTCTGTATCTAACCCGTGCTGTACCTGCCCTGGGAGTGTTTGATGGCACAGTGTAGAGGGAGCTTTACTCTATCTAACCTGTGCTGTACCTGCTCTGGGAGTGTTTGATGGGACAGTGTGGAGGGAGCGTTACTCTGTATCTAACCCGTGCTGTTCCTGCCCTGGGAGTGTTTGATGGGACAGTGTAGAGGGAGCTTTACTCTGTATCTCACCTGTGCTGTACCTGCCCTGGGAGTGTTTGATGGGCCAGTGTCGAGGGAGCTTTACTCTGTATCTAACCCGTGCTGTACCTGCCCTGGGAGTGTTTGATGGGACAGTGTAGAGGGAGCTTTACTCTGTATCTAACCCCGTGTTGTACCTGCACTGGGAGTGTTTGATGGGACAGTGTAGAGGGAGCTTTACTCTGTATCTAACCCGTGCTGTACCTGCCGTGGGAGTGTTTGATGGGACAGTGTAGAGGGAGCTTTACTCTGTATCTAACCCGTGCTGTACCTGCCCCGGGAGTGTTTGATGGGGACAGTGTAGAGGGAGCTTTACTCTGTATCTAACCCGTGCTGTACCTGCCCTGGGAGTGTTTGATGGGGACAGTGTAGAGGGAGCTTTACTCTGTATCTAACCCGTGCTGTACCTGCCCTGGGAGTGATTGATGGGACAGTATAGAGGGAGCTTTACACTGGATCTAACCCGTGCTGTACCTGCCCTGGGAGTGTTTGATGGGACAGTGTAGAGGGAGCTTTACTCTGTATCTAACCTGTGCTGTACCTGCCCTGCGAGTGTTAGATGGGACAGTGTAGAGGGAGCTTTACTCTGTATCTAACCCGTGCTGTACCTGCCGTGGGAGTGTTTGATGGGACAGTGTAGAGGGAGCATTACTCTGTATCTAACGCGTGCTGTGCCTGCCCTGGGAGTGTTTGATGGGACATTGTAGAGGGAGCGTTACTCTGTATCTAACCCGTGCTGTACATGCCCTGGGAGTGTTTGATGGGACATTGTAGAGGGAGCTTTACTCTGTATCTAACCTGTGCTGTACCTGCCCTGGGAGTGCTTGATGGGACACTGCAGAGGGAGCTTTACTCTGTATCTAACCTGTGCTGTACCTGCCCTGGGAGTGCTTGATGGGACACTGCAGAGGGAGCTTTACTCTGTATCTAACCCGTGCTGCACCTGCCCTGGGAGTGTTTGCTGGGACAGTGCAGAGGGAGCTTCACTCTGTATCTAACCCGTGCTGTACCTACCGTGGGAGTGTTTGATGGGACAGTGTAGAGGGAGCTTTACTCTGTATCTAGCCCGTGCTGTACCTGCCCTGGGAGTGTTTGATGGGGACAGTGTAGAGGGAGGTTTACTCTGTATCTAACCCCGTGCTGTACCTGCCCGTGTTTGATGGGACAGTGCAGAGGAAGCTTTACTCTGTATCTAACCCCGTGCTGCACCTGCCCTGGGAGTGTTTGATGGGACAGTGTAGAGGGAGCTTTACTCTGTATCTAATCCGTGCTGTACCTGCCCTGCGAGTGTTTGATGGGACAGTGCAGAGGGAGCTTTACTCTGTATCTAACCCCGTGCTGTACCTGCCCTGGGAGTGTTTGATGCGACAGTGTAGACGGAGCTTTACTCTGCATCTAACCCGTGCTGTACCTGCCCTGGGAGTGTTTGATGGGACAGTGCAGAGGGAGCTTTACTCTGTATCTAACCTGTGCTGTACCTGCCCTGGGAGTGTTTAATGGGACAGTGTAGAGGGAGCTTTACTCTGTATCTAACCTGTGCTGTACCTGCCCTGGGAGTGTTTAATGGGACAGTGTAGAGGGAGCTTTACTCTGTATCTAACCTGTGCTGTACCTGCCCTGGGAGTGTTTGTGGGGCAGTGCAGAGGGAGCTTTACTCTGTATCTAACCCGTGCTGTACCTGCCCTGGGAGTGTTTGATGGGACACTGTAGAGGGAGCTTTACTCTGTATCTAACCCATGCTGTAGCTGCCCTGGGAGTGTTTGCTGGGACACTGTAGAAGGAGCTTTACTCTGTATCTCACCCGTGCTGTACCTGCCCTGGGAGTGTTTGATGGGACAGTGTAGCGGGAGCTTTACTCTGTATCTAACCCCGTGCTGTACCTGCCCTGGGAGTGCTTGATGGGACAGTGTAGAGGGAGCTTTACTCTGTATCTAACCCATGCTGTACTTGCCCTGGGAGTGTTTGAAGGGACAGTGTAGGGGGAGCTTTACTCTGTATCTAACACGTGCTGTACCTGCCCTGGGAGTGTTTGATGGGACAGTGTTGGGGCAGCTTTACTCTGTATCTAACCCCGTGCTGTACCTGCCCTGGGAGTGTTTGATGGGACAGTGTAGAGGGAGCTTTACTCTGCATCTAACCCTGTGCTGTACCTGCCCTGGGAGTGTTTGATGGGACAGTGTACAGGGAGCTTTACTCTGTATCTAACCCGTGCTGTATCTGCCCTGGGAGTGTTTGATGGGACAGTGTAGAGGGAGCTTTACCCTGCATCTAACCCGTGCTGTACCTGCCCTGGGAGTGTTTGATGGGACAGTGTAGAGGGAGCTTTACTCTGTATCTAACCCGTGCTGTACCTGCCCTGGGAGTGTTTGTGGGGCAGTGCAGAGGGAGCGTGACTCTGTATCTAACCCGTGCTGTACCTGCCTGGGAGTATTTGATGGGACAGTGCAGAGGGAGCTTTACTCTGTATCTAACCTGTGCTGTACCTGCCCTGGGAGTGTTTAATGGGACAGTGTAGAGGGAGCTTTACTGTGTATCTAACCCGCGCTGTACCTGCACTGGGAGTGGAAAATGGGACAGTGCAGAGGGAGCTTTACTTTGTATCTAACCTGTGTTGTACCTGCCCTGGGAGTGTTTGATGGGACAGTGTAGGGGGAGCTTTACTCTGTATCTAACCCCGTGCTGGACCTGCCCGTGTTTGATGGGACAGTGCAGAGGGAGCTTTACTCTGTATCTAACCCCGTGCTGTACCTGCCCTGGGAGTGTTTGATGGGACAGTGCAGAGGGAGCTTTACTCTGTATCTAACCCGTGCTGTACCTGCTCTGGGAGTGATTGATGGGACAGTGTAGAGGGAGCTTTACTCTGTATCTAACCCGTGCTGTACCTGCCCTGGGAGTGTTTGATGGGACATTGTAGAGGGAGCATTACTCTGTATCTAACCCGTGCTGTACGTGCCCTGGGAGTGTTTGATGGGACATTGTAGAGGGAGCTTTACTCTGTATCTAACCTGTGCTGCACCTGCCCTGGGAGTGCTTGATGGGACACTGTAGAGGGACCTTTACTCTGTATCTAACCTGTGCTGTACCTGCCCTGGGAGTGTTTGATGGGACAGTGTAGGGGGAGCTTTACTCTGTATCTAACCCCGTGCTGTACCTGCCCTGGGAGTGTTTGATGGGGCAGTCTAGAGGGAGCTTTACTCTGTATCTAACCCGTGCTGTACCTGCCCTGGGTGTGTTTGATGGAACAGTGTAGAGGGAGCTTTACTCTGTATCTAACCCGTGCTGTACCTGCCCTGGGAGTGTTTGATGGGACAGTGTAGAGGGAGCTTTACTCTGTATCTAACCCCGTGCTGTACCTGCCCTGGGTGTGTTTGATGGAACAGTGTAGGGGGAGCTTTACTCTGTATCTAACCCATGCTGTACCTGCCCTGGGAGTGTTTGATGGGACAGTGTAGAGGGAGCTTAACTCTGTATCTAACCCGTGCTGTACCTGCCCCGGGAGTGTTTGATGGGGACAGTGTAGAGGGAGCTTTACTCCGTATCTAACCCGTGCTGTACCTGCCCTGGGAGTGTTCGATGGGGACAGTGTAGAGGGAGCTTTACTCTGTATCTAACCCCGTGCTGTACCTGCCCTGGGAGTGTTTGATGGGACAGTGTAGAGGGAGCTTTACTCTGTATCTAACCCATGCTGTACCTGCCCTGGGAGTGTTTGATGGGACAGTGTCGAGGGAGCTTTACTCTGTATCTAACCCGTGCTGTACCTGCCCTGGGAGTGTTTGATGGGACAGTGTTGAGAGAGCTTTACTCTGTATCTAACCCCGTGCTGTACCTGCCCTGGGAGTGTTTGATGGGACAGTGTAGAGGGAGCTTTACTCTGTATCTAACCCGTGCTGTACCTGCCGTGGGAGTGTTTGATGGCACAGTGTAGAGGGAGCTTTACTCTGTATCTAACCCGTGCTGTACCTGCCCTGGGAGTGTTTGATGGGACAGTGTAGAGGGAGCTTTACTCTGTATCTAACCCGTGCTGTACCTGCCGTGCGAGTGTTTGATGGCACAGTGTAGAGGGAGCTTTACTCTGTATCTAACCCGTGCTGTACCTGCCCTGGGAGTGTTTGATGGGACAGTGCAGAGGGAGCTTTACTCTGTATCTAACCCGTGCTGTACCTGCCCTGGGAGTGTTTGATGGGACAGTGTAGAGGGAGCTTTACTCTGTATCTAACCCGTGCTGTAGCTGCCCTGGGAGTGTTGGCTGGGACACTGTAGAGGGAGCTTTACTCTGTACCTAACCCGTGCTGTATCTGCCCTGGGAGTGTTTGATGGGACAGTGTAGAGGGAGCTTTACTCTGTATCTAACCCGTGCTGTACCTGCCGTGGGAGTGTTCGATGGGACAGTGTAGAGGGAGCTTTCCTCTGTATCTAACCCGTGCTGTACCTGCCCTGGGAGTGTTTGATGGGACAGTGTAGAGGGAGCTTTACTCTGTATCTAACCCGTGCTGTACCTGCCCTGGGAGTGTTTGATGGGACAGTGTAGGGGGAGCTTTACTCTGTATCTAACCCCGTGCTTTACCTGCCCTGGGTGTGTTTGATGGAACAGTGCAGGGGGAGCTTTACTCTGGATCTGACCCGTGCTGTCCCTGCCCTGGGAGTGTTTAACGGGACAGTGTTGCGGGAGCTTTACTCTGCATCTAACCCGTGCTGTACCTGCTCTGGGAGTGTTTGATGGGACAGTGTAGAGGGAGCTTTACTCTGTATCTAACCCGTGCTGTACCTGCCCTGGGAGTGTTTGATGGGACAGTGTAGGGGGAGCTTTCCACTGTATCTAACCCGTGCTGTCACTGCCCTGGGAGTGTTTGATGGGACAGTGTAGAGGGAGCTTTACTCTGTATCTAACCCGTGCTGTACCTGCCCTGGGAGTGTTTGATGGGACAGTGTTGAGGGAGCTTTACTCTGTATCTAACCCGTGCTGTACCTGCCCTGGGAGTGTTTGATGGGACAGTGTAGAGGGAGCTTTACTCTGTATCTAACCCGTGCTGTACCTGCCCTGGGAGTGTTTGATGGCACAGTGTAGAGGGAGCTTTACTCTATCTAACCTGTGCTGCACCTGCTCTGGGAGTGTTTGATGGGACAGTGTGGAGGGAGCGTTACTCTGTATCTAACCCGTGCTGTACCTGCCCTGGGAGTGTTTGATGGGCCAGTGTCGAGGGAGCTTTACTCTGTATCTAACCCGTGCTGTACCTGCCCTGGGAGTGTTTGATGGGACAGTGTAGAGGGAGCTTTACTCTGTATCTAACCCGTGCTGTACCTGCCCTGGGAGTGTTTGATGGGACACTGTAGAGGGAGATTTACTCTGTATCTCACCCGTGCTGCAGCTGCCCTGGGAGTGTTTGCTGGGACACTGTAGAGGGAGCTTTACTCTGCATCTAACCCGTGCTGTGCCTGCCCTGGGAGTGTTTAATGGGACAGTGTAGAGGGAGCATTACTCTGTATCTAACCCGTGCTGTACCTGCCCTGGGAGTGTTTGATGGGACAGTGTAGAGGGAGCTTTACTCTGTATCTAACCCGTGCTGTACCTGCCCTGGGAGTGTTTGATGGGACAGTGTAGAGGGAGCTTTACTCTGTATCTAACCTGTGCTGTACCTGCCCTGGGAGTGTTTGATGGGCCAGTGTCGAGGGAGCTTTACTCTGTATCTAACCCGTGCTGTACCTGCCCTGGGAGTGTTTGATGGGACAGTGTAGAGGGAGCTTTACTCTGTATCTAACCCGTGCTGTACCTGCCCTGGGAGTGTTTGATGGGACAGTGTAGAGGGAGCTT
The DNA here is from genome assembly GCF_052327205.1 of Somniosus microcephalus. Classification (NCBI taxonomy): domain Eukaryota; kingdom Metazoa; phylum Chordata; class Chondrichthyes; order Squaliformes; family Somniosidae; genus Somniosus; species Somniosus microcephalus. The sequence continues at coordinate 11,100,806 of NW_028225184.1, forward strand.
TACTCTGTATCTAACCTGTGCTGTACCTGCCCTGGGAGTGTTTGATGGGCCAGTGTCGAGGGAGCTTTACTCTGTATCTAACCCGTGCTGTACCTGCCCTGGGAGTGTTTGATGGGACAGTGTAGAGGGAGCTTTACTCTGTATCTAACCCGTGCTGTACCTGCCCTGGGAGTGTTTGATGGGACACTGTAGAGGGAGCTTTACTCTGCATCTAACCCGTGCTGTACCTGCCCTGGGAGTGTTTGATGGGACAGTGTAGAGGGAGCTTAACTCTGTATCTAACCCGTGCTGTACCTGCCCCGGGAGTGTTTGATGGGGACAGTGTAGAGGGAGCTTTACTCCGTATCTAACCCGTGCTGTACCTGCCCTGGGAGTGTTCGATGGGCACAGTGTCGAGGGAGCTTTACTCTGTATCTAACCCCGTGCTGTACCTGCCCTGGGAGTGTTTGATGGGACAGTGTAGAGGGAGCTTTACTCTGTATCTAACCCATGCTGTACCTGCCCTGGGAGTGTTTGATGGGACAGTGTCGAGGGAGCTTTACTCTGTATCTAACCCGTGCTGTACCTGCCCTGGGAGTGTTTGATGGGAAAGTGTTGAGAGAGCTTTACTCTGTATCTAACCCCGTGCTGTACCTGCCCTGGGAGTGTTTGATGGGACAGTGTAGAGGGAGCTTTACTCTGTATCTAACCCGTGCTGTCCCTGCCGTGGGAGTGTTTGATGGCACAGTGCAGAGGGAGCTTTACTCTGTATCTAACCCGTGCTGTACCTGCCCTGGGAGTGTTTGATGGGACAGTGTGGAGGGAGCTTTACTCTGTATCTAACCCGTGCTGTACCTGCCGTGGGAGTGTTTGATGGCACAGTGTAGAGGGAGCTTTACTCTGTATCTAACCCGTGCTGTACCTGCCCTGGGAGTGTTTAATGGGACAGTGTAGAGGGAGCATTACTCTGTATCTAACCCGTGCTGTACCTGCCCTGGGAGTGTTTGATGGGACAGTGTAGAGGGAGCGTTACTCTGTATCTAACCCGTGCTGTACCTGCCCTGGGAGTGTTTGATGGGACAGTGTAGAGGGAGCTTTACTCTGTATCTAACCTGTGCTGTACCTGCCCTGGGAGTGTTTGATGGGCCAGTGTCGAGGGAGCTTTACTCTGTATCTAACCCGTGCTGTACCTGCCCTGGGAGTGTTTGATGGGACAGTGTAGAGGGAGCTTTACTCTGTATCTAACCCGTGCTGTACCTGCCCTGGGAGTGTTTGATGGGACAGTGTAGAGGGAGCTTTACTCTGTATCTAACCCGTGCTGTAGCTGCCCTGGGAGTGTTGGCTGGGACACTGTAGAGGGAGCTTTACTCTGTATCTAACCCGTGCTGTACCTGCCCTGGGAGTGTTTGATGGGACAGTGTTGAGGGAGCTTTACTCTGTATCTAACCCGTGCTGTACCTGCCCTGGGAGTGTTTGATGGGACAGTGTAGAGGGAGCTTTACTCTGTATCTAACCCGTGCTGTACCTGCCCTGGGAGTGTTTGATGGCACAGTGTAGAGGGAGCTTTACTCTATCTAACCTGTGCTGTACCTGCTCTGGGAGTGTTTGATGGGACAGTGTGGAGGGAGCGTTACTCTGTATCTAACCCGTGCTGTTCCTGCCCTGGGAGTGTTTGATGGGACAGTGCAGAGGGAGCTTTACTCTGTATCTCACCTGTGCTGTACCTGCCCTGGGAGTGTTTGATGGGACAGTGTAGAGGGAGCTTTACTCTGTATCTAACCCGTGCTGTACCTGCCCTGGGAGTGTTTGATGGGACACTGTAGAGGGAGCTTTACTCTGTATCTCACCCGTGCTGTAGCTGCCCTGGGAGTGTTTGCTGGGACACTGTAGAGGGAGCTTTACTCTGTATCTAACCCGTGCTGTACCTGCCCTGGTACAAAAACCCAAAGCAAACTCAATTGCTACTTGGCCCTAAACAGACAATACAACATAGCTGATTACCTGACCATGGTAAAGGATAACAAACTGAGAAGAACCTTGACAAGGTACAGACTTAGCGAACATAGCCTAGCGATCGAAAAAGGCAGACACAGGCAGACCAGGCTGCCAAGAGAAGACAGGATATGCTCTCACTGCAGTCAGGGAGTAGTTGAGACAGAGATGCACTTCCTCACAGCCTGTGGAAAATATCAGGGCATCAGAGAGAATTTCTATCAAAAATTCTCACAAATATGCCCTGAATTCAGAAATCTGACTGACAACCAAAAACTCCCATTCCTACTGGGGGAGGAGAGAAGCTGTGTAACACTGGTGGCACACTATGTTACAGCTTGCCATGAACAGAGGGACAACCAGTAAACTAAGACAAGAGTATATATAAACAAGGCGAAAATATATTTATAAACTCAGGGATATACCTGTTTATACACTGTATGAATGGAACCGCGTTTATGTGTTCAACCATAAATGTATTTTGATGCTTTGGCAACATAAGATGTACCTTATCATGCCAATAAAGCGATTTGTATTGTATTGTATTGTATTGAGTGTTTAATGGGACAGTGTAGAGGGAGCATTACTCTGTATCTAACCCGTGCTGTACCTGCCCTGGGAGTGTTTGATGGGACAGTGTAGAGGGAGCTTTACTCTGTATCTAACCCGTGCTGTCCCTGCCCTGGGAGTGTTTGATGGGACAGTGTAGGGGGAGCTTTACTCTGTATCTAACCCCGTGCTGTACCTGCCCTGGGTGTGTTTGATGGAACAGTGTAGGGGGAGCTTTACTCTGTATCTAACCCATGCTGTACCTGCCCTGGGAGTGTTTAACGGGACAGTGTTGAGGGAGCTTTACTCGACATCTAACCCGTGCTGTACCTGCCCTGGGAGTGTTTGATGGGACAGTGTAGAGGGAGCTTTACTCTGCATCTAACCCGTGCTGTACCTGCCCTGGGAGTGTTTGATGGGACAGTGTAGAGGGAGCTTAACTCTGTATCTAACCCGTGCTGTACCTGCCCCGGGAGTGTTTGATGGGGACAGTGTAGAGGGAGCTTTACTCCGTATCTAACCCGTGCTGTACCTGCCCTGGGAGTGTTCGATGGGGACAGTGTAGAGGGAGCTTTACTCTGTATCTAACCCCGTGCTGTACCTGCCCTGGGAGTGTTTGATGGGACAGTGTAGAGGGAGCTTTACTCTGTATCTAACCCATGCTGTACCTGCCCTGGGAGTGTTTGATGGGACAGTGTCGAGGGAGCTTTACTCTGTATCTAACCCGTGCTGTACCTGCCGTGGGAGTGTTTGATGGCACAGTGTAGAGGGAGCTTTACTCTGTATCTAACCCGTGCTGTACCTGCCCTGGGAGTGTTTGATGGGACAGTGTAGAGGGAGCTTTACTCTGTATCTAACCCGTGCTGTACCTGCCCTGGGAGTGTTTGATGGGACAGTGCAGAGGGAGCTTTACTCTGTATCTAACCCGTGCTGTAGCTGCCCTGGGAGTGTTGGCTGGGACACTGTCGAGGGAGCTTTACTCTGTATCTAACCCGTGCTGTACCTGCCCTGGGAGTGTTTGATGGGACAGTGTAGAGGGAGCTTTACTCTGTATCTAACCCGTGCTGTACCTGCCCTGGGAGTGTTAGATGGGACAGTGTAGAGGGAGCTTTCCTCTGTATCTAACCCGTGCTGTACCTGCCCTGGGAGTGTTTGATGGGACAGTGTAGAGGGAGCGTTACTCTGAACCTAACCTGTGCTGTACCTGCCCTGGGAGTGTTTGATGGGACAGTGCAGAGGGAGCTTTACTCTGTATCTAACCTGTGCTGTACCTGCCCTGGAAGTGTTTGATGGGACAGTGTAGGGGGAGCTTTACTCTGTATCTAACCCCGTGCTTTACCTGCCCTGGGTGTGTTTGATGGAACAGTGTAGGGGGAGCTTTACTCTGGATCTAACCCGTGCTGTCCCTGCCCTGGGAGTGTTTAACGGGACAGTGTTGCGGGAGCTTTACTCTGTATCTAACCCGTGCTGTACCTGCTCTGGGAGTGTTTGATGGGACAGTGTAGAGGGAGCTTTACTCTGTATCTAACCCGTGCTGTACCTGCCCTGGGAGTGTTTGATGGGACAGTGTCGGGGGAGCTTTCCCCTGTATCTAACCCGTGCTGTCACTGCCCTGGGAGTGTTTGATGGGACAGTGTAGAGGGAGCTTTACTCTGTATCTAACCCGTGCTGTACCTGCCCTGGGAGTGTTTGATGGGACAGTGTAGAGGGAGCTTTACTCTGTATCTAACCCGTGCTGTACCTGCCCTGGGAGTGTTTGATGGCACAGTGTAGAGGGAGCTTTACTCTATCTAACCTGTGCTGTACCTGCTCTGGGAGTGTTTGATGGGACAGTGTGGAGGGAGCGTTACTCTGTATCTAACCCGTGCTGTTCCTGCCCTGGGAGTGTTTGATGGGACAGTGTAGAGGGAGCTTTACTCTGTATCTCACCTGTGCTGTACCTGCCCTGGGAGTGTTTGATGGGCCAGTGTCGAGGGAGCTTTACTCTGTATCTAACCCGTGCTGTACCTGCCCTGGGAGTGTTTGATGGGACAGTGTAGAGGGAGCTTTACTCTGTATCTAACCCGTGCTGTACCTGCCCTGGGAGTGTTTGATGGGACACTGTAGAGGGAGCTTTACTCTGTATCTCACCCGTGCTGTAGCTGCCCTGGGAGTGTTTGCTGGGACACTGTAGAGGGAGCTTTACTCTGTATCTAACCCGTGCTGTACCTGCCCTGGGAGTGTTTAATGGGACAGTGTAGAGGGAGCATTACTCTGTATCTAACCCGTGCTGTACCTGCCCTGGGAGTGTTTGATGGGACAGTGTCGAGGGAGCGTTACTCTGTATCTAACCCGTGCTGTACCTGCCCTGGGAGTGTTTGATGGGACAGTGTAGAGGGAGCTTTACTCTGTATCTAACCTGTGCTGTACCTGCCCTGGGAGTGTTTGATGGGCCAGTGTCGAGGGAGCTTTACTCTGTATCTAACCCGTGCTGTACCTGCCCTGGGAGTGTTTGATGGGACATTGTAGAGGGAGCTTTACTCTGTATCTAACCCGTGCTGTACCTGCCCTGGGAGTGTTTGATGGGACACTGAAGAGGGAGCTTTACTGTGTATCTAACCCGTGCTGTAGCTGCCCTGGGAGTGTTTGCTGGGACACTGTGGAGGTAGCTTTACTCTGTATCTAACCCGTGCTGTACCTGCCCTGGGAGTGTTTGATGGGACAGTGTCGAGGGAGCATTACTCTGTATCTAACCCCTGCTGTACCTGCCCTGGGAGTGTTAGATGGGACAGTGTAGAGGGAGCTTTACTCTGTATCTAACCCGTGCTGTACCTGCCCTGGGAGTGTTTGATGGGAGAGTGTAGAGGGAACTTTACTCTGTATCTAACCTGTGCTGTACCTGCCCTGGGAGTGTCAGATGGGACAGTGTAGAGGGAGCTTTACTCTGTATCTAACCCGTGCTGTACCTGCCCTCGGAGTGTTTGATGGGGCAGTGTAGAGGGAGCTTTACTCTGTATCTAACCTGTGCTGTACCTGCCCTGGGAGTGTTTGATGGGACAGTGTAGGGGGAGCTTTACTCTGCATCTAACCCCGTGCTGTACCTGCCCTGGGAGTGTTTAATGGGACAGTGTAGAGGGAGCTTTACTCTGTATCTAACCCGTGCTGTACCCGCCCTGGCAGTGTATGATGGGACAGTGTAGGGGGAGCTTTACTCTGTATCTAACCCCGTGCTGAACCTGCCCTGGGTGTGTTTGATGGAACAGTGTAGGGGGAGCTTCACTCTGTATCTAACCTGTGCTGTACCTGCCATGGGAGTGTTTGATGGGACAGTGTCGGGGGAGCTTTGCTCTGTATCTAACCCCGTGCTGTACCTGCCCTGGGAGTGTTTGATGGGACAGTGTAGAGGGAGCTTTACTCTGTATCTAACCCGTGCTGTACCTGCACTGGGAGTGTTTGATGGGACAGTGTAGCGGGAGCTTTACTCTGTATCTAACCTGTGCAGTACCTGCCCTGGGAGTGTTTGATGGGACAGTGTAGAGGGAGCTTTACTCTGTATCTAACCCCGTGCTGTACCTGCCCTGGGAGTGTTTGATGGGACAGTGCAGAGGGAGCTTTGCTCTGTATCTAACCCCCTGCTGTACCTGCCCTGGGAGTGTTTGATGGGACAGTGTCGAGGGAGCTTTACTCTGTATCTCACCCCGTGCTGTACCTGCCCTGGGAGTGTTTGATGGGACAGTGTAGGGGGAGCTTTACTCTGTATCTAACCCGTGCTGTACCTGCCCTGGGAGTGTTTGATGGGACAGTGTAGAGGGACCTTTGCTCTGTATCTAACCCGTGCTGTACCTGCCCCGGGAGTGTTTGATGGGACAGTGTAGAGGGAGCTTTACTCTGTATCTAACCCGTGCTGTACCTGCCCCGGGAGTGTTTGATGGGACAGTGTAGAGGGAGCTTTACTCTGTATCTAACCCGTGCTGTCCCTGCCCTGGGAGTGTTTGATGGGACACTGTAGAGGGAGCTTTACTCTGTATCTAACCCGTGCTGTAGCTGCCCTGGGAGTGTTTGCTGGGACACTGTAGAGGGAGATTTACTCTGTATCTAACCCGTGCTGTACCTGCCCTGGGAGTGTTTGATGGGACAGTGCAGAGGGAGCTTTACTCTGTATCTAACCCGTGCTGTACCTGCCCTGGGAGTGTTAGATGGGACAGTGTAGAGGGAGCTTTACTCTGTATCTAATCCGTGCTGTACCTGCCCTGGGAGTGTTTGATGGGACAGTGTAGAGGGAGCTTGACTCTGTATCTAACCCGTGCTGCACTTGCCCTGGGAGTGTTTGATGGGACAGTGAAGAGGGAGCTTTACTCTGTATCTAACCCGTGCTGTACCTGCCCCGGGAGTGTTTGATGGGGACAGTGTAGAGGGAGCTTTACTCCGTATCTTACCCGTGCTGTACCTGCCCTGGGAGTGTTCAATGGGGACAGTGTAGAGGGAGCTTGACTCTGTATCTAACCCCGTGCTGTACCTGCCCTGGGAGTGTTTGATGGGACAGTGTAGAGGGAGCTTTACTCTGTATCTAACCCCGTGATGTACCTGCCCTGGGAGTGTTTGATGGGACAGTGTAGAGGGAGCTTTACTCTGTATCTAACCTGTGCTGTACCTGCCCTGGGAGTGTTTGATGGGACAGTGTCGAGGGAGCTTTACTCTGTATCTAACCTCGTGCTGTACCTGCCCTGGGTGTGTTTGATGGAACAGTGTAGGGGGAGCTTTACTCTGTATCTAACCCGTGCTGTACCTGCCCCGGGAGTGTTTGATGGGGACAGTGTCGAGGGAACTTTACTCCGTATCTAACCCGTGCTGTACCTGCCCTGGGAGTGTTCGATGGGGACAGTGTAGAGGGAGCTTTACTCTGTATCTAACCCCGTGCTGTACCTGCCCTGGGAGTGTTTGATGGGACAGTGTAGAGGGAGCTTTACTCTGTATCTAACCCGTGCTGTACCTGCCATGGGAGTGTTTGATGGGACAGTGTAGAGGGAGCTTTACTCTGTATCTAACCCGTGCTGTCCCTGCCGTGGGAGTGTTTGATGGCACAGTGTAGAGGGAGCTTTACTCTGTATCTAACCCGTGCTGTACCTGCCCTGGGAGTGTTTGATGGGACAGTGTAGAGGGAGCTTTACTCTGTATCTAACCCGTGCTGTACCTGCCCTGGGAGTGTTTGATGGGACAGTGTAGAGGGACCTTTACTCTGTATCTAACCCGTGCTGTACCTGCCCCGGGAGTGTTTGATGGGACAGTGCAGAGGGAGCTTTACTCTGTATCTAACCCGTGCTGTACCTGCCCTGGGAGTGTTTGATGGGAGAGTGTAGAGGGAGCTTTACTCTGTATCTAACCCCGTGCTGTACCTGCCCTGGGTGTGTTTGATGGAACAGTGTAGGGGGAGCTTTACTCTGTATCTAACCCATGCTGTACCTGCCCTGGGAGTGTTTAACGGGACAGTGTTGAGGGAGCTTTACTCGACATCTAACCCGTTCTGTACCTGCCCTGGGAGTGTTTGATGGGACAGTGTAGAGGGAGCTTTACTCTGCATCTAACCCGTGCTGTACCTGCCCTGGGAGTGTTTGATGGGACAGTGTAAAGGGAGCTTGACTCTGTATCTAACCCGTGCTGTACCTGCCCCGGGAGTGTTTGATGGGGACAGTGTAGAGGGAGCTTTACTCCGTATCTAACCCGTGCTGTACCTGCCCTGGGAGTGTTCGATGGGGACAGTGTAGAGGGAGCTTTACTCTGTATCTAACCCCGTGCTGTACCTGCCCTGGGAGTGTTTGATGGGACAGTGTAGAGGGAGCTTTACTCTGTATCTAACCCATGCTGTACCTGCCCTGGGAGTGTTTGATGGGACAGTGTCGAGGGAGCTTTACTCTGTATCTAACCCGTGCTGTACCTGCCGTGGGAGTGTTTGATGGCACAGTGTAGAGGGAGCTTTACTCTGTATCTAACCCGTGCTGTACCTGCCCTGGGAGTGTTTGATGGGACAGTGTAGAGGGAGCTTTACTCTGTATCTAACCCGTGCAGTACCTGCCCTGGGAGTGTTTGATGGGACAGTGCAGAGGGAGCTTTACTCTGTATCTAACCCGTGCTGTAGCTGCCCTGGGAGTGTTGGCTGGGACACTGTCGAGGGAGCTTTACTCTGTATCTAACCCGTGCTGTACCTGCCCTGGGAGTGTTTGATGGGACAGTGTAGAGGGAGCTTTACTCTGTATCTAACCCGTGCTGTACCTGCCCTGGGAGTGTTAGATGGGACAGTGTAGAGGGAGCTTTCCTCTGTATCTAACCCGTGCTGTACCTGCCCTGCGAGTGTTTGATGGGACAGTGTAGAGGGAGCGTTACTCTGAACCTAACCTGTGCTGTACCTGCCCTGGGAGTGTTTGATGGGACAGTGTAGAGGGAGCTTTACTCTGTATCTAACCCGTGCTGTACCTGCCCTGGGAGTGTTTGATGGGACAGTGTCGGGGGAGCTTTCCCCTGTATCTAACCCGTGCTGTACCTGCCCTGGGAGTGTTTGATGGGACAGTGTTGAGGGAGCTTTACTCTGTATCTAACCCGTGCTGTACCTGCCCTGGGAGTGTTTGATGGGACAGTGTAGAGGGAGCTTTACTCTGTATCTAACCCGTGCTGTACCTGCCCTGGGAGTGTTTGATGGCACAGTGTAGAGGGAGCTTTACTCTATCTAACCTGTGCTGTACCTGCTCTGGGAGTGTTTGATGGGACAGTGTGGAGGGAGCGTTACTCTGTATCTAACCCGTGCTGTTCCTGCCCTGGGAGTGTTTGACGGGACAGTGTAGAGGGAGCTTTACTCTGTATCTCACCTGTGCTGTACCTGCCCTGGGAGTGTTTGATGGGCCAGTGTCGAGGGAGCTTTACTCTGTATCTAACCCGTGCTGTACCTGCCCTGGGAGTGTTTGATGGGACAGTGTAGAGGGAGCTTTACTCTGTATCTAACCCGTGCTGTACCTGCCCTGGGAGTGTATGATGGGACACTGTAGAGGGAGCTTTACTCTGTATCTCACCCGTGCTGTAGCTGCCCTGGGAGTGTTTGATGGGACAGTGTAGAGGGAGCTTTACTCTGTATCTCACCCGTGCTGTACCTGCCCTGGGAGTGTATGATGGGACACTGTAGAGGGAGCTTTACTCTGTATCTCACCCGTGCTGTACCTGCCCTGGGAGTGTTTGCTGGGACACTGAAGAGGGAGCTTTACTGTGTATCTAACCCGTGCTGTAGCTGCCCTGGGAGTGTTTGCTGGGACACTGTGGAGGTAGCTTTACTCTGTATCTAACCCGTGCTGTACCTGCCGTGGGAGTGTTTGATGGCACAGTGTCGAGGGAGCATTACTCTGTATCTAACCCCTGCTGTACCTGCCCTGGGAGTGTTAGATGGGACAGTGTAGAGGGAGCTTTACTCTGTATCTAACCCGTGCTGTACCTGCCCTGGGAGTGTTTAACGGGACAGTGTTGAGGGAGCTTTACTCGACATCTAACCCGTTCTGTACCTGCCCTGGGAGTGTTTGATGGGACAGTGTAGAGGGAGCTTTACTCTGCATCTAACCCGTGCTGTACCTGCCCTGGGAGTGTTTGATGGGACAGTGTAGAGGGAGCTTAACTCTGTATCTAACCCGTGCTGTACCTGCCCCGGGAGTGTTTGATGGGGACAGTGTAGAGGGAGCTTTACTCCGTATCTAACCCGTGCTGTACCTGCCCTGGGAGTGTTCGATGGGGACAGTGTAGAGGGAGCTTTACTCTGTATCTAACCCCGTGCTGTACCTGCCCTGGGAGTGTTTGATGGGACAGTGTAGAGGGAGCTTTACTCTGTATCTAACCCATGCTGTACCTGCCCTGGGAGTGTTTGATGGGACAGTGTCGAGGGAGCTTTACTCTGTATCTAACCCGTGCTGTACCTGCCGTGGGAGTGTTTGATGGCACAGTGTAGAGGGAGCTTTACTCTGTATCTAACCCGTGCTGTACCTGCCCTGGGAGTGTTTGATGGGACAGTGTAGAGGGAGCTTTACTCTGTATCTAACCCGTGCTGTACCTGCCCTGGGAGTGTTTGATGGGACAGTGCAGAGGGAGCTTTACTCTGTATCTAACCCGTGCTGTAGCTGCCCTGGGAGTGTTGGCTGGGACACTGTCGAGGGAGCTTTACTCTGTATCTAACCCGTGCTGTACCTGCCCTGGGAGTGTTTGATGGGACAGTGTAGAGGGAGCTTTACTCTGTATCTAACCCGTGCTGTACCTGCCCTGGGAGTGTTAGATGGGACAGTGTAGAGGGAGCTTTCCTCTGTATCTAACCCGTGCTGTACCTGCCCTGGGAGTGTTTGATGGGACAGTGTAGAGGGAGCGTTACTCTGAACCTAACCTGTGCTGTACCTGCCCTGGGAGTGTTTGATGGGACAGTGCAGAGGGAGCTTTACTCTGTATCCAACCCGTGCTGTACCTGCCCTGGGAGTGTTGGGACAGTGTAGGGGGAGCTTTACTCTGTATCTAACCCCGTGCTTTACCTGCCCTGGGTGTGTTTGATGGAACAGTGTAGGGGGAGCTTTACTCTGGATCTAACCCGTGCTGTCCCTGCCCTGGGAGTGTTTAACGGGACAGTGTTGCGGGAGCTTTACTCTGTATCTAACCCGTGCTGTACCTGCTCTGGGAGTGTTTGATGGGACAGTGTAGAGGGAGCTTTACTCTGTATCTAACCCGTGCTGTACCTGCCCTGGGAGTGTTTGATGGGACATTGTCGGGGGAGCTTTCCCCTGTATCTAACCCGTGCTGTCACTGCCCTGGGAGTGTTTGATGGGACAGTGTAGAGGGAGCTTTACTCTGTATCTAACCCGTGCTGTACCTGCCCTGGGAGTGTTTGATGGGACAGTGTTGAGGGAGCTTTACTCTGTATCTAACCCGTGCTGTACCTGCCCTGGGAGTGTTTGATGGGACAGTGTAGAGGGAGCTTTACTCTGTATCTCACCTGTGCTGTACCTGCCCTGGGAGTGTTTGATGGCACAGTGTCGAGGGAGCTTTACTCTGTATCTAACCCGTGCTGTACCTGCCCTGGGAGTGTTTGATGGGACAGTGTCGAGGGAGCGTTACTCTGTATCTAACCCGTGCTGTACCTGCCCTGGGAGTGTTTGATGGGACAGTGTAGAGGGAGCTTTACTCTGTATCTAACCTGTGCTGTACCTGCCCTGGGAGTGTTTGATGGGCCAGTGTCGAGGGAGCTTTACTCTGTATCTAACCCGTGCTGTACCTGCCCTGGGAGTGTTTGATGGGACATTGTAGAGGGAGCTTTACTCTGTATCTAACCCGTGCTGTACCTGCCCTGGGAGTGTTTGATGGGACACTGAAGAGGGAGCTTTACTGTGTATCTAACCCGTGCTGTAGCTGCCCTGGGAGTGTTTGATGGGACAGTGTAGAGGGAGCTTTACTGTGTATCTAACCCGTGCTGCACCTGCCCTGGGAGTGTTTGCTGGGACACTGTGGAGGTAGCTTTACTCTGTATCTCACCCGTGCTGTACCTGCCCTGGGAGTGTTTGATGGGACAGTGTCGAGGGAGCATTACTCTGTATCTAACCCCTGCTGTACCTGCCCTGGGAGTGTTAGATGGGACAGTGTAGAGGGAGCTTTACTCTGTATCTAACCCGTGCTGTACCTGCCCTGGGAGTGTTTGATGGGAGAGTGTAGAGGGAACTTTACTCTGTATCTAACCCCGTGCTGTACCTGCCCTGGGAGTGTTTAATGGGACAGTGTAGGGGGAGCTTCACTCTGTATCTAACCTGTGCTGTACCTGCCATGGGAGTGTTTGATGGGACAGTGTCGGGGGAGCTTTGCTCTGTATCTAACCCCGTGCTGTACCTGCCCTGGGAGTGTTTGATGGGACAGTGCAGAGGGAGCTTTACTCTGTATCTAACCCGTGCTGTACCTGCACTGGGAGTGTTTGATGGGACAGTGTAGCGGGAGCTTTACTCTGTATCTAACCTGTGCAGTACCTGCCCTGGGAGTGTTTGATGGGACAGTGTAGAGGGAGCTTTACTCTGTATCTAACCCCGTGCTGTACCAGCCCTGGGAGTGTTTGATGGGACAGTGCAGAGGGAGCTTTGCTCTGTATCTAACCCCCTGCTGTACCTGCCCTGGGAGTGTTTGATGGGACAGTGTCGAGGGAGCTTTACTCTGTATCTAACCCCGTGCTGTACCTGCCCTGGGAGTGTTTGATGGGACAGTGTAGAGGGAGCTTTACTCTGTATTTAACCTGTGCTGTACCTGCCCTGGGAGTGTTTGATGGGCCAGTGTCGAGGGAGCTTTACTCTGTATCTAACCCGTGCTGTACCTGCCCTGGGAGTGTTTGATGGGACATTGTAGAGGGAGCTTTACTCTGTATCTAACCCGTGCTGTAGCTGCCCTGGGAGTGTTTGCTGGGACACTGTGGAGGTAGCTTTACTCTGTATCTAACCCGTGCTGTACCTGCCCTGGGAGTGTTTGATGGGACAGTGTCGAGGGAGCATTACTCTGTATCTAACCCCTGCTGTACCTGCCCTGGGAGTGTTAGATGGGACAGTGTAGAGGGAGCTTTACTCTGTATCTAACCCGTTCTGTACCTGCCCTGGGAGTGTTGGATGGGACAGTGTAGAGGGAGCTTTACTCTGCATCTAACCCGTGCTGTACCTGCCCTGGGAGTGTTTGATGGGACAGTGTAGAGGGAGCTTAACTCTGTATCTAACCCGTGCTGTACCTGCCCCGGGAGTGTTTGATGGGGACAGTGTAGAGGGAGCTTTACTCCGTATCTAACCCGTGCTGTACCTGCCCTGGGAGTGTTCAATGGGGACAGTGCAGAGGGAGCTTTACTCTGTATCTAACCCCGTGCTGTACCTGCCCTGGGAGTGTTTGATGGGACAGTGTAGAGGGAGCTTTACTCTGTATCTAACCCATGCTGTACCTGCCCTGGGAGTGTTTGATGGGACAGTGTCGAGGGAGCTTTACTCTGTATCTAACCCGTGCTGTACCTGCCGTGGGAGTGTTTGATGGCACAGTGTAGAGGGAGCTTTACTCTGTATCTAACCCGTGCTGTACCTGCCCTGGGAGTGTTTGATGGGACAGTGTAGAGGGAGCTTTACTCTGTATCTAACCCGTGCTGTACCTGCCCTGGGAGTGTTTGATGGGACAGTGCAGAGGGAGCTTTACTCTGTATCTAACCCGTGCTGTAGCTGCCCTGGGAGTGTTGGCTGGGACACTGTCGAGGGAGCTTTACTCTGTATCTAACCCGTGCTGTACCTGCCCTGGGAGTGTTTGATGGGACAGTGTAGAGGGAGCTTTACTCTGTATCTAACCCGTGCTGTACCTGCCCTGGGAGTGTTAGATGCGACAGTGTAGAGGGAGCTTTCCTCTGTATCTAACCCGTGCTGTACCTGCCCTGGGAGTGTTTGATGGGACAGTGTAGAGGGAGCGTTACTCTGAACCTAACCTGTGCTGTACCTGCCCTGGGAGTGTTTGATGGGACAGTGCAGAGGGAGCTTTACTCTGTATCCAACCCGTGCTGTACCTGCCCTGGGAGTGTTTGATGGGACAGTGTAGGGGGAGCTTTACTCTGTATCTAACCCCGTGCTTTACCTGCCCTGGGTGTGTTTGATGGAACAGTGTAGGGGGAGCTTTACGCTGGATCTAACCCGTGCTGTCCCTGCCCTGGGAGTGTTTAACGGGACAGTGTTGCGGGAGCTTTACTCTGTATCTAACCCGTGCTGTACCTGCTCTGGGAGTGTTTGATGGGACAGTGTAGAGGGAGCTTTACTCTGTATCTAACCCGTGCTGTACCTGCCCTGGGAGTGTTTGATGGGACAGTGTCGGGGGAGCTTTCCCCTGTATCTAACCCGTGCTGTCACTGCACTGGGAGTGTTTGATGGGACAGTGTAGAGGGAGCTTTACTCTGTATCTAACCCGTGCTGTACCTGCCCTGGGAGTGTTTGATGGGACAGTGTTGAGGGAGCTTTACTCTGTATCTAACCCGTGCTGTACCTGCCCTGGGAGTGTTTGATGGGACAGTGTAGAGGGAGCTTTACTCTGTATCTAACCCGTGCTGTACCTGCCCTGGGAGTGTTTGATGGCACAGTGTAGAGGGAGCTTTACTCTATCTAACCTGTGCTGTACCTGCTCTGGGAGTGTTTGATGGGACAGTGTGGAGGGAGCGTTACTCTGTATCTAACCCGTGCTGTTCCTGCCCTGGGAGTGTTTGACGGGACAGTGTAGAGGGAGCTTTACTCTGTATCTCACCTGTGCTGTACCTGCCCTGGGAGTGTTTGATGGGCCAGTGTCGAGGGAGCTTTACTCTGTATCTAACCCGTGCTGTACCTGCCCTGGGAGTGTTTGATGGGACAGTGTAGAGGGAGCTTTACTCTGTATCTAACCCGTGCTGTACCTGCCCTGGGAGTGTTTGATGGGACACTGTAGAGGGAGCTTTACTCTGTATCTAACCCGTGCTGTAGCTGCCCTGGGAGTGTTGGCTGGGACACTCTCGAGGGAGCTTTACTCTGTATCTAACCCGTGCTGTACCTGCCCTGGGAGTGTTTGATGGGACAGTGTAGAGGGAGCTTTACTCTGTATCTAACCCGTGCTGTACCTGCCCTGGGAGTGTTAGATGGGACAGTGTAGAGGGAGCTTTCCTCTGTATCTAACCCGTGCTGTACCTGCCCTGGGAGTGTTTGATGGGACAGTGTAGAGGGAGCGTTACTCTGAACCTAACCTGTGCTGTACCTGCCCTGGGAGTGTTTGATGGGACAGTGTAGAGGGAGCTTTACTCTGTATCTAACCCGTGCTGTACCTGCCCTGGGAGTGTTTGATGGGACAGTGTCGGGGGAGCTTTCCCCTGTATCTAACCCGTGCTGTCACTGCCCTGGGAGTGTTTGATGGGACAGTGTAGAGGGAGCTTTACTCTGTATCTAACCCGTGCTGTACCTGCCCTGGGAGTGTTTGATGGGACAGTGTTGAGGGAGCTTTACTCTGTATCTAACCCGTGCTGTACCTGCCCTGGGAGTGTTTGATGGGACAGTGTAGAGGGAGCTTTACTCTGTATCTAACCCGTGCTGTACCTGCCCTGGGAGTGTTTGATGGCACAGTGTAGAGGGAGCTTTACTCTATCTAACCTGTGCTGTACCTGCTCTGGGAGTGTTTGACGGGACAGTGTAGAGGGAGCTTTACTCTGTATCTCACCTGTGCTGTACCTGCCCTGGGAGTGTTTGATGGGCCAGTGTCGAGGGAGCTTTACTCTGTATCTAACCCGTGCTGTACCTGCCCTGGGAGTGTTTGATGGGACAGTGTAGAGGGAGCTTTACTCTGTATCTAACCCGTGCTGTACCTGCCCTGGGAGTGTATGATGGGACACTGTAGAGGGAGCTTTACTCTGTATCTCACCCGTGCTGTAGCTGCCCTGGGAGTGTTTGCTGGGACACTGTAGAGGGAGCTTTACTCTGTATCTAACCCGTGCTGTACCTGCCCTGGGAGTGTTTAATGGGACAGTGTAGAGGGAGCATTACTCTGTATCTAACCCGTGCTGTACCTGCCCTGGGAGTGTTTGATGGGACAGTGTCGAGGGAGCGTTACTCTGTATCTAACCCGTGCTGTACCTGCCCTGGGAGTGTTTGATGGGACAGTGTAGAGGGAGCTTTACTCTGTATCTAACCTGTGCTGTACCTGCCCTGGGAGTGTTTGATGGGCCAGTGTCGAGGGAGCTTTACTCTGTATCTAACCCGTGCTGTACCTGCCCTGGGAGTGTTTGATGGGACATTGTAGAGGGAGCTTTACTCTGTATCTAACCCGTGCTGTACCTGCCCTGGGAGTGTTTGATGGGACACTGAAGAGGGAGCTTTACTGTGTATCTAACCCGTGCTGTAGCTGCCCTGGGAGTGTTTGCTGGGACAGTGTAGAGGGAGCATTACTCTGTATCTAACCCCTGCTGTACCTGCCCTGGGAGTGTTAGATGGGACAGTGTAGAGGGAGCTTTACTCTGTATCTAACCCGTGCTGTACCTGCCCTGGGAGTGTTTGATGGGACAGTGTCGAGGGAGCATTACTCTGTATCTAACCCCTGCTGTACCTGCCCTGGGAGTGTTAGATGGGACAGTGTAGAGGGAGCTTTACTCTGTATCAAACCCGTGCTGTACCTGCCCTGGGAGTGTTTGATGGGACAGTGTAGAGGGAGCTTTACTCTGCATCTAACCCGTGCTGTACCTGCCCTGGGAGTGTTTGATGGGACAGTGTAGAGGGAGCTTAACTCTGTATCTAACCCGTGCTGTACCTGCCCCGGGAGTGTTTGATGGGGACAGTGTAGAGGGAGCTTTACTCCGTATCTAACCCGTGCTGTACCTGCCCTGGGAGTGTTCGATGGGGACAGTGTAGAGGGAGCTTTACTCTGTATCTAACCCCGTGCTGTACCTGCCCTGGGAGTGTTTGATGGGACAGTGTAGAGGGAGCTTTACTCTGTATCTAACCCATGCTGTACCTGCCCTGGGAGTGTTTGATGGGACAGTGTCGAGGGAGCTTTACTCTGTATCTAACCCGTGCTGTACCTGCCGTGGGAGTGTTTGATGGCACAGTGTCGAGGGAGCGTTACTCTGTATCTAACCCGTGCTGTACCTGCCCTGGGAGTGTTTGATGGGACAGTGTAGAGGGAGCTTTACTCTGTATCTAACCCGTGCTGTACCTGCCCTGGGAGTGTTTGATGGGACAGTGCAGAGGGAGCTTTACTCTGTATCTAACCCGTGCTGTAGCTGCCCTGGGAGTGTTGGCTGGGACACTGTCGAGGGAGCTTTACTCTGTATCTAACCCGTGCTGTACCTGCCCTGGGAGTGTTTGATGGGACAGTGTAGAGGGAGCTTTACTCTGTATCTAACCCGTGCTGTACCTGCCCTGGGAGTGTTAGATGGGACAGTGTAGAGGGAGCTTTCCTCTGTATCTAACCCGTGCTGTACCTGCCCTGGGAGTGTTTGATGGGACAGTGTAGAGGGAGCGTTACTCTGAACCTAACCTGTGCTGTACCTGCCCTGGGAGTGTTTGATGGGACAGTGCAGAGGGAGCTTTACTCTGTATCCAACCCGTGCTGTACCTGCCCTGGGAGTGTTTGATGGGACAGTGTAGGGGGAGCTTTACTCTGTATCTAACCCCGTGCTTTACCTGCCCTGGGTGTGTTTGATGGAACAGTGTAGGGGGAGCTTTACTCTGGATCTAACCCGTGCTGTCCCTGCCCTGGGAGTATTTAACGGGACAGTGTTGCGGGAGCTTTACTCTGTATCTAACCCGTGCTGTACCTGCTCTGGGAGTGTTTGATGGGACAGTGTAGAGGGAGCTTTACTCTGTATCTAACCCGTGCTGTACCTGCCCTGGGAGTGTTTGATGGGACAGTGTCGGGGGAGCTTTCCCCTGTATCTAACCCGTGCTGTCACTGCCCTGGGAGTGTTTGATGGGACAGTGTAGAGGGAGCTTTACTCTGTATCTAACCCGTGCTGTACCTGCCCTGGGAGTGTTTGATGGGACAGTGTTGAGGGAGCTTTACTCTGTATCTAACCCGTGCTGTACCTGCCCTGGGAGTGTTTGATGGGACAGTGTAGAGGGAGCTTTACTCTGTATCTAACCCGTGCTGTACCTGCCCTGGGAGTGTTTGATGGCACAGTGTAGAGGGAGCTTTACTCTATCTAACCTGTGCTGTACCTGCTCTGGGAGTGTTTGATGGGACAGTGTGGAGGGAGCGTTACTCTGTATCTAACCCGTGCTGTTCCTGCCCTGGGAGTGTTTGATGGGCCAGTGTCGAGGGAGCTTTACTCTGTATCTCACCTGTGCTGTACCTGCCCTGGGAGTGTTTGATGGGCCAGTGTCGAGGGAGCTTTACTCTGTATCTAACCCGTGCTGTACCTGCCCTGGGAGTGTTTGATGGGACAGTGTAGAGGGAGCTTTACTCTGTATCTAACCCGTGCTGTACCTGCCCTGGGAGTGTTTGATGGGACACTGTAGAGGGAGCTTTACTCTGTATCTAACCCGTGCTGTAGCTGCCCTGGGAGTGTTGGCTGGGACACTCTCGAGGGAGCTTTACTCTGTATCTAACCCGTGCTGTACCTGCCCTGGGAGTGTTTGATGGGACAGTGTAGAGGGAGCTTTACTATGTATCTAACCCGTGCTGTACCTGCCCTGGGAGTGTTTGATGGGACAGTGTCGAGGGAGCGTTACTCTGTATCTAACCCGTGCTGTACCTGCCCTGGGAGTGTTTGATGGGACAGTGTAGAGGGAGCTTTACTCTGTATCTAACCTGTGCTGTACCTGCCCTGGGAGTGTTTGATGGGCCAGTGTCGAGGGAGCATTACTCTGTATCTAACCCGTGCTGTACCTGCCCTGGGAGTGTTTGATGGGACATTGTAGAGGGAGCTTTACTCTGTATCTAACCCGTGCTGTACCTGCCCTGGGAGTGTTTGATGGGACACTGAAGAGGGAG